>NC_045787.1:133408519-133710814 GCF_009873245.2 Balaenoptera musculus
AGTTTATAGTTATACAGCAGAAGGTACACTGTTAACCATAATTTTAACAGGAAGATCTTTATTAGCATATTTTTTTACACAAGGGTGGTTGTGTTTCACCTAAATTGCCCTTCAGTTTAGACACTGAAGCAGATATCACAGTTGATCATGCAAATAAAAATCTTTTGAATCTTTAAAATATTTCTCCCCCCGCCACCGCGTCAGGGTTAAGGGGATAGAGAAATGAAAAAGAGAGGTTTCAGTGAGAGCTGGGATGAAGCTTTCTCTCCCGGGTGTCTTTTTGGGGTTTCTTGTACTTTTTTTCTTCCCACATTAGTTTAGTTAAGCAGACATCAGACCAAAGCCCACCCTCACCACCATCACCACCACCACCACCCCCAAAATCCACGCTAATCAAGGGACTTAGAGCTGTGTTTCAAAGCCAAAAAAAAGAAGAAAAAGAAAAAAAAGGTAGCCCTGGCCCAAGGTACATTCAACTACTGTGGCGGTCTCATAAACTGACTGAACGGAGTTTGCCGGAAGGGACAGAGGCAAAGGTGTTTTCTCAGAGAACTTTGACTAAAACACTGAGACGAAATGACCTACAGTTCTCCTTATATTAAATGGGTAAGAGGATTAAAACCCAAGCCCACAGAGATATGTTTATTCATGCGACCTCTTACAACCAAATATAATAATTGTCTGTAATTGCACCTTCAGCACCCACCTCATGCTCTGACATGGGAAACAGCAATCAGCCGGCTCCCTTTTAATCCACCTATTATGTTGACTAATTAACTTTGCTCCACAGTTTATTTCTTCCTCCATTATCAGCCCCTGTCAGCCGCAAGCACCCTGCAGCACAGGGGGGACCTCAGGCTCTTTGATTGATCACCGATAGATTGACATGTAGATTAATTTAATTAGAATCACCTCACTTGAGAAATGAAAGACAATGGCAAGAGGGCTAATAGATCTGCTCTCATAATGAGGCGAACCTCCAGAGCCAAGGCTGAGGTTTTCTGATTTATTTTTGCTCAATTCCCCGGTTGCTTGGAAAGACTCGTGCTTTAATTGCTCTTGGTTTTGAGACGCCTAAGCCCCTGAAGAGGTGAAACGTTTTACAAGGATTGGCACATACTGAGGCCCCAGTTTCTGAGGAAGACTTTTCTCCAAGTTGGGGAAAGGGGACCCTGACTTCTAGAGCCTTGTGCAATGCTATGATTTCATCACCTGAGTTGGGCAGAGGGGAAAACGCTAGGCCTGGGAACTGTAAGCCTTGCCTGGCAAAGCACCCTGCCCCCAGTCCTGTAGACCTCCACCAATGGTTGCCATACTTAGAAGTTCCACTGTCCCCCTCTTTGACCTAAAGGCATCCTGGCAAAATACGGCGGATTCCCTTCCCCCTTGCCTTCAAGATGGCAACCAAATATTTTGTTGTTGTTGTTTTCCTTCGGGCCCTCCCCTCTGCGGACCCAAGGCCCTGCTCCTTTTATCAAGGCTCTAGTATTTCTCAGACCCACGAAGCAACACTGTGGTCATCCTGCCGTGGGGTCTCCCAGGGATGACTGCTGGGGAGGGCTTCTGTGGGGTCCCCTCCAGCCTCCCTCAGGGTCCTCACCTTGACCCCCCCAGCAGGACTTGGACCCTCCCCTGATTTTATTTTTTATCTCTATTTTGTTAAAATGCAAAGTAAACAATTAAGAGAGTCCATTCAGGGACTCAGGGTATTCTCTTTAGTCATTGTGAAACCCAAAATTCCAGCCAGGGCAAGTCATTCATGGAAGGATGCAGTAAGTTTGAAGCAGCAGTTTGCAAAGTGGTTTTTCTCTTTCTTCATGATTGATCAACCAGATGTGACAGCCTGAAGTTTCTGCGTATGTCTCATCAATTGTAGGTTAATTTAAAAGAAGAAGGAAGAGGAGGAGGAGGAGGGAGAGGAGAAGAAAGTTCTCTATTCTTTTATTTTCAAAAAGTACTGTGAGTGGTGGCAGAGTCCATATTATTTAAAGCAACGGAAACTCACTTTTCTTTTTAGTTCAGGAGATGACTTCGTGGGACATTTACAATTATATAACAGAGCTGGGTCTTTCAGAGAAATTTTGATTTACTGCAAGACCACAATTGAGTGGTCACTGGAGTCGTTAGCTGAAGAAACTATAAAAGGAATGACAAACGGTGTCTGTTTGCAGTGTCAGGAAATACAGAAAGTGGTTATTCTAGATGTCTGTCTTAAGAAAAAAAAAGGCGATGACAATCCACCATGCACCTGTAAGACTGAGTGCTGCAGGCTTAAACTATTCAGTATCATTTAAAGACACTGTCATCTAATTCCTACATTGAACAAAAATATCGAAACGGTTAAGAAAAAAAAAAACAAACTACACCCTATATGTTTTTATTCTCTTGGTAAGAGAAGGATCACCAAGACCACATGTGCAGTAAGATCATTTCATTGAAAGACCAGTTACAATTGGAGAAAGATGATACAGAGAACCCTCATGCCTTTAATTTCTAGAAAATAAACACCTAATATGTTCCTCAAAAACTCATAACACAACACATTTTAACTTCCCTACCGCGAAATAATTTCTCTCATTCCAATTTGGAAATGATCAGGATATAGTTAAATAAAATAAATGCTGCAATTAATCCATAGAGCAACTTGTAAATAAAAAAAAAAAAATCTAATGGTGAGATGCAAAGGGAGCACTGAAAAGTCCTTTAAAAATAAGCCTATAGTGGGAGGGAAAAGGGCCTTTACAGTTTAAACACAAGATTAATGAGGTGCTGACACATTCATGCAGGCAAGGGGACAGATGGACCTGCCAAATCTTCCACCTTCCCAAATTGTGTCAACAAAACCCAGCTTGAATTTGAGACAGATAAACATGGAAAATGATTTTACACTTGGACTCGACCACCCCTTCCCTTTCAACCTCCTTCCTTACTCCCCTGACCCAGGGTAAGATGAGGAACAGGTATATTTAGAATCTTATGGTATCTGTTATAATTAAAACTTTACTCTCTAGAATTGTACTAATACAGTAGTCACACATGTGGCTGTTTAAATTTAAATTAAGTAAAATTTAAAATTCCATTTTTCCCAAGTTTCCATAGCCACATTTCAAGTGGTCAGTAACCACATGTGGCTGGAGGCTACTATAATAGACGGCAGTTATAGAACATTGCAGAATATTCTACTGGACAGTGCTGCTATAGAATGGTTTTGAAATAAATTGTTCCAACTTATTCATGAGGATGCCCAATTTATTTCTCCTGAAATAAGTATTAAGCCAGGTGGACATGTTTAGGGTTGTATACATATATATTTTTATCCCTGTAGTTTTTGGAAGTAAATTTCTGTTTGGGGGAGGGGCATGGCTTTTTAGTATAGCAATCCAGAGATGTGCTGATGAATACCCAGTGTGTTCCATGGTATCTTCTGTTTGCATCCAACCCTCCAGGTGAGGGGATAAAAAGGGCGAAGGGAAGTCCACAGGTACCCACAGACTTTGGAGATTTTACAATGAAGTTTCTGACTTCTTGGCTCGTATCAGTGGTTCAGAAATTTGCTCTGTTATATCCTGGATCTAAATTCCCTGGAGGTTATTATTTTTACTCTCTACCCCCATCTATTTAGAATTAGAAAGAATTCAACACAAAATTTATGACTTTTGACTTTCAATCTTTCCTAGCTGATGTGTCTTTGGTCAGGTAACTTAACCTCTCTAAGCACCAGTGTCCCTGACTCTCAAATGGAAATGATAATAGTACCTAACTCATAAGGTTACTGTGAGGCTTATATTATTTAAAGTGGTTAGCATGGTTCCCAGTTCTTATAGAGCAAATGTTAGCAGTGGTAGCATAGTTGTTGCTTTGTTGGTGATCTCGTCAAAAAGTTCAAGAGCCTATAAACTGTTATTTTAAATACAAGGCTACAGAAATTATTTCTTCTACATTCACTGCTTTATCAGTTTAACACTGAAATCTTACAAATTTAAAGACCTTCATGCTCATGATATATAATTATATAATTTAGACCTCTTGTGAACTGCAAGTTTCAATGGTTTATGTAATTTTGCTTCCTATAAACCATCTTCCTATTGGCCTTTTACATTCTAGGCTTGAAATGAAATAAAACCTTACAGCTTTGAAAACAGTCCATAAATTTTCTGCATCTTATCAATGCGGTCTAGTTTCCCCAGTACTTCATTTGAATGAGGGGTTCTCTGAGAGTTTTCTTATTGGTAATTATTTCCTTGCTATCATTCCTTAGGTTGTCCCTCTTCCCTTCCTATCAAGCCAGAGACCTTGTATGTCCCAACTGTATTATCTCAGATTCATGAAGCATGAGCAGATTTTCAAAAAGACACAAGCAGCTAAATTCAGTCATGAGTGGCAGATCACATTAACAAAAGTAGCAGCTCATGTGGAAGAAGGGGTTAGGACAGAAGCAACAAAAACAGTTGAAATCTGTATCTTTAAATATTTCTAGAACAAATACAGCACCGGGAGAAAACTGAATCATAAAAATATTTTCACTGTTTAAATTTAGAACATTTTGGTACACAGTACCTCTCTCTAAAATATAACCACTTTGGCAACTTAATTTTGAATAATGATTTAAAAATTATAAATCTTGGTTTTCAATGCTAATATATGATAATTCAGTGTAAGGAAATTAGTGCTAAAGTTGGTCTATTACATGGCTTCCTTACCTCGGGGTTTAGCTTATTCTATGTTTGCATTAATTCAAAGCCCTTAATAATGAGGCATGAAATGCATTGGCCAGAAGTACATGAAATAAAAAGGCATTAAGCAACATTCCATGGACTAATACTCGGCAATAAAAAGGAACAAGCTATTGATACATCTGGATGAATCTCCCGAGAATTATGTCAAGTGAAAAAGCCAATACCAAAAGGCTACATACTGCATATTATGGGCTGAATTTTGTCTCCCACAAAATTCATATGTTGAAGTCCTAATCCCAGAACCTCAGGATGTGACTGTATTTGGAGATAGGGCCTTTGAAGGGGTAATTAAGTTAAAATGAGGCTGTTCAGGTGGGACTTAATCTAATCTGATTGGTGTCCTTATAAGAAGAGGAAATTTGGGCACACAAGGTGTTCATGCAAAGAGGAAAGACCATGTGAGGACACAGTGAGAAGGTGGCCATCTGCAAGCCAAGGAGAGGCCTCAGAGGAAACCAAACCTGCTGACACCTTGAGCTGGGACTTCCAGCCTCTAGAACTTTGAGAAAATACATTCCTGTTTTTAAGCCACCTGGTCTGTGGTATTTTGTCACAGCAATCATAGCAAACTAGTACACTGCATGATTCTATTTATTTATTCTTGAAATAGCAAAAGTTTAGAAATGAAGAACAAAGTAGTGGTTGCCAGGGATTAGGGACAGAGGGAAGGTGGATGGGGCTACTATAGAAGGGCAACAGGAGGGATCCTTGTGTGGACAGAAATGTCCAATATCTTGACTGTGGTGATAGATACACAGACCTACACATGATAAAATTTTATAGCACTAAAAGCATACACACACAGATGAGTACAAGTAAAACTAGCGACATGTGAATAATATGGATGGATTGTATCAATGTTTATATCCTGTATGAATACTGTATAGTACAATGTAATATTGCTCAATAGTTTTGTAAAATATTACTATAAGGGTAGACTGAGTAAAGGATACACAGGATCCCTCTGCATAATTTTGAACAACTGCATGTGAATCTACAATTATATCCATAAAAAAAATTCAACTAAATAAAAGGCATCGGCAACCAGAATGTCCTTCAGTAGGTAAACGGATAAACAAACTGGTAATCCATAGAATGGAGGATGATGCAGCAAAAAAAAAGGAAATGAGCTTATACTACCCAAAGCAATCTACACACTCAATGCAATCCCTAATAAATTACCAATGGCATTTTGCACAGAACTAGAGCAAAAAATTTTACAATTTGTATGGAAACACAAAAGACCTCGAATAGCCAAAGCAACTTTGAGAAAGAAAAATGGAGCTGGAGGAATCAGGCTCCCTGACTTCAGACTATACTACAAAGCTACAGTAGTCAAGACAGTATGGTACTGGCACATAAACAGAAATATAGATCAATGCAACAGGATAGAAAGCCCAGAGATAAACCCACACACATATGGTCACCTTATCTTTGACAAAGGAGGCAAGAATATACAATGGAGAAAAGACAACCTCTTCAATAAGTGGTGCTGGGAAAACTGGACAGCTACATGTAAAAGAATGAAATTAGAACACTTCCTAACACCATACACAAAAATAAACTCAAAATGGATTAGAGACCTAAATGTAAGGCCAAACACTATAAAACTCTTAGAGGAAAACATAGGCAGAACACTCTATGACATAAATCACAGCAACATCCTTTTTTGACCCACCTCCTAGAGAAATGGAAATAAAAACAAAAATAAACAAGTGGGACCTAATGAAACTTCAAAGCTTATGCACAGCAAAGGAAACCGTAAACAAGACAAAAAGACAATTTATGGAATGGGAGAAAATATTTGCAAATGAAGCAACTGACAAAGGATTAATCTCCAAAATATATAAGCAGCTCATGCAGCTCAATATCAAAAAAACAAACAACCCAATCCAAAAATGGGCATTAGACCTAAATAGACACTTCTCCAAAGAAGACATACAGATTGCCGACAAACACATGAAAAGATGCTCAACATTACTAATCATTAGAGAAATGCAAATCAAAACTACAATGAGGTATCACCTCACACCACTCAGAATGGCCATCATCAAAATTCTAGAAACAATAAATGCTGGAGACGGTGTGGAGAAAAGGGAACCCTTTTGCACTGTTGGTGGAAATGTAAATTGATACAACCACTATGGAGAACAGTATTCAGATTCCTTAAAAAACTGAAAATAGAATTACCATATGACCCAGCAAATCCACTACTGGGCATATACCCTGAGAAAACCATAATTCAAAAAGATACATGTACCACAGTGTTCATCGCAGCACTATTTACAGTAGCCAGGATGTGGAAGCAACCTAAATGTCCGTCAACAGATGAATGGATAAAGAAGATATGGCACATATATATATAATGGAATATTACTCAGTCATAAAAAGGAACAAAATTGAGTTATTTGTAGTGAGGTGGATGGACCTAGAGTCTGTCATACAGAGTGAAGTAAGTCAGAAAGAGGAAAACAAATACCGTATATTAATGCATACATGTGGAATCTAGAAAAATGGTACTTATGGACCCAGTGGCAGGTCAGGAATAAAGATGCAGACATAGAGAATGGACTTGAGGACACGGGGTAGGAAGGGGAGGCGGGGACATAGTAAGAGTGTAGCACTGACATAAACATACTACCAAATGTAAAATAGATAGCTAGTGGGAAGCAGCCACACAGCACAGGGAGATCAGCTTGGTATTTTGTGATGACATAGAGGGGTGGGATAGGGAGGGTGGGAGGGAGGCTCAAGAGGGAGGGGATATGGGGATATGTGTATACATATAGCTGATTCACTTTGTTGTACAGCAGAAACTAACACAACATTGTAAATCAATTATACTCCAATAAAAATGTATAAAAAATAATAAAATTTAAAAAAAAGGAATGAGCTATCAAGGAACAAAAAGACACGAAGGAACCTTAAATGCAAATTGCTAAATGAAAATAGCCAACCTGTAAAGACTATATACTGTATGATTCCAACCATATGACATTTTGGAAAAGGGAAAACTATGGAGATAGTAAAAAGATCAGTGGTTGCCTGGAGTTTGGGAAGAGGGAGGGAGGGATGAATAGGTAGAGCACAGAGGATTTGGGGGGTGGGTGGGGAATGAAACCATTCTATATGATACTGTAATGGTAGATACATAACATCATGAGTTTGTATAAACCCAAAGAATGTACATCATAGTGAGTCCTAGTGTAAACTATGGATGTTAATTAACAATTAACAATATTGTGTATCAACATTGACACATCAATTGTAATACATGTATCACACTATTGCAAGGTGTTAATAATAAGGGAAACTGGGGAGGGGGTATTAAGGGAGTATTTGTGAACTCTCTGTACTTTCCCCTCATTTTTCTGTAAACCTAAAACTGCTCTACAAAATAAAGTCTACTGATCAAAATTCTACCCTCTACTTCACACAGCCCACATTCTACATCCAACCTGTCTATTGAACTACTCTTTATAGTCTCCTCCAACAAGTCACAAGGGACCCAAGAGATCAGCCAATCTAGTGGCTTCCAACGACAAGTTTTCAAATGTTGTACTGGGGACAACATTTCAGAGAGGGCATCCTAAATTCATCCATAGTAAGGATGCATACCAAAACATTCAGTAACCTTCCTTTATTGATATGGGATTATAACAGTTCTATGTGGAAACACGGTTATGTCATGCACATGAGAAGCTCTAAATTGGCAGTTTCACATGGCTTTGACTAATTTTAAAATAGAGATTGTGATTCTTACTCAATAAATGCAATTACATTGAAAAATATGTCACCACAAGACGTTTGTAGGATAAAAATCACAAAAGGAGTCCTTAGTAGTTATGATACTGCAAATTTGTCCAATGCCTCCTTTTACAGCTTGGAAAACTGAGGTCCAAGAGACTTAAAAACATCCTCAAGGCCATAAGACAAATTAAGAGCAGAGGCAAACCTGAAGGGAAACTTTAGACTCCAGGTCCACTTCTCTCCCCCACAACAGCTTCTGGCCTCTCAAGACAAGCTCCTGGCTTAGGCCCTCTCTCCCCTGCCTCTGGTCTCTTCCAGTACACTTTGCTGCATCTATCTGGCTGACCACACTTTAGGTATTATTTACATAAAAAAGGTCTGCTGCAGTTGGGTCTTCATTAACTCTGTCCTTTAAAATATCCTTGACTGATATGAAACGAGATATTCTCTGAAACCAGCCTGATTGTTAGTTTCTATCTGGTTGAAAGAGCCCAAATAACTCATTAAAAATTATGGAGGACGCATGAACCTACAGGATGTAACAGAGTGGAACTGCAGGAGTGAGGGAGCGAGTAGCTGAATTAAATCCGCCCTTTAAGGCTCAAGGCAAAAATCACTCTTCTTTTAACAGTAAGACAAGAACAGACACTTCTAAATCCTCAGATTCTTGTGCTAGACTAATTTGGACTATTGGAAACTAGACTCAGCTTCTGTCTCCTGAACTGTGACACACTGTAGATGTAAAAAGCTCATCATTGATCTGAACCTAGTTTCTCTCTCTGTGGATCAGGATACTTTTGATGACTCTTGATGGTGTCATTGGCATTTAACTGGTGCTCTCCATTTATGTGTTCCCATTGGCCATTTTAAGTAGCAGTAAGCCCAAACATACAGAACTGCCATGCGTGCTCTCTGCCGATGGGACCATGGCACACAGGTATGGAAACTGGGAGAAAGAAAGTAGCATATTAGTCATCAGCTCAGTTTCCAGGGTCAGACAGTGCTGAGTTTGAACCCCGACTCCATCATTTACTAGTCTGTAACCTTAGATAAGTCATTTAATCATAGGAATAAGTGCCAGGCATTATTCTATGTACTGGAGAAGCAGCAATGAACAAGACAAAGTATTCGCCCATCAAGAGCTTAGTTCCCATTGGGAATCAAAAAGCGTTTTCAGACAATAAATAAATAAGCAATGAAAGCAAATTTTGGAATGTGAAAAGTTCCAAGAAGAAAATAAAATGAGGAGAGGGGGCTGACGCCTAGGTGGGAGCTACTTTTGAGTGGATGATTAGGAAGGCCTCTCTAAGGAGGTGACATGTTAGCTGAAATCTGAGTAATAAGAAGTATCCAGCCATTCAATGATATGGTGGGAGAATTTCCAGGGGGATGGAATAGCAAGTGCAAAAATCCTGAGGCAGGAATGAGTTTAGTATATTTGGGGAAGAGAAATGATGGAAGAGAAAGGCAGCCAATGTACCCGTTTGGAGGAAAGTAAACAAGGGGAAAAGGGTAGAAAAATAAATAAAATTATACATGTAAAACACTTAGTACAGGGTCTCACACATAATAAGAGCTCTATAAGTTACAACCTAAAAAGTGGAAGAATATAAGAATACCTTCTGTTGGTAAGTCTCAGTAAGTATAGACATCCTCAGAACCAATATCCATTGGCAACACTGATCAAACCAAACACTTTTACATCTATCGTTTAATGTATTTTACAGTTTTTTCAATAGCAACTGTACTTAATGTAGGAATTTATTTCCTCCTAGTGAAGAGCTACCACTCATCAAATCCTGTTCATAAGGATTCCTTTTCAGTGATGCATATTTTCTGCCAAGGCCCAGCATAAGGCTCATGCCAAGATACATATTTGCCCAGCAAGCTGTAATGGTTTAATACATCAGGTTGAAAATCCACCATTTGTATTTACCACGTTATGTGAATTAATCCTGTATTCTGAAACTATCATTAGAGCTGCTTTCAGTATAATTAATCAGCATGGTGCATCTTGAAATTATTCTGTAGGAAGAGAGTGATGGCAGCTCGGGCCCCTAGCATTCGGTTGGTACAGAATTTAATTGCAAGATGTGCTGTTTGTCAAAACAATATAAGACAGGGGGTGGGGGAGAGTGGGAGAGAAATAAAAGGGATAACAATATTTCCTTCTTTATTTAAGCGCCTTTAAAAGCAGACCGAAACTGCAGGGGTTGGGCATATATTTTAAGAATCCTCTAATCATACACTGCAGGCTTCTGAATAAGTAACGAGGATTCCCCAAAATTTATAGAATTCACCCAAAAAAGGGGGGCAGAGAGTTGCCTTTTAATGTCATTTACCATGTCATCATTTTTGAAAGACCAGACATTTTTGGTGGGAATTTGGGAAGAATAACCTAGTCGTTTCTCCTATTTCCTACCCCCTCACTCCAAAAGACTCGTAAGTGAAAGAAGATTGTTCATCTCCTCAGATAAACGTGAGATAAACATGAATTGGGACCTTGCTGTTCTCTCTGCTCAGAAAATTCTTTTGGCTCTCCTCAGGATGAGTGATTCTTATCCATTACCTCTGAGCTTAAAAGTCCCCTCCTCAGAAGTTTTCCCTGGGCACCTGCTTTAAAGTAGGTTCCCATCCCTGATCCCACACTGGTATTCTCTCTCATAATATCCTGTTTCACTTCCTTTATAGCAATAATTAAAAATTTTAATGATGTGTAATTATTTGTACACAGCATAGCAGCTGATGGTAATCATTCCTTATATATCCATTTTCTCTTCTTCTTGGGTGGTACAACTAGAAACTCTCAGGTTTCTCTGTGGTTACACATGGCCATGTGACAGACTTCTAGCCAGTAGAACGTGGGCAGATTTGACGAGGATCACTTCGAAGACCAGGGTTTAAGAAGTCCACGTACCCCCTGCATGCACTCTTTACCCTTCAGCTGGATGGATGGAGACAACGAGATTCTAGGGAATGGTGGAGACACAGGTCCCCAAACTACTTCATGTATAAGATCTGCTCACCAACCAGGAATACCTGCCTTGTACCATTACGTTAGCAAGAAATAACCTTCTCTTGTACACGAGCCATTATGTATTCTTTGGCCTATTTTTTACAGCAGCTAGTGTTAACCTAACTAATAGACCCTGACTAGAATATAAGTTTCATTAGGGCAAACACTCGGTCTTTTTTGTTCATCATGGTACACTCACCACCTCCCATGTCAATAAATACTACTGAGTGCAGGCATGCAGGCAGGAACAAAGATATCTTACATTTATGTTCACATGTAGCTACAGAGCTAACATTTATACACAGAGAGAGATTTACATCCTATGGAAAACTTTGTTAAAGAGATAAGATGAACCTGGAAATTTACTTCCCAGTCTCCAGGTATTATGGTATCTACTGTGATGACAGCTTGTACCCAATTCTTGTTCCTCCCCTCAACACCCCACTCTGCCAGCCCCAACAAGGAAAGCTATTGATAAGGATTTAAATCTTAACCTTGAATTGTCTAGCTCCTGTCAGTTAAAAACCAGACCTGTGACATGGCTTTAACACAGTCCTTTGACATTAGCGTGTTTTTAGTGTCAAGATGAAGAAATGGGCTCATTTAGTCACAGTGAAATTCTCCCTGTCATGAGCTGTCTTCATTCACAGCTTTCCCTCCTTCTCTCTTCCTCCCCATGTCCCCACACCCGCCAGAACTGAATGAAGCCTGTATCCACTGTTGTATTTAAGCAAGTTTGTTACCCTAACCACAGCCTGGGGATTTCAAAAGAAAACATCCATTATAAAAAAAAAAAAAAAAAAGAAAAAAGATTGTACCAGATTCTCTACAAGGTTTATTCCATACTGCCTTAAAGTATGAACACAGCCGAGCTCTACAGAAAGTGATTAATTTCTTGAAAACGCTAAGGTCACACTAATTGACATGACCTGTGTAATTAAGCAGTCTCTGTTTACACACCAGAAGCTCAGTCGCTGTGAGTCTGAGTTTGCTTGACAGAATGTCTTTACATGTCAAGAGATCAACAACCTTTCTTATGTCCTCCTCAGTCACCTACACAGGCCCGTGATTGCTGTTCAGAGGAGACACGCTCTGGCATGGCTGCATGAAGATCAGGCTGGCCTGGTGAGCATACAAAACGGGGTGAGAGAAAAAGCGGCACCCACGACAGGTGGGGGGAGCCCACTGAATAGGCAGAAGAGTGCCTTCTCACTCAGATGTCTCCAGGCCTCGGGTTTTCAGTATAAAGGGGAAAAGTCACATCGAGATGAAAAGAGTAGAAAGGAGTTTTCTCCTGCCAAAATGACACTCTCTCACTCCCCCCAGCCCCTGCCCAGGGCAACAGTGACATCAAAATATTTGAAACCAGCTTCCCAATTAGCGTACTGTGAGAAAAATGATGGCAATCAATGCCTATTCATAGGAAAAGTTCCACCAATGTTTCTAGGACACACCTCTGTCAGCCAGGGTAGCTGCAGGGAAGACTAATCCTCCCCTTCTTGGTTTAGTTCTAACAGTTGGGAACTTCAGTGTGATTTCCGAACAGAGTTCTCTGAGCTGTCAGGGGCCACCGGACTCAGGCTTCATTTGGTGAGGGGTCTTTCTTGCCCTGGAGAACTGGCTAAAACCTCCATCGATTAGGTGAAGTGCAGGCAGTTTTCTGAGCAATAGCTTCTTTCTCTAAAGTTCATACGAATAAACACTGACCAACACTGTGGCTCTGATCAGAAACAGTGCTCAAGTTCTTCCCCTTCCACACAACTCCACGCACTGCTTGATGAGCTTTGCTGGCATCCCAGTGTCCTTCATGCAGACGGTATCCTTAGGTTCTATTCACAGCAAATAGCCCTTTTGAAAATGCTCCTCAGCTTTCCCAGGATTCTAACACATATTCACGGGTAGCCACTGGGGCTCTCAGATGTCGAGAAACCTCTTTACTGCTTCACTAAGTATTGCCTACAGGCTCTGGACAAGTTATTTACTGTCCCATGACACTAGAGAACATCTGAGTCAGACTGACTGGGTTGAATCACTGCTTCACTACTTAGTAGATGGGTGACTTTGGGCAAATTGCTTAACTTCTCTAGACTTCAGTTTCCTCATCTGTAAAATGGGAATAATCCCTATTTGCACATTCCTAAACCCTATTTGCATATATTGTGAAGATAAATGTGATAACTCATGTAAAATACTTAGCACAATACCTCTCACATAGTGAGTACCCAATAAATGTTAGCTTCATCATCATCATTACGGACAATGTCCATGGTCATACATCAAGGTACACACATGGACACATATAGTTATACATATGTCTACGGAACACCCTGAATGCAGACACAAATGTAAACAGTCATCTCTCCAGCACTTAAGGCAGTTAGGAATGAACCCAGGAAGGGAACACAGGAAGAGAAGCCAGCTTGCGGTGGAGGCTTACGCACAAAAAAAACGAGGCTGACAATGGGGTTTAGGGCTCATTGAGTTTAAGTTGCTGGATATTTCCAGGGAGAGTCAGAGGTCATCAGGTATAGGACTAAACCAGTGATTCCCAACCAGGGGCAATTCTGCACTCCCACCCCCACAAGGGGACATTTGTCAATGTCTGGAGACATTGTGGTCTGTCATGACTGCAGTGGGGGGATGGTCTCTCTACTGGTATCTAGTGGGTAGAGGCCAGTGACATCTACTAAACATCCTATGATAAACAGGACAAATCCACCCCCACCTCCAAACAAAGGATTATTCAGTCTAAAATGTCATTTGTGCCCAGGCTGAGAAACCCGATACTGAACTAATGACCCAGCTTTAGTTTATAGCAAATATTCTCTCCAAAAGCTTACATTTATATTTGATCATGTGTAAATTAGTTATGCTTACAAAATACTGTCTTTTGTGAAATCAGCAGAATCATCATTTTTACTCCATTTTACAGTTGAGGAAATTGAGGTTTTGCAGAAATCTAACTCATGCCTCCTTGACTCAATAGCCCTTATGCTAAACAAAGAATAACTATTTTGTCTGTAAAAATAAAGCTTTCTAGATACTCTCAAAAATAATAGACTGAGTTGGTTCTCATCTCATCCGAGAGCTACATTCCTATACTTCAAAGCTTTCAGACATTTCACTGGCAGGTCCTGTGAGGAAAAACACACAAGGCCCCAGAAGTCTTACACACATACTCTTTTAGATTCCTGGTGTCACCAAAGTCCATCTCTAACTCTTCTGCCCTGAGAAGCACAGCAAAGTTGATCCCAGTATTCATAAGGCATCACACATGTCTACTAGACACGTTTATTACACATCAATTGGTTCGTGCCTGGATATGCCTTGTTCTTAATCCAAGTTTGGTCAAAGGAGATCTATGGCCCATTTCAAGGCCAAGGTAAGTGACAACACAGTTTATACTGAAACCTAACCTCATGTTCCAAGACACTTAGCAACACATACTTAATAGCATCACATGTTTCACCAGCAAAGCTGACTCCAACTCAATGCAAAATGTCCTGGGTGGGAATGAAAGCACCCAAGTCTACCCACTTAGTCAGAAGCTCCCCAGGAGAAACATTTTCCAGGACACTAGGAATCTAGGGATTCTCCCCATTTATCTGTCAGGACAAAAGGTGGCAAGGCCAAATGATTTCCAGAACTGCTTCAGAATCTCAGGAGAGAATGTCTTCTTTCTAATGAATTTGTTCTTTCATGAGACTACTGAGTCTCACCTATTAAAAATAATCATCTTGTGGGAGGGAGGGAGACGCAAGAGGGAAGAGATATGGGGATATATGTATATATATAACTGATTCACTTTGTTATAAAGCAGAAGCTAACACACCATTGTAAAGCAGTTATACTCCAATAAAGATGTTAAAAATAATAATAATAAAAATTAAAATAAAAATAATCATCTTGGAGACTAAGAGATCTTGACATCCAAAAATCAGTGCCCAGAATCATCCCTTCCCTTTCTCCCATCAGAGAATATGCAGCTAAAATTTGTCAAGATCCTCTCAGAGATCATATATTTCAATCTACACTTAAAGTGGACTAACTATACCTAAGAACATACCTTAAACACCATGCTATTTTTCACTGACAGACCCCATGGGCATCCATAGATGAATCATTACTCTGGTGGAGAAACTAACATTGACCGTGCAAATAAGTTAGTCATAAAATTAGACGGAGAGCAACACAAGGGTCTAGAACCTTGCTACTCAAAGTGTGGTCCATGGCTTTGCCATCGCTTGGGAGCTTGTTAGAAAGGTAGAATTTCAGGCACATCTCAGACCTCAATTAGCATTTTAACAAGATCCCCAGAGGATTCTCAGCACTTTAGGGCTTGAGAAGCATGTATCTAGAACTTAGCAACCCTTCCTAAAACCCAACCACCATGTCTGTGTCTTGGAAGTTAACACATGTATTTTCACATCTTTTTTCCTTTAGTAAATGTATAATTATATGAAGTTGACATACCACTCATGCTTCAAATGGTGGCAGATATGACTGATGCTTGAAAACATTTACATGTTGCTGTACAAGGACATTTCTGAAACAGACTGAGTGTCACCCATACCGCCCTAGATATGCCCTGCTTCTTCAGGGGTCCATTTTTAATAGATAATTACTGACAACAATTTCCAAGATTGGAAAAGGAAAACAGAGAGAAAGGAAGGAGGAAGGTGACATCATTCCAAAACAGCACAAAGCTCCTATTTACCAGTTTTCTACCTGTAGAACTTTCGGCAAAGGATGCATCATTTTGTATGTACTTCACTTAACCTGCAGTGGTTTAAGCTTATGAGTCCATTTGGGAAGCCAAACTAGGCTCAAAGGGTACCATTGCTTCAACCAGTGAACGCAGGTGGCTCAGTCCTAATTCTTCTTTAATAAAAACAACAACTTCTAGAGTACAGAGACCTGGGGACCCAAAGTGTCACCTGCTCTGCACCTCTGGGAAAACAATGATACTGTTTCTTCTCCACCTAAGGCTTTTTTACCCTCTCCCGATACTCATGTCATTATTGAGGTATAAGAAAGACAAGACAGACCCACCTGGAATCTCCGCATGTCACGTGGGTTTCCTGCATTCTTTAGGCAATTTTGGTTACACTTGAGGAAAAATTTCAAGAAGAACCTGTGAAGAAACAAATTATCACGGTTAGCATTTCAGTCCTGACACAGAAGGGAAAAAAGTAGTAAGTCACTTCTGGGTCATGCATTCTATTCTCTGCACGTTTCCTGAAATATTCAGAATGATGTTAGAGCCAGTATTTTGTTTAAAGCTTTAGCCTTTGTTTTGCATCCAAGCTGGACCTTCTTTATGAAGAGAATGCTCTCCGTGCTGCCAACAGATGTCACAAAAGAATTAAGCCCCCAAGGAAGTATGTTCACTCATAAAGAGGGTAAGTCTTCCCCATAATTTAAGGCAGGGTCCAATTGGAGATAATTGCCTGAGAATTACTCATAGTCTCCAACAACAACATGTAATTTAAGCCCCGTAAATTCACAGATGATGAACCGGCAAGATACACGCTAGATGAATGTAAGGAGATGGTAAACACTTTTTATCTTAGCATCTCCAAATAAAATATTCTAATTAGGAGTACTTATGAGAAGTAGGTAAGATTCACATACTGACTGAAGTCCTTTGGCTTCTTGAACATATCCCATATGTTTTCCTTACATGCATGCTATAGACAAAAGCTATTTGTGATGGAAGGAGGAACGTCCTGCCTCACTGCCACCTTGATCTCTGAATTGATTCTAGAGTGAGATCTATGGGTTTTACTGGCTAGGGTGACCAAAGGTCCAAATTTGCCAAGAATAATTCTAGTTTACACCAGTTGTATTAGTGTAAGTATGAACAGTACCCACTTTAACTTTCAAAAGTGTCCTGGTCTGGGTGATAACTTAGATGAGTTATTTCTATATTTCTCAGCTGGCAGTTGTTAAAGTTCATCACAGAAAGGCAGCAAGGATCAAAAGTGTCCAGTTAGGGCATTCTTGTTGGCCACTTATAATTAAACCTCTCCACCTGCCTATGTTTGGGGAAAGAAGCATTTTAAAAGCTGCCGAAAGTTCTTCATTCCTTTTTACTTTTAGTGCTGTGAATTTCAGGCCCAAATATTTCCCCAAAATGTTACACTGCATTAAAATGTTGATTAGTTAAATTCCCATAGGAATTTTCTTGTCTTCACCTTTTCTCCACTTCAAGTCTACACTGGAGTAAAATCCCTACTTCAATACACATAATTTGTGAAGAACTATCACTCCAGGATGCCTCAGTCCGGTCTTAGCTCTGAGTACAAAGCCTATCAACCAAATAACACCTCTGTAATGACAGCATAGCACAAAGATGCACCAAATTCAGCCAATTTCTGAAAACCAAACTGAGAAATATCCCAGCAGAATCTCTCTCCTCCCTGGTCTCTTAGAATATGCCAAGAGGGAAGTATGGCGTGGGAATAACTCTTTGAAGAGAGACAATGACTTTGTCAACCCAAAAATAACATTTTAAAATGTAAACAATCTTCCTGAAATGGCTCTTTCAACATCATGCAACACTCAACTGCCCATCAGTAAAAGCTGGCTTCTGAACAATCCTTCATCCCTACTTCCAGGTTCTTTTCACAGAGGCCAAAGTTTATCAACATTTTGAACAAGACAAATGACTCATGGAACACTGCTGAAACCCAAATGTGTAAAATGAAATCCAGCTCAAAGGCAACACTGTCATTCCCTAGCCCAACTGGCCAGTGCTGACTCCTGACTTCAGTAGTAGTCTGGGCGAAAGGAAAGGGGTTTGAGAGAGTGGTCACAATCCTAGGTGCCTTTGCACTGTCCCTTTCCTCTGAACTCTCAGAGGCAAATGCTGGGTAGTCCTAGTGATCACACATTGCTGTCAGACTCTGTTTAATGTGGTGGAGGTTGGGACCGTGAGTCTGCCATCTTGCTGGGGTTCAAGCCTACATCCAAAGACACCTGAAATGTGAAAACTGGCTGCTTCTTCCAAGCATAGCTGGTTGGAAGGGAATATTTAAAAGCCACCCAAACCCCAGGACAGGGCTGATTATCACTAAGTTGACAGTAAGAGTCAGCTTGGTATGATAGAAAAGCCACAACCCTTAGAAATACCCAGAATGGGATTCCCATCCAAACTCTGACAGGTACTGCTGTGTGACCTTGATAAATAGCTGAACTTCTCTGCACCACACTTTCCTTATCTATAAATTGGGTATAATACCAGTCCCTACCATATAAGGCAAGTGTGAAAATTAACTGCAATGATGCATAGTGTCTGGAACACAGTAAGCATGGTGATGGTGGCAGTAATAATAATCATGTCTTTCATGTATTAGGTGCTTACTTCGTGCTCAGAACGCTAAGAATTTCAAATGCATTTTCCCAACTCAAGCCTCCTAAATAAACTCCAGTATTAATCCCATTTTATTGATGAGGAAACTGAGGTTCGGAGAAGTTAAATAAGTTGCCCAAAGGTTATTAAATGTGAATCAACTCAAATTTGCACAGAGCCTGTGCTTTTAACCATTATGCTATAGTAGTTTTAATAATAATAGAAGTAGTGCAATATTGATATTAATAGTAATTGTACCATTGACAGCAACTGTACTAATAATGGCAATTGCACAAATAAGTGTAATCATAAGACTAATTATTAGTACGATTATTTCCACTCCGTCAACATGAATATTGTGGAGGGAGACGTCACTGCCTTTCTCCATCCAGTGGGCACCCGGCTCCCATTCCCGGTTCCCCAGGGTTGATAATACTTGCTGCCTGTGTGTGTTTAAGCCATTTGAGCCCAGACTCGACAGCCAGATTCAGGTTGTGTTAGAAGGAGCTGTCAGCACACCCTCTGACATCTTCAAGTCAGACAACTGCTAGCCCCCGTGAGGGGGTCCATCTGGTGCCAAAATGGCTTTTGAAAGACCAGCAAACAGGACGCTAGCTCTGCCAGAGAGAAACAGAATCAAGGGAGCAGGGGATCTTCTGTCTCAGCGATGAGCCGGGGCGAGGCGCCTGTCACCAGCCCATCGTTAGCACAAAAGCTATGCCGGGCACACACCAGGTCCCCATTACCCTAAGCAGCCCTGTCACTTGGCACGCTGGCAGAATCTCCTGCCCGCCCTCTCAACAGCAGACCACTAGCTGAAATTGAAGGCTTGACCATCTGTCGTGGGGAAGAGACGGCATCAACTGGTGCCTGGGGCCTCGCACAAGCCCTTATGTGGCAAAGACACTCTGAAGGGCCAGTTCTTTCGGGGAAAGCCAGCCCTACCCCAGGGGGAGCATCAGGAACTCTTTCAAAGTTTTCCCCCAAGTAGATGCCAAATGTCTGACCCTTTCGGATCACACTTCCTTAAAGGAACTGAGAGGAGTTAGAAGCAGGAGTTAAAAATATCCCCACCGAGACACGAAGTTAGACATGGTACACAAACTCGGGGGATGATTTATCAGGCTGTTTTTAAGGCATTTGTAAACCTGGGGGACACGTGCACTTCTGCTGGCCTATGGAGAAGATCTCAGATTCCGAGGGGGTGCTTTGAACAAAGCGGAGGTTAGTGTAACTCAAGACCTCACTTTTGTCTAACAAATTACCACATTTTGAGTGTCGGGTGTGTTTGATAACGTTGTCGGGGGGAAAGAGTGTGCAGCCTTACCCCAACCGTGGGAAACTGACCTAAGGCAGGACAAAGCCCCTATTGACCCTTTAGCGTTCCAAAGAGTTCTATAAACTACAGGAAACAGCCCAACCAGGACCAAACTCCAGGATTTTTTTTTTGGTAGGGGGGAGGAGTGGCGAGAAACCTGACACCTTTCTGTTAACTTTCGATACGAATAATATCTTGTGTTCATGCAGTGTTATATTATCCAAAGCACTTATATACCCAGAATCTCACTAAATACTCACAAAAGTCCTACAAATTAGGCAGGCCAGGAATGATCAACCCATTTGAATGGTAAAAAAACTAAGACTCAACAAAATTAAGATATTTATCTAGTCAAAACTAAACTAATACCCTATATTAGCCCAAAGGACTCATCATGGTATGAATTTTCTCCGTGATTTACAGGACTTTATAAGTGACCTAAACCAACACTGAGTCTATCTTCCTCGTCGTGCATATGGGAAAATTGAGACATCAGAAGACACGACAATACTCACACAGTTATAATCATTCTGAGAGGTAAAACTATAATCCACATGTCCTGAC
This sequence comes from Balaenoptera musculus, assembly GCF_009873245.2. Taxonomy (NCBI): domain Eukaryota; kingdom Metazoa; phylum Chordata; class Mammalia; order Artiodactyla; family Balaenopteridae; genus Balaenoptera; species Balaenoptera musculus. The sequence goes on from NC_045787.1 coordinate 133,429,258, forward strand.
TTCTAGTTGCATGATTTTTCCAATACAGTGTTAGCTTTTCAAAAGCCAACCCAATAAAAGCTCAACACCGGAGCTACTGCACTACTTAGTCTACTACCTCAATTAGGAAAGTGACAGTCATAAAACCAAAAGTGACATCCTATTGAAAGTTGTGTTTAAGTTCACCAATGAGGCTAATGTAGGACATTACCCATTGTTGAACATTAACTGAACCGACCACACACATTTGTAGAACATAATTGTTTATTCAGAGATTTCCTTGTGTCACATTTTACCAACCAATAGATATTCAGTATTAGGAGTAGCTTTCATGTGACAAGCACAGCGCTGGATACCAAAGGTACCACTAGGCTCCCCCAAAAGGAAAGTTGATGAAATTAGCCAACAGGATATGACCCATCCATACGAGGACGTAAAATAACAAAAAATTATCTCTGTATACCCAGCACATGGCACAAGACTCAGAACCAATGGGTTTTCAGTAAATATTTGTACAACTAAACAGAATCCAGGACCTCCTAAGGGTAGAAATGGGAACATTCTAAAATGAAGACAGCAGTAGAGTACACTGGACAGGAGCCTGGGTTAAAGATAAGACAAGCCTGGGTAAATTTCTACAATTCCCTGAACCTCAGTGGCCTCAATAAAACATGGGAATAACAGTACCTCCCTCTTAGCAACATGGTGTGGCTTTCATCGTAATTCTAGCTTTACTCTTTAATTAACTGTGTGACTTTAGAAAAGTTACTTATCCTCTCTGTGCCTCAATTTTCTCATCTGTAAAATGGGGACAATAAAAGAAACTACTTCAGAGGGTTATTGAGAATTAAATGAGTAATATATGTGGAGTGTTTAAATAGTACCTGGCATAGAAGAAGAGATAATTATTTTCATTATCATTTGTCCCTGGCCACTGCTCACTGCCTAACACTCAGAGATATTGAGATTTTTCAGGTACAGAAAGTATTCTTCTCTCTTTGAATGTTAAGGTTAAGAAAAGAAGCCAAGATCTATGTATCTGACGAGAACTATAGGTTTCATTGAGTGACCTACAAAAAGAAATAAAAAAGAAACCAAAGAGAGATAATAATGACTACAGCAGCTCTACCCAAAGGCCAAGACATAAAGGAGAGAGGTAGTAGCTTAAATCACAGAGGACTCCAGCTAGTCACAACTGAAGGGCATACACAGTAAAACCGTCCATTAGGCAACAGCTTATACATCATTAATTATTATGCAAAGTGTTGCAATAGATCTGGGCTGAGCAGGTTGAGTTTTCACCTCCCCCACCCCAATTCTGAAAAATCATGTCTGGATGTTTTCAGCCGCTCTCATAATGTCCAGGCTGGAAAGGAACAGCATCAAGGCACACCTAAACTAAGACATAAAAGCCCCATTTGCAGTCTTAAGCCTCTCTGAAAGTTCTTCTGACTTATGCCCACAGATGGTTATGTGGCAGACGATCCTTCTCAAAGATATTCAAGACACGGAGACTCACTCTGACCCAGTGAAGGAAACAGCTGTGTGGAAACAACTGTGGGGTCCCTTCTGTGTGAAATTCAAGCTGTTCCCACACACACTCGCTGGAGGGTAGAGAGAGAAATGCCTCATGATTCAAAGGGCCTCTTTGGAGGAGTTCCTGTCATAGACTGAGCCATCCTCCTTGCTTTGACGACGAAGCGCAGAACTGCCTGCTCCAGGACCAGATCTACTGCCCAGATGTAACCAAGGAAGACTTTCCAGGAGTACAAGGATTCTCTCAAATTAAAAATATTTAACCAGAAAGCACCTATCCCTATCCAGACCGCCCGAGATGCCAGAGACTGTTTCAGAAATGCCATCACTACTCCATGGGAGCCCTCCATGAAGAGGTAAACACGAGTCCATGGCCACTGCCATGAAAAATAGATCTCCCTGCAAAACAGGGGACGAAAACAGCTAGAAAGAGAAAACTTTATTTTCAATGTCAACACTTTTGGGTTCCTAGTCCACAGGAAAAGTTGTAGAGTACAGTTCATGCATGTGAAAATATGATACCCCTAAGTCTGCCAAAATCCTAGGGATGCCACCAGGGCAGACTGAGGAGGCTGAACCTCTGCGAGGGCAAAGGTTTCTCACCGCCTGGCTGACCGCCTCTCCTTTCCTGATATTCAAGTACGCTGCTGAGAGAGGACCTGCCTTGACTCAAACCGCCCCCCCCCCCCAGTTCTGTCTGAGAGATGAGGAAGGCAGGAAGGGGAGAACGAGGGTCACAGAGAGGCTTCTACACAGATGAGGCACATTCTCTCCTCCCTCCCCACAGTGGGAGGTGGAATGATACCAAGCTGTGGCTCTATCTTGGGGATCCCAGAGGGAGAGCATGTACTGCCCCTATTCATGGCCACTGACTTCAAGGAGTTTACCTTTTCCCGTGGCCAAGGTCCCTCGGATCTTAGACATTTCTGCAAAGTGTTCTCAGCCTGAAGGGACAAACATGATCAACTTGAAAAGCATCCCTGACCTCAGAGCTCAAGCTGGGCCATAATGGAAGGACATAATTAGCGGCGAGGATTTACCAAAAAGAAAGAAAAAGGTGTTTGGGATAGCAGAGCAGCAGAATAAAGAATTTAAAAATAGTTTTCAGTAAAAGGACCTACAACAAACAGGTCTCCTGGAGCTAAAAGTCAAATCTGAAAGGTGGGAAAAAGCACCAGGAAAGTGAGAGGGGAGGACAAAATAACCAGTGGCCAATGGGGAAAGAATAAATCACAATTCTTTAGAAATGACATGGAGAAGGGAAGCCAGAGCAAGGGTGCTGTAGCTTACACCAACTGTTACAAGGTTAGACTGGAAATTAAATGAGAAAGCATCACACATCCAAAGAACTGTAGAACTTGGTGTGGCAGAGCAGGCGTTCATCTTCAGGGATACTCTTTTATGAAGATTACTCAAATGCCAAGTGTTTCTTGCTTAAATGTATTAAGGTACAAACCCTGGCCCTGGGCAGACATTTTGAGTCACCCTAGTAGTTTGATTTGCAGCAGGAATGAGGCAGATAACAAAACCAAGTATTGTCCACTGATGGAGGAATGCATAAAGAAGATATGGTACATATATACAATGGAATATTACTCAGCCATAAAAAAGAACAAAATAATGTCATTTGCAGTGACATGGATGGACCTAAAGATTGTCATACTGAGTCAAGTAAGTCAGACAGAGAAAGACAAATATATAATATCGCTTATATGTGGAATCTAAAACAATGGTACAAATGAACTTATTTACAAAACAGAAATAGAGTCACAGATGTAGAAAACAAACTTATGGTTACCAAGGGAGGAAGGGGGGAGGGATAAATTGGGAGATTGGGATTGACATATACACACTACTATATATAAAATAGATAACTAATAAGGACCTACTGTATAGCACAGGGAACTCTACTCAATATTCTGTAAATGACCTATATGGGAAAAGAATCGAAAAAAGAGTGGATAGATGTATATGTATAACTGATTCACTTTGCTGTACAGCAGAAACTAACACAACATTGTCAATCAACTATACCAATAAAAATTAATTAAAAAACAAAACAAAACAAAAAACAAACCCAAGTATTTGTCCTTCTTGGGGCTGGGCATAGACTGAGAATGTATTTGTCTTAAACTGTTTCCATTACAAGGATCATGATCTGCAATGAATCACATGGCACAGAGTTCCTGCAGACCCAGGGATAGGATATGAGACAGGCATTTCTGGTCACTGGTGCAAATCCTTCCCCAGGCTGGAAAAGATGCAAATGCAGTGGCAACTTTGTTTCAATAACAATGACCCATCCCACAAAGCCCGGCCTAAAAGGTGAAGCGGGAGGAGCCTCAACACCTCAACTTAGCAGGTACTACAGCAGACACATGAGTATACCATGTACAAGACACTGTTCTGAGAGCTTTACATGTATTAATCCATTTACTCTTCACAACAACCCTATGAAGTACTATCTCAATTCTCATTTTATAGATAACACTACTGAGGGGTTATGAGATTTGCCCAAGGTTTCCTATCAAGTAAGTGGTAGAGCTGGGATTTGAATGTAGGCAGTTTGGCTCCAAAACCCACATCCATGAAACTACGTTCCTTTGTATGTTATATATATGATAGATATTATGGGACTACAGATCATTGACCATATCTAGCTATTCTCTTATCAGCATCATCAAATTCATTCAAGATTACAGCTGAAGTCACCATACAAATTTCTGGTATTGCCACTAGAATATTCCCAATTATAAATGTTAATGTGTTTCAATTTTGCTTATGCACACCCTCGCCTATTTCAAATGCATTTTAACCACAATTAATGACCAGTGGGTCTGGTAATAGAGTCAAACCAAGTTCAGAGAATGATGGCCAAAGCAAAAACAGTGTAACCTGGGTCTCTTGGGAGGAGTCAGTGAATATCACCTTAAGGATTTAGTTATACTATCTGTGGTTACCAGTTCCACAAGCCACTATCTTTGAATGTCTTTCTTGCAGACAGAAAGCCACAGGTTGAAAATAAAAGGCTTTTAGTACCCCTCTGTTTAATACCTATGTGTATAAAATTTTAAAGCAGACTCATTTAGAATCTGATGTTACAATTTCACTTTTCCTCCTAAGGACTCTAAGAGTTTCGATATTAATTTCCCCTGTGGAGGTGACCGACACCAGAGAAAGATCAAGAAGTTCAAATCCACAGTAACTGAAACATGAGGGTTTTTCTGAACACCCAAGTCACTACTGTTTTTCAAGACTTTATGAACTATAAATGTTCAGTGTCATTCATTTACTCAATCAATAAATATTCCCAGAGAGCCTAACATGTACCAGTTCTTCTCCCTTAATACCAACTGTACTAAGATCACACTGACTTTGGTTCAAGTTTTTCTCCAGAAGAAAAAAAAAAACTTTTATTTTTAAGGAAACCACTTAAAAATAGAATTTCCAGGGGAAAAAAGTGGGCGCTGCAGGTGATAGGGTTTGTGAGTAATTACCAAGAAAGGTTGAATACTCATAAAGTATTAATCTGTTGTGAGTGTTCTGGCCATGGCTGGATCAGGGGATCGGTCAAAGTCCCTAATAATGTCAAGATTTTACCTTTCCAGGCACATTGGTCCCCTACTCTTTACCTTCTTGCATTCTTCGCTTCAGTCACGTCGAGATACACCCTGCGCCCTGAACATGAAGTTTCCTTCCTGCCTTCCCCAAAGGCTGGATTCCTGGATCTGAAATGCCTTCCCCAACCCCACACCATCTCACCCTCCCATAATCCTACTTATTTATCTTCCAGATGCAGTTTAAATGCACTGAGCCCAAGAACCTCAGCTAGAATTAATCATTCCCTCCTCCACTCTGCTACAGCTCTGGTCACACTCCGTCTTCACATTCTGTGCTCCAGTCACTTGAGTAATCATCTGCCCCCTCCACAGCACTGCAGACACCTTTACAGTGCCTCTGTCTTCCCCACAGCACCAGGTACAGCTGTATTTGGAAAACAGTAAGTAAATATCCGACTTGATTGACCGTTAGTATTAATGGCAGTTAACTTTGAATTACAGCACAAAGATGATGTCTTTCTTTTTTCCACTTTTTTCTCTGTTCTCTGAATTTCTTCTGAATAGGCATTACTTTAAGAAAAGACAAACAACTTAATTTTTGTAAAAATGGAAGTGAATATCATTCAGAATAGAACCTAGGGAATGCTGCCCCCATTTTGCAATGGATAAATTAGGGACTAAAAATGATGAGTGTCTTTGCCAAAGTCTTTATGCTCTAAGATATGCCAGTTGATTCAAATGAGAACACCTAAGAGCTATCCATCTCATACTCTGTAAAATGTAGATCATTTATTAGTTTCTCATATGCATAATTCATAAAAGAGTATCAACTGGGCAGATTCCACACCATTGGTATCCTCAATTTCCTACTTTAAAATTCCTCAACATCAAAGTTTAAAATATTTTATTTAAGTTAAACTTGCCATTGGTCTTAAGGCATTTAAGCATAACCCAAAGGGACAAAATGTCATGTAACTAATAGTATGAAATGGATCACCTCTCTCCAAAATTCTACATACCCTTCTGATGACTTCATTGAAACCCAGTGGTTAAAGCTCTTGGTGATTTGCTATCTCTTGGTTCAGCCTATTTCTTTAAGTTATCCATTAAATTATTCAGTCCCTCCTTCATTAAGTATTAACTAAGCACCTACTACATGCCAAGCTCAAGCTCAGAAGACAACTTCACCCCTGCCCTTATAGAAGCTCATCAAAGTGCAGGCCACCTATGTCAGAATTATCTGGTAATCTTGCCCTGGTGGGAGTTGGCTCGGGGGTAAGATACTCAGATAATTCGGATGTACACTGAATGTTGAGCCTTGATATCTAATTTATTTTTTAAAGTCAAAAGTCATGTCAATACCATGTGACAAATGAAAAGTTATACACCAGAAATAGTGAACTGCACAGAAGGGATGGACATCTAATCATGTGTCATTGAAACCAGGTGTAAAAACTTATGTCAAATCACCTCTGAGTAAAAAGAAAAATTAAATTCATTCACCCACCCCACCTCCTGTCCAATATAAGCCACAGAGAAAGAAAGGAGTTCCTGGTTGCCAGGGAAAGCTGATACTTGACAAATTTTTGCTTCAAGGAAAAGAAATAAGCTCATTTTTCTACCAAACAGGAAAGAAAAGATAAAGGCATCAGCTGAAGAAGCTGTTCCCCAAGAGAGAAGCAAGAAGTCTTGCTAGGATGAAAATTATTTCTAAGCCTATTTAAACCTCAACATCCCTTTTGTAAAAATCTCACTCCCCTTGTCTGTTCACTTTTCTGGACACATCCTTCCTCATCCCAATCTCAGCATCATTCTGTGTTGCCTCCCATCCTCCAGGCTCACACACCATTGGGGATAATGAATTTAATTTGAGCAATGGCTTTCATTGAAAAAAAAATCACTGCATTCCAACATGCCACACAAGTGAAGTTCAGACAAAAACAAGTGACTCCTTAATTTGGATTTAAAGCTCAGGATCAGTCTCCAAATAAAAATGACCAGTGGGCATCATGCCCACAGAGCACTGACAATAATCTCATGAGCTCCAAATTATTCCAGTTTATATTATGGGCGATCCAATAAGTCTGTGTGTTCTAGTTCATAAAAATATAAGAAGAAATTTATCATTTTAAAATCATAATGCAAAATAGAGTCTGACATGTTATTAAGCACTATTTCTCATGATATCATAAGGATGCTGATGGAATATGAAACTAAAGCAATATTGTAGATGAACAATGACATAATTGAGACTTTCTGAGGGTGCTTTGCAGCTCACAGGTCACACTCCCTTGCCCTCCCCTCCCAACAAGTCACTCTTAAACAGCTTCAGTTTAAACCAGAAACACTGGAAACAAAACTCCAAAGAAGCTTTTATCACAAAAATTGGTTGATCATTTAGTAAAATGGGACAAGAACTTAGAAATTATCTAGTCCATATATTCTTAATCTAGAGTCAATGGATGGTCTACATATGGCTCTTGAATACCTGAACATTGTACCCAAAGTTTTATCCATACTTTTTTTCTGTAGAATGGGTCCAGATTGCAGAAGGAATCAGTGAGTTGATTGCCCAGAATCCATTTTCCCCTATTTTTGATAACAGTCCTCCATGCTTCTTTTGAAAAACTTCCTTGTTCTCACCCAAGAGTCCTTGTATTTCATCGGAATGAAGTCATTCCACACCTGGGCCACAGCGGTGCCTGTAATCCAAGCCTGACCAGTCATGGCATCACTCCCCCAACTATATGACTGCTTTAGAGATGAGTTTGTAATCCAAGTCAAGCCAATCAGGCCCAATCCAAGCTAGCTGGAGGACTTTTGCCTGAGTGGCTCAAAACAGAGATGGGCTCCATTCTTCTTAGAGTTGAACCTGGAAAAATGTGAGGCTGTGTGTGCTGGAAAATTCTATTCTTCGAGATGAAACCATAATAGAATAAAATCCACTAGTATCCCACCTAATAGAGATCACAGGACAAGGAAACTCTGCTAGGTGGGGAGGAGAGAATGTAGAGGAGTTCACATCATCCGATGCCCTCCAGGAAAGGAGGAGGAAAGTGGAGATGGAGATGTTGACAGAATGATGAAGCTGAGAAGGTAGCAAAAGGAAGGATCCCCCAAAAAAGTATACGTGAAAGAGAGAGAATATTCTACTCTATTGAGCCCTGGTAACTTTCAGGCTGTACAATCTCAATATGCTATGGCCCCCTCTCAACTCTCTGTCCAGATAGATAGATAGATAGATAGATAGATAGATAGATAGATAGATAGATAGATAGATGGATAGATAGACAGAAAGACAGATAGATAAATCTCTCCAGGCAGGTAACAACAATGAGTGAACTAGGCTACATGTAACACCTCAGACAGTACCAAGAACTGTAGTAACTGAAGAGAGGATGTCTGGTACACGTGGGGCAGCCTCACTCTTCTCCAGCTAACTGACTCCACGGGGGAACTTGGGGGCAGCGTTGCCAGAGCTTCCCATTTCGAGAGAAGCTGGAAATACATACTAAGTGTGAAGTCTGCCAATCTTCCAGACAATATAAGGGCCAGATATAACAGATCTGGGAGTGGAGTCCCAATTTGCATCTCTTGCTCTAAAGTGTAATAACCAAATTAGCAGCAAGTCATTTGTCTGTGAGGCTAGGGCAGGGCTTCTTTGGGCCCATTTTTTAATTTAAAAAAGTAATTTAAAAAAAAGGAGCCCTGGGCTTCCCTGGTGGCGCAGTGGTTGAGAATCTGCCTGCTAATGCAGGGGACACGGGTTCGAGCCCTGGTCTGGGAAGATCCCACATGCTGCGGAGAGACTAGGCCCGTGAGCCACAATTGCGGAGCCTGTGCTCCGCAGCGGGAGAGGCCGCGATAATGAGAGGCCCGCGCACAGCGATGAAGAGTGGTCCCCACTTGCCGCAACTAGAGAAAGCCCTCGCACAGAAATGAAGACCCAACACAGCCATAAATAAATTAATTAATTAAATTAAATAAATATTTAAAAAAAAGGAGCCCTGTGGTTCCACTAAATGGGACTCTCTCATAATAAAAAAAAAAGTAGTTTTTGCGTTTGAGGTAATGGCATGTTTTGTTTTGTTATTTTTGAGAATCCTTGTCACCTGAAATCCAGATGTACTCAAGCTTGATTTTCTCCCAGACTTTTGGCAGCTGACATGTTGGGTGATGGGAAAAGTTAGGAAAAACATCTGCACCCAGAAGCACATTTACCAGTATGAGGCTGCCCACGGACATGAATACAGACACAGGGAAAACCGTCCACGCCCACCTGTTCAGAGCTGGATTTCCTAGGGCACTTAATTCAATCAGAAGCAGTAAGTTTTATTAGCATTTTACAACCAATTAACCATGCAGGAAACAAAACACCTGACTCGGTGCCTTCCTCCTGGCTTCTGAAGAGTCTGTGGCCTGGAAAGTCAGCAATTTGGAACAATGTCTATGGAAGAAGATATTACCAACCCGGTACAAGCAAGTTTTCTCCCTTCTTACATTTAATGGGAGGACACATGAGTCTGGGCGGCCTCACTAGCATGGGAATCACTCGTGATTTCACCTAGATCCCCCATTTCACTCAGCAGGTGCCAGGCACTGGGCATTTACAGGGATCATTCCAATGAATCCTGACACTCCCAGACAGTTAGGTCCTATTAATGGCCCCATTTCACAGGTGAATATACTGAGGCCAGAGAGGTTGGTAAAAGAGCACAACATCTCATCCAGGCTGTAAGTAGCAGAACCAGGACCTGAGGCCAGGTTATAGTTCATAACAGAGAGCAAGACTATAGTGTAGGGCTCACTGCCTACACTTGGACCAAGTTAAAAGTGAAACTATATGATAAGAGTGGGCTTCTGTTATTTCCAGGGATAAATCTCCTTAGATGAAAAACAGGTATTCAAACTTGTGCTAAGGTCTACTAGCAATAATTCTTTGCTAAATCAATAATAAAAAATAATGGTATACTTTTTAAACTATGCTTCACTTGAAAAATCATCTCTTTTCTAACTTTTCTTGAATTGCTCTTCAAAAAAAACTCTTGAAAGATGTGTTAGGGGATGGGTAGAGTTGCCCCCATTTGATGGATTAGTCTACTGAGGCTCAAAGAGGTCAAGTGGTATGGCCAAAGTCACTCAGTTGCTTAGTGGCAGCCTCTATTTCGACTCCAGTCTTGGGGTCTTCCTTTTACTTCCACAAACATGCCAAGCTCTTCCTCACTCTGGGCCCTGGAATGACCTGGCCCAGTTCTTTCTCATCCTTTAGATCTCTCTTAGACATCGTCTCCCCAGGGATGACTTTCCTGCATCCTACCTCTGTGGTTCCCTTCAGTCCCCATCACTGTCTTTTTTACCCAGAGCCTAGGATAGGGCTTGACATCGTGCACTAAAATATTTGGGAAATGAATGAACAAGTAATGAATGAATAAATGCCTGGGGGAATTCCCAATTTTCTGATTCTCCTAATTTTTAATAGGGATAGATTGGGAGTTTGGGACTGACATGTACACACTACTATATTTAAAGCAGATAACCAACAAGGACCTACTGTACAGCACGGGAACTCTACTCAATATTCTGTAATAACCTAAATGGGAAAAGAATTTGAAAAAGAGAAAATAATTTGAAAAAGAATAGATATATGTATATGTATAACTGAATCACTTTGCTGTATGTCTGAAACTAACAAAACATTGTTAATCAACTATACTCCAATACAAAGTAAAAATGAAAAAAAAAAATAGTGACTAAACAAAAGGATTTTCTCCCCATCACTTCCAGTTAGAACACTTTGGAGGGTGACAGACGAAAATGAATCCTGCCCCAGAGATATTTAAGGGTCATCTGCTGAAAGGAGACCATGATGTGACCCCCCCACCCCACCCCCAAATGCACACACTTGATCTTAAATGTCTTTCCCAGTTGACTCAAGGCTAGCTTCTTAATTCTGGTGGGAAGACCCACACCACATGGTGGAGATAAGAAAAATGGTGATAAATGAATAGTTTTCCTTACTAATGAAAAGCACAGCATCCTCAGAGTTAAGCAGAGAAGTTGTGGGTGGGTGCTAAAGGCTAAAGTTGAGGTCCCTAATTCTCCCTGAGTTTTCATCTCCTTCTGGGGTGTTCCTGAGATGGCTACCATGTGTAACAAAGAGGCCCCTAACTGAAACCTGACAATTCCCCAACCCCAACTCAGGCTAGGAGCTGTGGAGGGCAGTGGGTCTGCTGGAACCCCGTATGTGTTCTCTCCCAACCAAACAGTCCACTTCCAGAACATTTCTCTGAACCCATAGAGAGTTTTGAGTTTTCTTTTTTTAAAAAAAAATGGCTCTTCCCTTACAAAGATAGTGATGATGATAAGTTGTTCTCAAAGGGAACAGTCTGGGAAGATATGGGATTTCATGTATTCTTCCTTGAATTACAGGATCAAGTGTGCATGCACTCTCTACTGCGATGATTCTTAACCATGCCTCAGAATACCAATTTCTTTCGGATCATGGTTGATTTTTTTTTTAAGGGAAAGAGTGCTCCAAAGTAGCCTAATTGAATATTTTACCAAATGTTGGGTTTTAGAAAAATAGTAGTGAGTAAAAGCATAGCTGATACTTATTGAGTACTTACTATGTGCCAGATACTGTGCTTAGTACATACTTTATTTATTTTTAAATTTGATTGAAGTATAGGTGAATTTACAACGTGTTAATTTCTGCTGTACAGCAAAGTGATTCAGTTATACATATATATATATATATATATATATTCTTTTCATGCTCTTTTCCAATATGGCTTATCACAGGATATTGAATATAGTTGCCTGTGCTATACAAGAGGACCTTATTGTTTATCCATCCTATATATAATAGTTGGCATTTGCTAATCCCACACTCCCAATCCTTCCCTCCCCCTTGGCAACCACAAGTCTGTTCGCTATGTCTGTATGTCTGTTTCTACTTTGTGGATAAGTTCATTTGTGTCATATTTTAGATTCCACATGTAAGTGATATCATATGGTATTTGTCTTTCTCTTTCTGACTTACTTCGCTTTAGTGTGATAATCTCTAGGTCCATCCATGTTGCTGCAAATGGCATTATTTCATTCTTTTTTATGGCTGAGTAATATTCCATTGTACATATATACCCCATCTTCTTTATCCATTCATCTGTTGATGGACATTTAAGTTTCCATGTCTTGGCTATTGTGAATAGTGCTGCTATGAACACAGGGGAGTACACACTTTATTTTAATCCTCACAGCAACCTGACACTCCTCCATCCACCCAGTCACCCTCCATCCTTGCCCCAACTCTCCAGGGAAGAAAACAGCTGAATGACAAAGAGATTAACTTGTCTTCCAACGGACAGCTCCTGGCAAGTATAGACAAGATTTGAACACAGGGGCTCACTAGGCAGCCTGTGCTCTAAGAGCTGGAACAGAGCTCTCCAGGCACATAGTTTCTCTGCGCTCCTGGAGGACACAGCAGTCAACATGCACTGACAGCTACTGTATTTCTCTCTGTCCATAGACACTATGTGCTAAAATCTGTGCAAATGCTTATCTGTTTTTGAAAAATTTTAAGCTTCCTTCTGTTGTTGAAGCACCCTTCTCCTTTGCGATCTGGACCAAACTTACCCCTGTAATATTCTTCCTCCCATTTTGCACCTTCAAGCTTATGTGGACCACTTCTCCTTCCATTCATCACTCTCTCTGCTTTGCCAACTCTGTACCTTTGCACATGCTATGGCTCCTCCTAGCACACTTCCTCTTTCCCTCTCCCATCCTTTCTCCCCTGAGCAACTAGTCATCATCAGTCAAGACCAAGTTCAAACATTACATGTATTAGGGCACTGCCCTGACCCTCCCAAACCAATATCCCCAAACTCTCTCCTTTGTGCTCCCACCATAATTATAATGTTGCAAACAATCAAGTTTCATTTCTCTGCTGCCCTAACACAAGTTCCCACTCATTCACCATGACATCAATTTTTATAAGATTCAAGTCTTGAAGATTGAAATTTCACCAACATCCTAAGTATAATCTTTTTGGTGCTGTTAATCATTGAACTAGAATCCTGCACTGGGCTATTTATACTCTGAATTGCTCACATTTCTTCCCTTAGGAACTAAACATAAAAGCAAGTACAAGTGCTCTGTGTCTCAAGTAAGACAGTCCATTCACCAACAGTCTCGGGTCAGTGTTGGGTAGTGGTTTTCTATACTAAACACAGAGAGTGAAGAAAAAAATCCATTTAACTCTGATTTCTTCCTTTTTGCTAGAAAGCTTTATAAGTCGCTGCTTGGTCTCACCTAGTAGAAGGGTCACTGCTTTAGCTGGGATTGTGACAAGCCTCTCCAGAATTAGAGTACTTTATTATCGCATTAGTACTGGAAAAAGTCACATAATTAACAGAATTTATCCGCATTTACTCTTTAAAACACTAATATTCAATCTCTCTGGCTCTGTTTAATTACTTTCCTTAACACAACTTCTTTTTCCAAGTTGACCTTTCCTGGGCTTATCTACAGAAATGTGTTAAAACTTTTTCTCCCTCTACTCCATTTAAACTGCTAGACTTTATTCATTTGAATAAGCATAAAAGGTGCACCAGGGTCTGTCATAGTTCACACGATGCCTTTGAATTAGCAGCCATAACGTTGTCATACTTGTGTGGAGATCCTCTGTTCAGAGTAAGTGATGACAGCCACCAGAATTACTGTTAATTGTAATATGACACTCGCATTATACTCAGCGCTTTCTAGTGGTAAACTAGCATTAGTTCAGGTGCCTAAGAAATTCAGAAGCTGAGACACCACAATTCTTTAAAGAGAACAGCAGACCTGCCTGTCACATGCTGCCTTCTTCAAGACCTGTTGGCTCAAGAGAATGAAGAGGATGGGAGGAACACACACACACACACACACACGCATCAACATAAAGTCACCGTTAGATAACAAAGTCATCATCAAATAACAAATCTGGAAGACACTGAGCTTGCTCTTTCTCTCTCCTGATTTTGTTCTTTTATGCAGCAAAGTAGTAGAGAAATCAAGGTTTAAATGACATTTAGTAGAGGCTGAACTCCTGCTCCCTTTTTTCTGAAACACAGATAAAAAATTGTGCCTCTGTATTTCATATTGAGATGGTCTACAGCCTTGTCAGGAAGATGGGGGCTCAGAGGGAAGGAGAGTATCTTTGCCTTGAACAGATCTTTCAGTGTTACGGTAGTTGGTTCACTTCTAATGGAAGGTAACCCCTTCCTGATGAGATCAGAGTGGGGCTGGATGAGTGATGGGAGACAATGGATAAAATGGACAGTTGTCCTGGTTCCTTGGATACTGAGTTCTAGGCATAGAAATACAGACAGACTTCTGCCTGGGACACATCAGTAACTTGGGACGTCCACAGCAATCATCTTCCACCTTGTTTGTTTATCAAGGGAAGAATCAGCCCCAATTCATTTTCCCTACAAGATACCCATCTTGGTTGGAATGTGAAGAAATAGCAGATGAGAGGTCTTCCTCATCTGCCTTCCATTTTAGCCAAGTGACACACGGGAAACTATAGTGGCCTTTATCCCAAAGTAGAATAACCTTGTGAGCCCACAAACATGATACGACCATGTTCGCTGGGAAATAAAAGAGTACTCTCCAACCTCCAAGCTTTAGCTCCATTGTTCCTCTGATCTGTAATGTCTTTCTCTCCCTCTTCAAGTCCCACCATCCTTCCAGGTCTTGTGAAGATTCTTCCCCTTCCAATAAGACTGCCCAGATTCTCCCAATTTGGAGTTAATGTCTCACTTCTCCATACACCTAAGGCATCCAACATCTGTAAGTGTCTTTCTCATGGCTCTTCCCAAGGTCATTTTATATTTAGGTTATCTATGCATGAATCTGATTGGTTCACTTGGCTGTGAACATCCAGGAGGGTTATGAGTGTTGAGACTTTGCCTAATCTCAGTGACCACGTTTGGGGCCATGCCTGTCTGAAATGAATTCAGCCAAAGCTGCCCTTCACTTAACCTTTGGTCAAGCGTCTCAACATTCCCGGAAAGGTTGTTATTTCCCACCTGCAAGCCCCTGCACATACTGTTCCCATTGCATGGAATTCTGTCTACTGAAAGGATATCAAATCCATCCTTCAAGGCCAATGCCAAAGCCTCCTTAATCACATTGGCCCAAATAGCACTAAGTTACCACAGCCTTTGTTTATATCACACTGGTCCCTTAGCTTATCTGCATTTACATTTTTTATCTACACAACTAGATCACAAGCATCTAAGTGGAGGGATTATGTTTTATACAATCCCTTATCCTCCATAGTGTTCAGTAGAATCTTGTTTGTGCATCACAAACATCCACTGTACAGTGAGTGAACAGACATTGATTGAATATTTACTTCAGGATCTCCATAGAAATAAGACAAATATTGATAAATAAACTACTACAGTACTGGCAATAATACTTCTACTTCTGCTACTACCATGATAATGCCGTGATTACTATTATCTGTGTTCTTATTAGAATTACTATTATTTGAGTGCTTACTACGTGCAAGGTAATTTGCTGAGCACGTTACTAATATTATCTCATTTAATTCCCACAACAACCCTAAGGTAGCAACTATTAAGGTAGATGGTATTAATAGTCCATTTGTCTGAGGTCACAAATATAGCAAGTGAGAGAGCCTGGGTTCAAATCCAGGTCTGGCTAAGGTCAAAAATCATGTTCTTGCTTACTACACAATTTGTATCCAGCTTATCACTATTTGGAGGGTACTCAGGATGCTTGTGAAGGGTACTTTTACTCTGCCTGCCTACTCACCCTGGCTCTCAGGTATAGGAATGAGGATTTGGAGTATAAAAGTGGTCCCATTCAGAATTTGGAGACAAGGTGCCATGATGTGGAAGGTGGTATCCACCGGCAATGGACTTGGCTGCCATCTTTGCATGGTTCTCTTTGGTGCAACTGTGTGCTTTTCACTTTTTAGAAGGACAAGAAAGTCCTCTCAGCCTCTTAACTCCCTCACTGCCATACTTTCCTCAGTCCACGTGGTCAACTTGAACTTTAAAAGGGCTACTGCTTAATGCTTTGCAAGACAGACGTGTGACATTTCTGACTGCTCAGAGTCACCTGTTCCTGCTCCCCTTCAGCCCTAGCCCATGGAGCATCTTCTGTCTCAGGGAATAAACACCTTGGCCTCAGAACCCTGGCATTGCCATCATTACATCTACCTCCAACGCCCCGCACACAGGCAAACTCAGGGCCTCTCACCCTCAGCTGCTTCACCATGTCAGTATAACAGGCAGCGGGACACGCATTCCAGAGCCGGGTGGATTAACCTCCAAGATGACACTCAGTTTTAGCTTTAGCCTCCCTAAATCCTCAACAAAAACTTTAACAGCCAGCTCTGATTTAGGACCTTAACTGTAAATCTCCTCTCTTCTCATGCACTCACTAAAGGGATGAGTAGAATCAATTCAGACCTTTTCTAGTCACTTGTCTCTTATGTTTCCTGGAGGATTCAAGGTAGCAGGTAAGAACTTTCATCATCGTGAACCTCAGTTAAAAGCAAGCCAAAAAAGAAACAAGAAAAAAAGAAACTGGAGGGTGGGGAGAAACATTATTAATGCCTTCTTTTACACGGTAAGCACAGAATATGAAACATGGGTAGGATTTTCTGAAAATATGTGAAGCAACATCATTCATTTACAGAAAGCAAGCCAACCTGCTGGAATGTTAAAAACAGCAGTAACCGAATTTAGAGTCAATTCTTAGAGCCTTGTTGATTGGTGACTGAGCCCTGGCGTGAGAACAGATCTCCTTTTCACTCAAGTGAGGATCTGCGGGGGTATTTTCAAAAGTAAATAAATGGCCACAAAGAACAAAAAAGATCAGTAAAAAATTGAGTCTCTCAAGAACATCCCTGACAAAATAAACCCCATGTTTATGTATACTCCCTCAATTGGCCTGAGTCAGAAATCTCCTCTGCAACTTAAAACCAACTGCACAGGAGTGGAGAGAAATGTCTGGAATTAGCTTAGTCAAATGCTGCCTTAAATAAATGCTGCTCTGGTGCTTAACAAGATGCTAGGGCCAAAGCAGTTTTAGTTTGACCTTAGAAATTCCCACTGTCTTGCCATCATGCATCGCACTATCTTTTTTTTTTTTTTTGGTTATATGGCATCTGAAATGTAGATTCCTCTTAAAAATTCCAGTTTAATATATTTTAAAATA
Source organism: Balaenoptera musculus (assembly GCF_009873245.2). Lineage (NCBI taxonomy): Eukaryota > Metazoa > Chordata > Mammalia > Artiodactyla > Balaenopteridae > Balaenoptera > Balaenoptera musculus. Next base: position 133,446,570 of record NC_045787.1, read on the forward strand.
GTATCTAGCTTTTTCCTGATTATAAAAATTGAGTTATTGCTAAGAAAAAAAGTTTAAATACTCAAAATAATAAATTAAAACCACCTCTATTTCATCTTCTCCCAATCTTTTCATGTATATACAACTTTTATAATGCTATATAGATTTTATATCCTTTTCTGGTGTCAAATAATCTTCAAAATGTGATTTTTTTTCACTCTATAATATTTCATCATATACAGAAGATATTCAACAAATCTCCTATTATTTGATTACTTTCAAGTTTTTGCTATTATAAATATACTTTGGTAAACATCCTTGTACATAAAATTTTGCCCACATATTTGAATATTTGCTTATAGTTTCCTAGGACAAGAACTGCCAAGTCAAAGTGGCATATTGTTTGAAAGCAAGTATAAAGTGGTTTCATTTGACAACGTTGACATGAGTCAAGGTAAATCGAGATTCAGCCAAACCAGGTTGGAGAAACTCTAAACAGTGGCCCTTGCTGTGCCCAGTGGTCCAGGAGTCTCCAGGCATCCACGTTTATAACAAACAAACTAACTAAACACAGTGAATATATTGCATATCCACAAGTCCAACCTGTTTCACCCGCAGCCATAGAACGTGTGGATACCCAGGACAACATAGTCAACAACTGGAGTTATAATTAACCACAAATGGAGGCGGCCGAAGAGAAGCTCTCTATCTGCCACCAGTGCTCATGCTGGTCTCACTCAGCCTGCTGCAGGGCTGAGAAAAGGATTCAGCTAGAGCAAAGCAAGTCACATACTGAACATGGTCAGCGTTTCCACCAGGCCCATGCTCCCACCAAGACGCCATATCCAAGAGCAGGGTGAGAGAAAGCCCATGTTAAAAAATCTCTGCTTAAAAACTGAATGGAGTCATATGCTCTGGGAGAAACTGCATCCTTTGTAGAGTAGGCATCCTATTGTGAGTTAAGGTTTTTGGAAAAATTCAAAGCAAGCGACCTACAATATGGTTATCATTTTCTTAAAATCATACCTGGAAACTGTTCAACAAGACCATCCCATCAGGAACAGCAGTCATTTGTTAGACTAACGTTCTCCAACAAGTGAATTTCTCCAAGACCCTGCCTCTGATTTCTGGAGCTATCTTGTTTATCTGAGACATCAGCCTCAAATATAACTGATATTATGATGCCTTCTCACTGTCTCATGGAACAAAAGCTACCATGTATGACCTGGTGTCCAGCAACGCGGTCAGCTCCATCTCATCCCTTGTCCCTTATATTTCCCTATGCTACAAAACTTGATGTCTCCTAAACCCTCTGAGCTCTCTCAGGCCTACTTAAATGCTCTTTCTTCCTTCTGACATGGACCTCCCACCCCTTCCAGCCCACTCCTGATCTAGAAGAATCCTTTGTAGCTCAAGGATTACCACAAACACTACCTCTCTGTCTGAGAAGCCTTCCCGAGTTCCTCCAGGCAGATATGCAATCTCCCACCGCAGGGCTCCCCTGGCACCTTCCTCCAGAACCATGTCTATCACATGACTCTGTGACTCTCTACTTACTTGCTGACCTCCCCAACTACACAGTAAATATCCTTGAAGATAAGAATCATGTTTTCTTGTCTCTGTATCCTCAGAACCTGGGATAGAGTTTATAAATAGCTGCTTAATTCTGCAAGAACAATAAGCATGTAGGTAGCATGATAAAATAATGGAGGTAGCATGATAAAACGCTACCTACACCTGAGAAAGAACTAAGACCAGAGTAAATGAGCTGAGGACACCAGAACATTCTAGCTGTGACCTGTGTGTACAGAGCATCATGACTTATTGTAAAGAACCATATGCTGGAATGTTTGCAAAATCAAATTGTACTAATGAAAAACATCCATAGTTTCATACTATGTGGCAATAATCTTAATATTCATGAAATGGGGAATATCATCAGTAAAAAACACCAATTCTGTAAAGTGTCGTTGGTATAATCCAAACTTTTTCTTTGGTGCATTCTAAACATATTTTACATAAGTGATGCCAAAATGTCATGCTGATACCCGTGAACCTGAAGTTCACTGGCAGTAAATGTAGAGAATTCCCACAGAGTTACTGAGGGAGCAAATTAAACCCATTAACTTGGGGGTTATCTTAGATATGAAGAGAGTACTGGTTATAAACCGACCAAGAGCTGATACCGAGGTCTTATAAAATCTCAAACACTCTCTTGTCTTTCTGATAAGGCAAAGAAACAAGGGGAACTACTGTAACACTGAGATGCTCACAGGCTGCAAGAATGAGCAAGAAATATAGGCGTTATCTAGTACAGCTTCCAGCTCAAAGAAGGAATCCCTTCTCCAATGTCCCAGCCAAATGATGCTCTGGCAGTTCTATGGCTGTCCTGGGAGCTGGAGATGGTCTGCAGAGAGGGGAAGTCTCCCTCCCCTCAAGGATTTGACATTCTAGTGCGGAAGAGAGACAAAAAGCAAGTTATTTAAAAAATCCACAAGTAAACAAGATAATGTCAGTTACTGATTAGAGCTATTGGAAGAGAAAAGATGAGAAGTGATTGCTGATAGACAGGGGGTAACTTTAAAGAAGGTGGTCAGGGAAGGTTTCAGAAATGATATTTTGGCTGAGACCTGAAAGATGAGGATGAGCCATGCCAAATTCTAGGTGAAGAGCATTCTTGCAAGTGCAAAGGCCACTGAAGAATAGTAAGCGAGGAAGAAAGTGATAAGAAATGTCCCAGAGGGAGCAGGATCTTTCAAGCTGTGACAGAAAGCACCCATTAGGGGGAGGCTGGCCTTCCCATCCATGCTGGATAGCTCTGTGAGGAGGCTCCCTCTTCCTGAGAACTGAATTCTCCTGTCATTCACCTTCAGGAATTTCAGTTGTAGCTTGGGCCCAGAGAACAACACCCAACTTTCTTCCTCAGGATAACCCTAAAATAATTTCACCTGGCCACTCTATCATTCCAGGCCTCTTTTCCAAATAAACAAACCTTATTCTTCTACCAACTTAGGACAAGGTTCCAAACGCTTCACCATCCTGCTCATCCTTTTCCAAATACTCTCTCATTAGACGACATCCCTCCTGAATTATGCCATCAGAACTGAGCAGGCCCCCAAAATGTTAGGGGCAGTGAGCAGGTTGGCTAAGATACGAAGTCAGACAACCTAGGTTCCAATCTGGGCTCTACCGCTTATCAGCTGTGTGACTTTGAGCAAATCATTTAACCTCTCTAAACCCCTGTCTTCTCATGCATGAAATGGGAACTAATATACCTACCTGGGAGGATTATTGTGAGGATTAAATAAGAGAATATATATATATGTAAAGTCCAAAGGGCCATGAATGGCATGTAGCAAATGCTCAATAAAGTTTACTATTACTATTATTACTTATTATTATTATTATTATTATGGGGCCTCAGTCATTCTCCATCTTGGTCTAAAATCTGTATTTGTTCAAATGCAAGTTAAATATACATTTGTTCTTTTTTTGCTTTGTTTTGTTGTGTTTGCATTAGGGATCCAGGGAATGGGCTGGAGGTTAGGAGCCATGTGAATGTAGACTGGACCTTTTCCCCCTACGTCTTTTGCATATAATACAATAGCCCTAATCTGATCACAGTAACAAAGAAAGACCCACAAAGAGCTAAACCATAAAATTGGGATGCTTCTAGATCCCAGTTACTGTAGGAAATATAATCCTGTCCATATGACTCAGATCATGCTGCATATACTGAACAGTGTTTGGGGATCACCTTCCCGGGACTAGAGAAAAGTCTCATCCATCTTTTCAGTCTTCATCAGAGCCCACACATCAGTCCTCAGTAAATACTGCTAAGTGTGAAGGAAGGGGGAAGTCAATTAAAGGTCTACGTAGACTCAAAGGATCACATTTGCTCTCAAAGCTCTCAAAGGGACCCAAATGAAACATATCATCGGCACAGAAACGGAGGCTCAGAAAGGTGAAGGGACTGGCCTAGAGCCGCACAGCCACCTTGGCTCAACAATGGGACTCTTAATTAATCTCCTCCCAGAAAACCATCCTGAGCAAATCAGTCACAGACCTGAATCCTGGACAGGTCCTCTGTCCTCCTTCAAAGCCTTCCAGCAGTAATGTCCTATGAGGCAGAGAGAGTTGGGTTTCCCCATTTCCATGGTGTGTATCCCTAGCTCATCTGAACTCAGAGTTCCTTAGGGAGTAGAAAGTCAAGGCTGGCATCCTCCAAAGCTGCACATCTCTCTCACCTAAGGAACATCATCGGTTTTCTCTTGTCACAACGCTTCCAGCCTAATATTTGACAGATCCGATAGGGTACTGTCCAAACATTTATTAAAACATTTTAAATGATGAATATATCCAATTATTACTATTAATGCAGCTAATACTGACTAATGAGGGGGAAACGCAGGAGCTGGTGTCCCGCAATTCATTACCCCTGCCTTGTCAACAATTCAAAGCCCGAAACCTAATCATCCATACCGGGCCCTGTTATATTTCACACGTCACTTTTAATAAGTCACTCAGTGCCTATAAATTAATGTAACATGTCGGCGTTTATGAGTGCGGCTTTGTCGCAGTTAACAAATGATGTTCTGGGCCAGTCTACAACAGCTAGGCAGTGACGAATGATGGAAGATGATTTCTTTCCAAACTATAAACTATACACTGGGGACACCAGTAATACATATATATATATATATATATATAGCTACATATTACATACCTCTAAACACACACAGACATACCCACACAAACTAACAAGGCACACAGACACACACACAAGCACAAATGTGGAATAAATGTGATGCATAATTTGTGGCGAGGAGCTGAGTAATAACCCCTGTTCTTTCTTCTCCAAATATTAAACATGCAGCACTGGGAACCATGACAGGTCCATAAATGTGGTCAATGTCAACTTCAAATTTGTTGTAAGTTCTGGTCTATCACTCCTGGCCAGGTTTCAAGACAACCTGACATCCTAACTAATAATGAAACCCCAGTAGTGTTGATGAAAAGGGGAGGGTCGATGTGATGCCAAAAATACCAACAGTTAGAGAAAGGGTCTGCATTTTTATGGCAAAACTGATGGTCATTTGGTGTTTGGGTGGGGGAAGGTACTTATTTGCTTCTAAACAGACCTGAATAATTTATAATCGCCTTCTAAGCCATGACTTCATATTTCACAAAATCATTAGTATATAATTTGGGTGTACCTTGACCTTCATATTTGTCAATCTAATTCAAGATTCAAGAAGAGAGACGATGTTTCTCTAACTGGTGTCCCTTTTTCACTACTTTGCCCATGTCCAAGGCAGCTCTGGCAATGAGGGAAGAGCCGGATCCTCATACATGTGGGTTGAGCACTATACACAATGATAAAAGTCCGGGGAAAAGAAGACCAGGGGTTTCCATGGGAGTCAGTCTACATTCAAGACTGCAGCTTTGAGAGCTGAGTCTTTCGTGTAGACGACATCTCTCTCCACCTGCCTTGATTTTGGAAAAATGTAACTCTCCATTTTTTGACGAGTACTACAACTTGCATATGGTTAGATTTTTTATTTTTTTCTTTCTCCATGACATCCTATCTAAACCTCAGAAACGAATTGTCATAATAGACATTAAAATGAACAAAACTGGAAAAATTATGTACTTGCATAGTTTGGAATGGATCCTACAGGGTCCTCATTATGCCTCCTCTTTGACATGTTTCCAAACCATTATCTCTCAGAACCCATTTCCACTTATTTTTTTCTACTTGCTTACAAGATTCAGAAGATACCATTATACCTGACTATACAAAGCCTATGAAAACATTTTTTAAAAATTTCCCCCTGAAGGCACAGTTATATGTGTACATTTATATCTGGGAATTCTCTATGTGGTTTTTGTCCCAAGGATTTAGCTCAAATACGGTGGCCAACATTTACAGTATAGTTGTTCAAGAAGCAAGCAAACAACAACGACAACAACAAAAAAGGCTTCCATAAATGTTTTGCCATATTCCCCCATTCTACCATTAAATTAATAGTAATAAATAAAAGCTTTAACTTGAATGTCTAGACAAAGATTCATATTTTATAAACTCAAAGTTTATAAAGACTTTAATTTTGGGTGTGGCTGAGAGTTTAGTCCTTCTCATCTGGATCCAAGAAACATAAGAGAGCTAAATATGATGCTTTTTTTTTTCCCTTAAAAATATCACTCAGAAATGTAAAGGAAACTAAGAGAAGCACAGCAAAAATGTCCTCATTACATATTTATTACAAAAGAGAGTTGCACTTGGTCTGCTGGGGACCACATTGGCCAATTTGTTTCCCTGGGGTCTGGGACTGTCTAGTTCAAGTGTTAACACCCTTCGCACACCCTAAACAAGTGGAGAGAAACTGACAGTGATGCAAGGGTATTACTCTTTTGTTATTTTTAAATTGGGCAACGTCTGGTGCTCAAGAAAATGGTTTCAAAGTACGGTCTGGGGTCACATACAACACAGCCAACTGGAAGGACTAGTGCACAAAGCTGTGTGATGACTTGGTGTCCCCAGTTTCCTGATGTTTGCACAACTTTTGGGCAGTAAAGATGGTAAAAATGCCGCACAGCAGACAAGAGCCATGGCAATACCTTGTTGGGGGCAAGGGGTGGGGATGGCATAAGCAAAACTGGAGACATTTGCAACATGTGTGGTGTTGAAAGCATTCACTTGTAACCTACTCTTGAAAAGATTCAAAATAACTTCATAAAACCAACTCAAAGTGACCAAAAGAGGTTTTATGTTCCCTCGACAAAGAGAGTTGGAGAAAGAAAAGAAGGATGATGTGTACTCTTCCTTGGGAAGCCTAAAGAGTGAGGTATTCAACTATTTCTCCTTCCAGGGCTGGTGTCTTCTGGGGTGTGTCAGAATGAAAAGGCACTTGGGTATTTGGGTGTGTGTATGTGTAAAAATGAGGCAGAAATAGAAGACACTAGAACTTTAGGCACTGTGTGGAAAGAAATGCAGAACGCCGTCTGCTCTGGCCGCTCTATAAAGATATCAACCCAGGAGGAGACAGCTGAAAAGCGCTTTTCCCAGCAGAGGTCTTCACAAGGGGCAGCAAAATCCCACAGGGAATAGGGACAATTTGCATAACAATATGCTGTTGCTTATCTGGGGACCCAAGGGATCAGATCCTCATAGAGAAAAATCCACAATTCTGAGTCCAGCCCATTGTAGAGACGAACATTGGTGTTCAGTTTGTGGGGGCAGAGGAGGGAGGACCCCCCCCTTCAGCATTACTTTGTCACAGGAAATCAATGAGACCCTCATGTTTCCTCTTCTCCAAAGCATTTGTTTTTCTATATTGGTGGTGGGTGGTGTCCTTTTTCTTTTTCCAGCTTTGGTACAGGTCCTCATAGGCACTTCCCATACTCCCTCCTCCTCCTAATTTTTGTTGTTTGTTTTCTTTTTATCTTTGGGGACCCATCTAACTCCAAAGTTTCCCCATTCCCTTTTTGCTTCACTATCCTGCCTTTTCATCCAGGCCAGTGAGTTGGACTGGTGCATAAGAAATTCAGTTCTCCATCTTGTGAACTTGGGAAGATTATCTTTATTCTTTCATGAAGATGAGTGGAGGGTCCATTCTCTGCTGCTCTAGGGGACACCAGTTTGCTTGCCATTCTTTTGAATTTGAAAGAGGCATGTCTCAGGGTGATATTTATCCCTGCTGTCTTGTTTTGGGAACCAGGTAGGGAGGCTGTTGAAGAAAGCCAAGAAAATCCAGAGAATGCAAAATTCTAATTCCACAAAATGCCAAATACTCATAAAGAGCAGGATTTCATGCTCCAAAGCTGCTACTGTTTATCAACAAGCAGTCCACCCAGTGTCAACACAAAGTTTTTTTGCCAAAGCACCTTGGCAAGGGCTAGATATAGAGGGCCTGAAAGAGAAGAGCACATGTCCTCCACTCCAACTAAAGATGAAGTAGGGGCTTCCCTGGTGGTGCAGTGGTTGAGGATCCATCTGCCAATGCAGGGGACACAGGTTAGAGCCCTGGTCTGGGAAGATCCCACATGTTGCGGAGCAACTAAGCCCATGCACCACAACTACTGAGCCTGCGTTCTAGAGCGTGCAAGCCACAACTACTGAGCCCATGCGCCATAACTACTGAAGCCCGCGTGCCTAGAGCCCGTGCTCCGCAAAGAGAGAAGTCACCGCAATGAGAAGCCCGCGCACCACAACAAAGAGTAGCCCCTGCTCGCTGCAACTAGAGAAAGCCCGAGCGCAGCAACAAACACCCAACACAGCCAAAAATAAATTAAAAACAAAGTAAATAAATTTTAAAAATAAATAAATAAAATAAAGATGAAGTAACGTTTGGCCATATTTCTAGAAATATGGTGTTCAGAACCGAGGTGATGTGAAGATTCTGCTCGACTCTCCAAAGCGCTCAGTACACCTGGAGTTCCACATCATTTCTGGATGTCATAATTTAAGATATAGACAAAGAGAAAAGTTTAACAACGAGAGGCAATAAAATTTCATTTAGTACCTACTATAGACCCTGGATGATGGTAGACATTTTCAAATATTATTACCATTTTAATTATGAGAAATCTGAGGCTTAACCACAGAGCCATGACCCCACAGCAAGGTAAGTAGCTCATCCGGAATCTAAACTGACATCTGATTGACCTAATGGTCTAGCTCTTTGCACTCATGTATGTTTAGCATAGAGTGGTCAAGAGGTCAGAGGACTCAATTCAATGCCACAGGGAGAAAATCTGAAAGATATTAGACACTTAGTCTAAAAAGAGAGAAGCGTTATCATTAAATTTCAACAGTCTATTTTTCTTTATAAAGGTAATATAAGTTCGTTAATGCAAATTAAAAAATACTTGAAAAATAATAAAAATCACCCAAAGGCAAATAAATAAATAAATAAATAAATAAATAAAAGAGAGAAGCCTTGATGAGACAGGAAAGCTGCTTCAAAATATGTGAGCCATTTGCTCTGTGGCCGAAGCAGCAGATCTATTCTTTAAAAGTCCATAAGACAGAATAAGGACCAAAGAGTGAACCTTTCATCAAGCAGATTTCTCTTCGACAGAAGAAAAGAATGCTCCAAGGGTGAGATGGGCTGCCTTATGAGATGGTGGGTTCCCCATCACTGTACATGTTCAAGAAAAGACCAGACACCACTTGGCAGAAATACCAGGGAAGTGAGGGGCTCATCGAGCTGGTCATTCATTTCACTTCAAGTCATATGAGTCTAAGACCAGCAGAAGTTTGGAGAGTTTTAAGCTGCTGAAAACAGATTAAGATATCAGAGTCAAATACCAGAGACTTTGAAAGAACAAAGTTCTACAATTCTTCACGACCTTCCTCCCCTTATTGATTAAATAATGTTCTAGATATACTTTGACTATCTTGGAAAAATGCCATTCAACTGCATTAACACAACTGTTGCTAACAGATATATTTACATAACAGAACAGAATATACGGAACAATCAGAAGAGGGAGGGAATAGCGAGAGAGTCCTTCCTACATATGGTCACATGTCTATGGAGGCAGAAATTAAAAGTGTTCAACAACCAGTCTTGTTTAAGTTATGACAAATGATGTTCTGACTTCCTAAGAGAGCCAAGGGTCTGAATTCCATCTCCATAGATGTGAACAGTGAATGATGGAACCATAAAAAATTAGAACAGATTGCTTGGTGGACTTACTGAATGACACATGGTTCACTGGCAGCAGAGTTGGGGCCACAACCTTCCTCAGACCTGGCCTTGAGGTACAGGACATTTTTCTACAACAATGCACCAAATTCATCCTTTTAAAACTGAACTCAAGAGGGAGGAGATATGGGGATATATGTACACATATAGCTGATTCACTTTGTTATAAAGCAGAAACTAACATCCCACTGTAAAGCAATTATACTCCAATAAAGATGTTAAAAAATAAAATTGAAAAAAAACACAAAACCTGAACTTCAAGGAATCACAAGGCCTGAGCTTGGAATAGTCAGAACCAATGGGATAAAAGCCTAAAAGAAGACAGACAGTTACCAGAGCAGGTGCAGAGGTGCTTGGTGGAATTGCAGCCGTGGCTTTCCAAAACACAAAACCTTGGCTGAGAAAATTTTAAAAATGCTTCACCACTCAATTCTGTTGCCAAAACACTAACCAGTACCCGGGAGGGACAGTCATCCCAGCCTCAAGATAGCCTTAAGCCTCTTCTGCCTTTAGACAAGACTCCCCTATCTACCCAAATAGAAAGGTTTTGGTCTTTTCTGATTCTAAGAAATGAGAAGACATTCACATCTGAATTTTAATAATTAATTGTAAAACCTGCTTAGCATACAATTCAGTCTTGTCAAGTGAATTGCCATGAGCTCCTAAAGAACTATATAATTTATTCCTCAGCCACCCCTCAGTGTACAGACATAGGCATTTACTCCACAGGATACACTGAGCAGATGAAGCAGTAATCTCATTTCATCTTCAATCATACTTCACTTTTCTGTGTGTAAATTTTAGGGAAATATTAGTTAATCAGAGCCCTGCTATCTAGCACTAATTCAAGCACAATGGAGACGTGCTAAGCCACTAGACATGCCAGGCGCTGTCCCTGGGCACAGGCCAGAAGTCTTCCAGAGCACATTCTCTTTAGATAACAAAACAAACTAATATTCTGGCTTTATTGAGAAATGTAGCTTGTCCAAGGGCTCTTCTATAAAAAATTACACTGATTTCCTACACTCGTATCAACATTAATCTATAAGATCCACTGTGGTTTACGACAACCTCTCTGAGCCCTAAAAGCCCTCATTCATTAATGATAGTCAATTTCACCCCGGCACTGTCTTACTATGGTGGAAAGGGGACTCCTGCACCTTTAGAAACATTTTTATCCATAAAGGTGGATCCTCAGTAACAAAGAAAAAATTGAATAGCACCCTATTTAGTTAGTAGAACTTTTACTGTCTAAAAACAAAGATAGTTGAATTGCAAAAAAAAAAAAAAAAAAAAAAAAAAAGCCTTCATCTCACCATCATATCAATTTCTCTTTTTGCCCATAACTCAATCTTATCCTTTACTTTGGCTCTACTGAATCCCTAGCTCTCTGGAACGATTCATCACTGCCTTGGCATGATCCTACTGTCCTCTAAACTTCAATCACTCATAAAAGCACTTTCATATTTTTGGCCATTTTTACACATTACCTATAATAGTATTTATTTAATACTTTATGGATATTGACTCACCTCTTTTTTACTCCCAATAAATTTATTTTTAAATGACACTTTTTATTACCATTATGAATGAGAACCAATGCCACTTGCCTTAGATAAAGGGAAGTAATACAGATAAAAGTCAATAAAAACAAAACCAAAAAAATTAGCTAAACTTTGGCTAGATACTGTTTCCTGCCAAAGCATATTTATTCAAAAGGGAGATGAAGCAAGTGTGAGAGAGGTGTTAAAGACAGATTAGCACCAAACTGATACCTTGGCCCAGTTAGAAGGACTAAAAGAAATTTTACATGGAATTATTTCCTCCTTACCTGATTTAGTGTTATTAAAAGCTAAGTTTGGGTACCACTTAAAAATCACCTGGCTGCCAACTTAAAATCACCCCACGTACCAGCAGCAGCCTGCAGGTATACTTGAGGAATAGTGAGTTAGCTGATACAGGTGTGGGAAATGCACATCACACACAGAAAGGAGGGCAACCTGTGTGATGGAAAGAAGGCTGGAGGGAAAAGATTGATCAGTTGTGGGAGAGGAGATGGAGGAAAGTTTGCTACATGATTTGTAAAGAGTTGGAAGTTCCTAAACCAGCAGAAAATTCATGAGTTTCCCCTGGTGGAGGAGAGAACAAAAATATATCAGCAGTAGGTTATGAGCTGCCATGAATTTCTCTGTTTTTCATCTTTAAACATGGAAAATGATACTGAAATACTACAAAAGTACACTCTGTGGTAAATCTGGCTTTTGATATGGATTAACATTAGCATGTACTTTTGAAACTAAATTACACACAGAAAGAAAGAGAGAAGAGATACAACCACCATATCTTCCCACCCTAGAATAAATTTCAAAACAGTATGATGTATGTGGAATAGAGATCAAGTTGGCAGAAAAGGGAAAGGAGCATTAGGAAGGTAAAATAAATAGGTGCAGAGAAACTGTCACACAACCAAATTGAGGATCAGTATTTAATTAGGGACAGCAAGCTTGAAAGCCTCCTTGTAAATGTCTACCTAAACCAACCACATGTTGGTTAACACTGAGACACACAAACTGATCAATAGTACAAAACAAAAGGGCTCAGGTATGCATGTAGAGTCATACATCATTTCAATAAATTATGCTGTGTGTAAAGACAGGTTTTTTTTTAGAACAATCATTCTGGGATCAAGAGCTAAATCATTTCAGCCACATCTTGATTTCTGCAAAACTCGGCAGGAATTATGAGGCTTAACAGCATCCTGACAATTAGCATATTATAAATACAAAAATGATATATTAAAGGGAGAGGAGGAAAAAAAGGCCAGCGTTTTACACCTACAGTAATATAATTCCACTACTTAATGCAAAGTAACAGGCCTCAGAGTGTTTGGGATCCTCTTGTATGGTGTTATCTTCTCTATCAGTAAATGAGACTATGTGAACAGTACAACCTATAAATAATTCAAGGCCTGAGATGGCAATTATAGAACCATGCACAACTAGCATGAATATTTTATGAAGGCTAAAACAGCCCTCAGAATGAATCATGGAGAGATGAACACACACACACACACACACACACACACACACACACACACACACACCGGGCAGTTGTGGCCAAATTGTATTCCAAGACAAGGCTTCTCTTTGATCCCTGGCACACCTTTATTTTACAGAAAGAGTGCCCATAGTTATATATTTTTCCTTTCTCGAATTTATTTCTTAAAATCCAAACACAGAGGAATGGAGGAGCAGACTTGCCAATAGGGTAGAAGAGCTTGAAGTAGAGGAAGAACAAGCCATTTTTAACCTGAACTTGTGCAGAGAATTCTGAGTGATTTTTTTTTTTTTTAACCTCTCCAAATGGACTCTACAAAAACCATAGAGTTCCAATGCATCAAAATTGAAACTGAAACCAGTATCACTTCTTTGTGACTCAAGCAAGAACACATCCTACACGAAAACTTCCCTGGTATAAATAAGCTTTTATTTCTAATTATTCCTTGAGGAATACCTGTAATTCCCGCTTTCACTACATTTATAAAACAAAACAAATATTACTGAGCCATAAGCCTGAGCAAACAAGGTACTATATTTAAAGAAGAAGCCCAGATGTCATACTTTACTAGGAAATGAGCAAAACCACAAGTCCTGTGCTGCTTCTGTAACCAAAGGATGTGCACAGCTGAAAAAAATGAAATCATAAGAATTCATGTCCTGTCCTGATTTCTCTATGCAACGTACTTGCACTATCTGAATAAGAGTTAATATTCATTTGAATTTTGCAGAGATTAGTATTCATCTTTTTCACCCGTCTCTTATTTACACATACCCAGATAATATCCATGTGGTTAGAGAAGCACTACTGCCTTCCTTGAGTCAATTTTGCATAATCCACTTTCTTAATTACAACCTAAAACTTTTCAGGCTTTTCCCAGTTCCTTCATACAAGAGCTCTAGATTTCTGATACTTTTGGTATGAATGTGGGCATTTTTCACCTGATTACAACAAAAACAATGGACCTTGAGAACTCTAGGACCTTATTATAGGAAAGAACTTCAGAGATCATCTGGCCCAACTCCTTCACTTTGCAGATGAGAAAAGTTTAGCAGCTAAAAAATGTTCCAGAGCAGCGGTCCCCAACCTTTTTGGCACCAGGGACCGGTTTCGTGGAAGACAGTTTTTCCGAGGACGGGGTTGGGGGGCTGATGGTTCAGGCGGTAATGCGGGCGATGGGGAGCACTGGGGAGCGGCAGATGAAGCTTTGCTTGCTGGCCCGCCGCTCACCTCCTGCTGTGCAGTCCTGTTCCTAACAGGCTGGTACTGGTCCATGGCCCGGGGGTTGGGGACCCCTGTTCTAGAGCATCTTCAATATCACATGACTAGTTGAAACAGTAGGACCAATAATAAGATATAAGAATATTAGCCACAAAAAGAATCAGTAACAACGTCAGGTATTTACAGAGAGCTTGCAAAAAGGCAGGCACTGTGCTTTGCAGGTTCTGTCTCCTTTAGCCTCTCAATACCTCCAATGGGTAAGTACCATTACTGTCCCCATTTAAAGATGAGGAAACAGAGGCTTCAACAGGTTAAGAGTATCTTCTACCCTCAATCCCATGACCCTTCCCATCGGCCGTACTCTTCAGCAAGCTACTGCTGAATTCTCTCCTTAAGCCTCAGCTATGAGAACCTTTAGGACATAGAACCATTGATTTTTACCAGAGACTTCCTTAAGTGTGAGACACAACGTGTTCCATCTTACTGTACCTGCTGCTTTGTAGGACCTCCGAGGGCAAAAAAAAAAAAAAAAAAAAGGAAGTTGCTATAACCTGCACCACAAGAACGTCAAGAAAAACAATACCTTTCCATAAAATATTTGGCATTCCCCTATTATTCAGTTTTAAATGTCTGAGCCACTGCTCCACTGGGTGTGCCCCTCGTGTTGGATTTGAGGCATAACTATAAAGCCCAAAGCTATAAACTGAGACACCACCTACCACAGCAGCCGATAGGCAGGCTAGTATTGTGTTTTAATAGCCCTCTTTGGGTTTTATTAACGCAAAGGAAATAAAAGTAGTATGAGTCTCCCTCTCTCCCTGCTCATGCCCAGTTCTGGATTTTAGTGTCAGGAGGATAACAGCCGCAGGTCTTTTTACACTAGTGCCCTAATCTGCTATAAACAGAATTATCCTGTTTGCTATTTTCTTTTAGGTGCTCACTCCAAAATATGCCTGGATCTAGACCACAGTTCAGAGAAATACACTGTGATGTTGTAAGAGTGTAAGGAATAAAGTAAACCGTTGGCTTTTGGCACGTACTTCCTTTAAGCCTCTCCCTGTGCCACCTCCTTTTCCCACTGCACCCAGATTTCACTTCAGAGCTTCCATCCCGCACTTCCCAGCCCAAGCCTGAGAAGATGTTCTGAAAAGGAAACCCAAGTAACTGACTAAAAACCACTCTCTGGACCCTTGCCTCTTTTCTTCCTATAGACTCTCAGCAGCTGGAGTGTCATTTATTATTTACATGCACCTGAATGGGTTAATCGTTTCTTTTCTTTATTTTGACAATCATGTTTATCTTTCGAAAAGGCTAGCAGAGGTGCAGTGTGGCACTGCAGTGCTAACTGCTAACACATGGGCTGTGCTGTATCTCGGCAAAAATTTCTTTCATACTTGTGCAGGCACCTCCGCCAAGATCAACACCATGAGTTTGATTTTCTTCATCATGAATTGACAGCTTATTTATCTCCATGGAAGAACTTTTTAAGCCCTTTAGTCACCCAGGCAACTTAGGAGGCATTCAGCTGACTGTTCAAAAATATTATTATAGCTTCATAAGAAATAGAGACTAAATAATTTCATTCCGATTAGGCTGTTCTCCCTTTAAAGAGACATTTTGGTGACCCTGAGTTATGACGATAACCAAATACTACAAACACATGTGCACACACACCCTTTTTAATTGATACTTTATTTGGAAGACCTTTTTAGACCTAAGTCTATGCTGCAAGTACAAAGTTTGGTGATGATACACTCTTTCCATGGATTCCCTTTCCAGTAATGCTCAGGAAGCCTCATTAGAATAATTAGAAAAGAAGTCATTTCCGTTTGTCATATCTTGCTATGGAAATAATAGCTTCAGATGCCCGTAAAACCAACAAGAAATAGAACTCAAATGCCAACCCCTGAGTCACAGTGGAAAAGAACATAACCCCACGTGGCTGCTGTATGGAACCCAAACCAAGTGCAACTCTGTTGGGCAGCTCTCCCTTTCAGAGGGAGCTCACTGCTGCTCCTGGAAGAAGTTTAAACAAATGTGCAAGCAGAAAACGACCCAGAAAATACTAATAAATTGAGTACGCAAATGCAGAATCTCAAAAGTATTTTCACTAGTAATAAGTCACCCGCAATTTTCCAACTAAAAGGAGTAGCATATTGACCTGTTATCGGGTGGGGACAGATTTGTATGTATAACCATCAGCAAAAAAAAACCTGTAAATGAGCATGAGAAACTGACATGGGGAGACAGAGAGGTGAGAGAGCAAGGTTTACTGGATAGATTGGACTGATTTCTGACTACAGAGCCTCCCAGGTCTTAGCTGGTGCCCCAATTCTCTACGAGAACATCTCCAATTAAGACACCAGTTTCTGGTATTGACTTCCACGTAACAATAGCCACAAGAGAAAATATTTACTGCATGCATACTGTGGGCCAGGTGTCCTGCTACATATGCTTTATCTCATTGAATCTCATTATGTCATTTCATCCCCACAACAACCCTATAATGTAGGTACATACTATTATTGCCTTCATTTTTCAGTGAGGAAGCTGAAGCTCAAACAAGTTAAATAATTTGCCGAAGAGCACCCATTTCTACTATTAGCCAGCCTAAATTTCTTCCCATACTCCAAGAATCCAATAAATGGAAGAAAAACATAGATTCCCATCATTCCAAATCTGAAACTAAAACACAGTTTTTTCTGTCCAGTCTATATTCCATGATTCACTCTTTCTGGATTTCTACCAACCTTTCTGCCTTGTTATGATCAGATATGTCCCTTCTGTTGCCTGAATGTTTTGTGTGTAAATATCTGACTAGGATGGTTGGTGTGTACAGTATGAAACCAGGCAATTAAATGATATCAATGGTCATAATGGTGAACATATAAACTGGAGGCACCTCATATGTCTTCAGTGTGGTCAAAAAACATTCAGTCTTACATAGCGTTTGTAAGTACACACACCCAAGGGAGAATTGCATGCATCAAGGTGAGTTTGGCAAAGAAGCTGTCCCGAGAGAGGCAAGTTCAAGTGGAAATGCCCTTGTGTACTTCTACCTGAGTGTTAATGAATGGGAGAAAAGAAGGACACAGAGCAAATATTACAGAGACCCAACAGGAAGAAGCTTATGTAGAAAAGCACATCACATGAAAGGCGAGGCTGAGAAAAATAAAATCACGTTCAAAAGTTGCAGGGAGTTTGAGTTTATTAATGAAGAGAGAAAAAAACAGAGAGGAGGACAATCTAGCACTTGATCAGCGCCAGTGGTTCTACAATGAGTTGCGAATATGAATAATTCCTACGGACTCAATAAGATTGTGAGACACTTGAGAGCAAAGACTGGGCCACGTGCCTTCTTTTCTCTCTCCTGAACGAGGCTCCCTGGAACATTAGGGCAGGAAAGGCAGTTAGAGATTCCACAGTACAATCACCTCGTTTTACACACGAGGATATGGGGGTGCGGATGGGTTCAATGACTGTCCCCAAATCACACAACTAACTAGTGACAGGAAGCTCAGCCACCAACAAGAATCCAGGCCTGTTGACTCCTTACCCTGTACATTTTCCAGACTGCCCTGCTGCCTCGATAAACACTCCCAAGCTCTGGGGGCTCTGAGAAAGGACAGAAGAGAGAGTCTGGTGTACCTCAGGAGTACAGAGGTCCTCCACCACACTGTCCGTGCCATCCAAGCCTTGCTCAACAGGGTTTCAAACAAGAGAAACTGCAGCTCTGGAAAAATGGGTAAGGATACCGTGAAAGCTCAAAGTTAACGATCTTTAAATGAGGAGGGCTACTTGGAAATGTGGAGGAAAGAAAAGTTTGAAGGATTTATTATCAATCTGGCCATAAAGACAATTAGGTAAGATGTAACACATGCTGTTTGTAAATATACACACTTGTATATTGCCACGTTTGTATGCCCAGCGCTGTATTAACATATGTACATATTTGTTCAACAGAATCCTTCAAAGTCCTCTCCCTTAGAGTCACTTTCAGACATTTCTCAAACATGATGCGATCAAAATGCAATATACAAAGTCAGGTAATGTCCCCGGCATCAAATTAAAATAGCTAACTGGCCAACAGATGGCAGCTAAAGCAAATCACTTGCCGATTTAAATAAGAACAGCATTCGGTTCAGTTGCGCACATTTTTCTGGACAGAAGTTGACTGCTAAATGAAATCAACTTCAGAGCCCAGTTGCTTGTAGTACGAGGGGGAAATTACAAAAAACAAAAATGCCTCCTTTGTTCCTGGAACCTGGGGTGATTCACAAGCACGGACATCCCCAGGTCTACTGATTTTAAATCACTAAGGTAGAAATGTCATTCACCCAGGAGATTATTGATTAAAATAAAGAACAGGAATGTTTTCTGCATGAACCTCACTTCTGCCGGCAATGTTACATCGTTTAGATACTGAAAGGAAAGAAGAGGGGGAAAACAAAACAGCAGAGAGAGGAAGGTTCAGAGCAGTCACATACTAGGAATAAATAACACAAAGAAGCTTTCTGGCCTGAGGATAGAGGCAGAGGTTGGCATTATTTTACATTAGAAACACTTCGTATTCAAAACGGTAATTGATAGCAGTGAAGTGTTGGGGAAAAGAGCCACTTGCGCGCAGGCAGCCTGCCCTGCCAATCAAACTCAACCTTTCTTTGAATGAATAAAAGCTTCATTGCCCTATTATGCTGATACAGTCAGACAGGACTAAAGTAGCCTGTTTGTCAAGTTTATGTGCACTGCCCCAAGCTACTTAGATTCTGACGCTTAAATAATTCCCTCAAAATCGGCCATGATTTTGGATACAGTTCTCTTTTTTTACCAGCACAGTATAAATTTTACCTTGGAGTTGACCGGCACTGGCTAAAGATGGGGGAGGGGGCGCAATTCTCCCTCGTTTTAGTAGCAGGAGGGCATTTGGCTGTCTTTTGTTTAGAATCCGCAGCACTGAAGTGTTCCGCACAGAGTGTGTGTGTGCTGCGGGCTGTCTGAAGCCGGCAGACATTTGCCAGATTCTGTATTCCCAGCTCTACAGGAAGTCAGTGTAGAGAAGTGTCTCCATCGCCTCTCTTGTCGTCAGGGATTTGGGGTAAATAGCACCAAACCTTGCCTGCTACTAAGTGATCAATGAACACTGAAGGGCCTGGGGGAACTTTTGCTTCCGAGGTCCCAATCCTTCTCTGCCTCCAGCACCACATCAGTGCTTTGAGCACCGGAAGGTTATACAGCGCCTCCATACCAGCAATGCAGGAATCCTGAGGAGGGTCTTTAGACACTGAGGGCAGCAGGGGCCCAGGAGAGCTGAAAAGGATTCTGTCCCCCCTGCCTTCACAGGCCTATGTGCCCTTGCCTTCCCAGTTGCCTCTGCTTAAAAATGCATGTGACAAAACTGCTTTGTATTTGCAAAGAAGGAGTCGTGGGTAACAGTGAACAGCAATTGGGTTGGAAATAGATTTATCAGGCTTTAAGGATTATTGTTTGCTGAGAGATGGTACACACATTACTATTTCACAGTTCAGCTATGACATTATTAACCTACTGTGCAAGGATTTTATTGCCAGATTGGTCCATTTATCAAAAATAAGAGAAACTCAAAACCCCATAAGGAAGTTAACATTTCAGTCAGCCTTGGCTTTCACTTAACGCCATTAATCTATTTACGTAAGAGCAAGAAATGTTCATTTAGTAACGTCTCTCCATTTGGTATAAAAGCTGCAAGATGGTACTGGATGCAAGCATGTGAATGTCATGCTCATTGTCACAGGAAAAATGAGTGTCTTCTCCTTAAGATGAGTTGGAGTCCCCAGAGCCTGCCACATCTTCTGGGTTGCCATGTGCTAGAAGCTTGGTGCTTAACCAGCAAAGGGCTAAATCCAAGTATTGAAACATTTAAATGCTCAAGCTGGAAAGAGAGGTGTGGAGAAAGGTGGACACTCCTAATTATTTTGTGACAATACACAGACAAAGATATACCAAGTTTCTTAAATGAAAAAAATTCTTATCCAAACTTATCACAGCAAAGAGCCCTTATAATAAAAAAGGACAGGAAAGTGGTGGCAAACAACTCAATAATTCATAGAGATGCAATTGATTTTGGACTACAAAGATAGCGGTCTTTTGACGTATCTTCTCCAATAGGAGGTTTCACTAACACAGGGATATTCGTGGAGCAATACACACGACCATGTCACACATTGTCGAGTACCCAGCACTACATGTACACCCCAAGATGTCACATAGCCTTGCTGTTCATGCTTGAATCTGCATGACGGTGTTAGAAATTTACTTCTCTGTGGGTAAGGACACAGCCCTTGAAAAAAAAAAAGGAGGTGGGCAAAATGACTCTGTTTCCACTCCTCAATCTTTTCTGTTTGTTTTCTCCTTCGTTCTTTTTGTTTTATTATTTCTTTACAGAGAAGACAATCCACAAGCTCATAAAATGCCTGCAACCACTAACATTGATCCTATCAATCTTTTTTTTCTTCAAAAAATGTGATGTTGGAAAAAGTGAAGGTAGGCCATCACAAAATAGAGGGACACTCATTTATGGTAGGTATACGTGTATGTGTATATATAAGTACATACATGTATACATCCTCCCTTCACTTTTATATTTATACACACACACACATCAGTGTAGATAAACATGCTCAAGCTATATGGGTAGTTAAAAAACATTCAGCAAGCCCTACTGAGCTCCTCCTATAGAAAAGGTACTGTGTTCGGCCATGTGATATGTACTCCATCAATGGTAGCCTTGAATCAGTACCAGTAACTGTGCTCAGTATCTTAAAAAATTACTGTATTCAATCCTCATAACAATCCCACAAGAGTAATTAGCCCCATTTTACGAATGGGGAGGCTAAGGCTGGGTAGGTGACGTAGCTTGCCCAAACCACACAGCTGATAAGCTGCAGAGCCTGAGTTCTGCCTGCCTCCAAAACCTGGTAACCCCTGTGGCATTGTGTAAGGAATCAGGGAGGACACTACAATAAAGAAGACGTGGCCCCTGTCCTGGAGGAGCTCACAGTCTGGCAGAAAAGCCACATACACCATGAACTAACAAGGCGGAAACCAACCAGCTTCATTTCAGCAGGGTAAAAAGTTAGGGGGTAGCTCAGCACTGACTGGGAGCAGAGGGGCCTTCCTGGAGACTGTGCACTTCAGCACATACACACATCCCACCTTCCTCTAGGACAAACCTGCCACAACAGCTACACAAATGCCCTGTGCCTCTGAAAGTTTCTGGTACAACACTGTCATCTGTTAACATTTTCTCCCCTGAATGTTTATGTCACTGCTCTAGTATTTTCAGAAGCATTTGGTTCATGGAATAGAATAGCTGCAGTGATACTAAATCAAGTCTCATCCATTTCAATTATTAGGAGTCAACCTAGGCAAATACGGTAAGTGAGGTGCCATCCACATTTGGGGCTGATCAAGCTGGTGGCTAGTGGTTCTCTTGGGTCTGTGATAGGGAGAAAATCAGCTAATAACACCCAGGCTTCAGGGGAGTTGGAAGAGCAGAAATGGCACACATAATAATTACTACCGCCATGTTATCGGAGGTATATTGAGCACGTGTTATGGGCCAGATGCTCAGCTAGCATTTTGCCCACATCTGCTCATAAAATCCTTCTAACTCCTCTGTGGGCAAGATACCGGCTCCTTTACAGACAAGGAAACAAGGCCCACAAAGTCTGGGCAAGTCCCTTACGTGCTGCACTGCCGAGTGGCAGCGCTGGGACTCAAACCCAGGTGTGCCAAGCTCCAAAGTCTGTGTTCTTAATCATTATTCTCTGCTGCCATGATGTTCTATATCTTTTTTATTTTTCTCTTCCTAGCATAGTAAAATGTCAGCAAATGTGTGCTTGAATCCAGCGGGTCTACTATGCAAAGTACGTATTGAAGTACTTCTCCCTCTGTGCTGTCCCCAGGACTCCACAGCCCCCACTCCACGCACAGTTTGAAGGAGGTCATTCTAAGGCAGGAGGAAGAGAGGAAACAGGCCTAGGAAGCTGGCCTTACCGCAGCGCTCAGTGGGAACAGAAAAGAGTGCTGCCGCCAGTGCCCAACTCTCCCGTCCTGATCCTTAAATGGGACCCATCAAGCTTGCCTTCCAGATTATCTGAAAGGATATAGCTGTTATCTGTGCGGCCTCTTAGAAGAAAAGTCATAATCTGAGGTATTTCTGTCATCAGCGTGTGGCACTGGAAAAGCAGCAGGGACCAGTAGCAAAACCATACACTTTAGAAACCCAACAGACGTGTGTTGCGTTGGCAAATCAAGTGCTGGTCTAAAGCCAGATGCTCTGTGTCTTCCAGCAATACTCATCAATAACTGACAAATTCCATGCTATTTTCTGAAGTATAAAATTCCAAGTTAGACGGATGGGCATTCGCTTTGCATTGGGACTTTCAAGTCCAAAAGATTCACAAACACATTCCTCAAATTCAAGCATTTCTGTTCCGATTTGGGGATAGAGGAGGGTGTTTGCCATGGGGAACTCCAATCCCAGAGCCTATGTCTATCTGAAACTAAATTCAAGTAAATGATGTTTCTGTTTCTCTTTCAAAATAAAAAAAAAATTTAACCCTCATCCAACATCTTTATAAGGTAGTGTTGCTTAACCACTAGGAGATTAATTATAGCCACTTTGGGAAAATGAATACTTGTTTGAATTCCAAAATATAGAGAGGATGGAATATTCTCTTTACAAAAGAAGACTTTGCATTTCAGAAGGAGACACCATCAATGTAGAAACCTAGATTTTTCAAAGATCCCAATTTCAAATAGCCTCTTTCTCGTACACTGGCTGGCAAAAACAAGTTAGTACTTAATAAACATTTGTTTTCAATGACTGACTGAGCAAATGAATGTCTTCTGTTCTGTTCTCCTAATAACTTTTCATGGATTTATAAGACCACAGGTCCCCATTTTGATGTGATCACTATGATCAACAAAATTAGCAGGTGCATGTATTTCTGCTAAGTGATAACAGTCAGGCCAATGATACAGCCTTTATTAATCATGTACAAATTGAAATTTACCAAAATTTACCATAGTTTAATTTCCCTAGATTTAAAAAAATAAAAGAGGTTTCAATTTATACATAGTTCCCTCAGAACCAGCCATTGTACCTATTAAAGTATACCTGTAATGTTGTAGAATTAGTGAGCTTTATGTTCAGGCTTGTCTCTGGAATGTCCTGTTGATCAGAAATGGTTTTAACCTAATTTTCATATGTACTAACTTAGATCAATATCCTTATAAATTTTTTGAGACAACTCTGAAGAAAAGCTTATAGGGAAATTACCTCTTTGAATAACCACCTTCATGGGCAGATTCTACCATCATCCCAACCAGCTCCTCTGTGGTCAGAAGCTCCTCTTACACTCCTCTGTTTATTTTCACTCTAACCTGGTACTCTAGAAGTGATTTTTCACTCCATTTTATATCGTCTAGTGGGATTCACTTTGGTGGGAGATCAAGTTATGAAATAATATATTTAAAGCTTTTCATATTTATGATTCAAAGGGGAAGAAAAGTCTAATCTTGAGCTCTAAAATGTTTGTCAACAAATTTCCAAGGTCCAAGGTGAAGAATTATTTCTGTTTTGCCTCAATATGAACTGCAAAATTCAAATGATTAACCTTACTACTGGGTGCTCTGTTTCCAGGGGAAAGAGGAGAATAATTTCTCTGCTTAAATGTCTAAATTGGACTGCATGGAGGGGTGCTGGCAGGTGAGGGCTCAGCAGAAGTCACATCCTTTTGCCCTCAGAACTTTACAGATTATTTATTTGATCGAAAGAGAGCCACAAAGACAACATATATTAACAGTTCCTACTTCTGAGGGTTTTTTTTTTTTTTCCATTTTTCTCTCTTGGTTGAAGAAATAAAAGAGGCTCTTAAAATTCACTCTTTTTTTTCTTCTGTGTATGTAGAGTGTGCATTCGATGTCTGAGTTAAAATCAAAATATCATAGTATTGACTATGGCTCGCATGTAACATGGCAAATAAAACGTAAGTGGGCCTAATTGTTCTCATAAAAAGTTCTGTACATTCCTAAGGGGCAAGACCATGAACCAAGTCTAGAGATATGAAGCTAATAAATCTGCATAGCTACAGAAAGTGTTCACACCCGATGTGCTAAATTTGTTCAGTGAGTTGGCAGAAAACATTTTCTATGACTATATCTTCTCAATTTAAAATTTATACCTCCACCGGATCCCAATAAAAATTGACAAATTATATTAAAGACCATGGAACTGGTACTGATACATTTCTGAAGAGAAAAGTTTGCAATTGGAAAAAAAATAGTAACCAAAAAGGTTTGATTTCTGTCTCTATATGAGTTTGCTTCAGTGTATTTCTGCTAGTCCTCCTTCACCTCTCCCACAATCAAACTCTCCTCAGGCCTCACCCACTGCAGAAATAAGCACCACCACCTCCACCTATGAACCTAAGATTCTCTTCCTCCTTCTTCCTCTCCACTTTCCCACCAGATTTTCCTCCTGCTGCCCTACCCTGCATAGATGTGTCCTTCTCCTAATCAACACAAGTAGAATTTTCTTTCTTCTATTTCTCCCACCAATACGTTGAATAATTCTCTTCCTTTGCTGCCCTCTTCTCACCAATGTCTCAAGTCATCAAATTCCCAATGACTGTGTTAGAGCCTTTCTCCAAGCGTGTACCTTACTGAGCAAGATCTGATCGTATCACTACCAAAAACTACCTTGATTTCCCAGGACCTCAAACCTCACCTTTTAGAAAGTGACCGGCATTCTGTAATGCTAATTCAAACGCTTAACACAATAAGCCTGCCTGCCCATGGAAGGCATTCAATAAATACTTGCTGAATGAACCACTAGTATCCAAATCAATAGATGGCAGCGGTGGTGGCGGGGTGGGG
This sequence comes from Balaenoptera musculus, assembly GCF_009873245.2. Taxonomy (NCBI): domain Eukaryota; kingdom Metazoa; phylum Chordata; class Mammalia; order Artiodactyla; family Balaenopteridae; genus Balaenoptera; species Balaenoptera musculus. The sequence goes on from NC_045787.1 coordinate 133,471,460, forward strand.
GTGGGTGGATTTGCAAGCAGAAAATGGCTGAAAGGAAGGATGCTGGAAAATTCTGCTAAAGATAATATTTAAGCTTAGCTTTTCAGTTGGAACAGCTGAAGGTATTCACATGGTCTTTCTACTTTGATTTCTTAAGGTTAAATTTTTAAAGTGAATTTGTTCAAGTCTCAGTAATTGCTCTATTGCCAAATGTTGTATACCCAAAGAGGGGAGCGAACCCTCAAAAATGTTGGCAAAGATGAGTAGAAACCTTGAGAATAAATGCATCTAAGGCAATTATGATACTGACGCAAGAAAAGAGAAATTTAACCTCTGCTATCCCTAATTCATTAGGGATAGTTGGCATCCAATGATTCCTAGAATTTAGAGCTGAAGAGTCTCATCAATTACTTGCTCAAACACTCCCATTTTGTAGATCCAAGACGCTGATGGATAAAGGGAATTCGTGAAAAGACACAGAGTGAGCTACTGGCACAGCCAAAGCAAAATCTAGGTCTTCTCTACTCACTTTTGTTACTCTTCTTCTTCTGTTAATTGGATACAATATATTCGCCCTTCTAATTCCCCAGGTTGTTGTGAGAATGAGTAGAAAGAAAATATATATGCTAGATGCAAAAGAACTTTGCAAAGCAAAAACTTTCACCCAAGGAATATTATAAGGGGTCAAACAACATTGGATTTTTCCCTAAATGATGTACTTATATAATTTTTAAATTGTTTAATCCCTGCTGTTCAGGTCACAAAGCCTTTACTCTTTGTAATAATAATGACTCTTTTCCTACAAAGAAAGTCAAAGATCATCTCCATTTGCTCATTCATTTAAAAACCCTTATCCCACATGTGACACCAAAACAAATAGCCACCAGCCACTTCTTTGTGCTTCTCAGAACTGTGCAAACTTCCCAACAAGCCCATATTAGTTTCTTGTTTTATTTCTTTTCTAAAGACACAGGAAAAAGGGATATCATATCCCACTCCTGGGCATATATCCAGAGAAAAACATGGTCTGAAAGAATACATGCACCCCAACGTTCACTGCAGCACTGTTTACAATAGCTGAGACATGGAAGCAACCTAAATGTCCACTGACAGAGGAATGGATAAAGAAGATATGGCACATATATACAATGGAATATTACTCAGCCATAAAAAGAATGAAATAATGTCATTTGCAGCAACATGGATGGATCTAGAGATTGTCATACTGAGTGAAGTAAGTCAGACAGAGAAAGAGAAACATCGTATGATATCACTTATATGCAGAATCTTATGATAAAAATGAACTTATTTACAAAACAAAAACAGACTTACAGACTTAGAAAACAAACTCATGGTTACTGGCGGGGAGGGTGGGAGAGAGGGATAGTTAGGGAGTTTGCGATTGACATGTACACACTGCTATGTTTAAAACGGATAACCAACAAGGACCTACTGTACAGCACAGAGGACGCTGCTCAATATTATGTAACAACCTAAATGGGAAAGAAGTTAAAAAAGAATCACTTTGCTGTACACCTGAAACTAACACAACATTCTTAATCAACTGGACTCCAATACAAAATAAAAAGTGATTTAAAAAAAAAAAGACACGGGCCTTTTTCCTGTCTAAGCCTGGGACTCCTATAGAATTATGTTACATACCTCAGTCATTTCTTTCTCATTGTTACAAATGGAGACAAGTACTGAAAGCAGCATTATAGTAGTTTCCTCCAGGTTACTGTATATTCAATACTTCTATTTATACTTTTCATTTTGTCTGCTGCCTTTGTTTTTGGTCCCTCCTCCTGCCCCTACCAACCTGCTATTGAGTCTGGTGTCAAACAGATGAGAGTTTTATATTCTGCAGCTGAAATTATGCCATTTTCTCTTGACTTGGGGATGGATCACTCTTGAAGGTGTAGGTTTTCTGTTTAACATTTTTAAATAAAACTTGATAAGCTTTGATGGCATTAACTCTGCCCTCCTTTTAGCCAAGCCTTCAGGACATGATTTAGTGCCACTTAGCATCACTGCTGTTTCTCTGCAACCTGGGCTAGTGTGTATCTCATTACGGGCATTCAAAGGGCGACTATTCGTTTCCTCCCCCTGACTGAAATGTTAAAACGTTAAAGACAAATAAAATACCTCGAATTTGGAGTACAAGACAGACTTTCTGTCCATTCAGGAAGCTAATCCCCAAAACAAACTAGTACATTGTAGTCTCTTTTCCACAAAAGAATCACAAGCTACTCTGAAGTCAGGGGACATTAAAGCTCATCATTTCCCACTGTTCACACTCAGTTTTGGGCTTGTGCTTGTCTTTGTTTGAACACAACCATGGTTTCTGATTTGGGGGGAGTGGAGTGGCATTTTTTAAACCCCATGTCTCCCTCTTGCCACTGCTTTATTTTGGCTTTTTAAGACCCCATTCCTGTGTGTTGCCAACTTCTGAAGTTAGAAAACTCAGTACAATGAAAATTGATTTCAATAGGAATTACATAGCCATAACTGTGGGAAGGAGCTCAACCTTCTCCTGTGGTAGCAAAATCCTCTTCCTTTCTTATTGATACATATGTGTGCATTTTCCCCCTAATGCTCATTCTCTGCAAACAAAAAATAAATCTCCCCAGCAGCTCTCCCCTGTTATTTTTTCTTTGGGATCAAAGTGGACTCAGTGCTAAAGCCTGGCCGTTGTCAGAGCCACCACTTTCCCAAGTCTCATCTTTGGGCTAATCGTTTTCACTGGTATTTTTCCTTCTTAGGGCCAGCTAAATAGTGCATTTGTGTGTGTTTGTGTATACGTGCGCTTATATATGTGTGTCCATGTATGAATACACATGTATATATGTGTACTTATATGTGTGTGTTTATGTGTATGTATGTATACACTGTACATTTGCTTTTACACAGTAATTTGCTATTCTTGGCTCAGTAAATTCTCCTTGGAAATGTCCTGAATATTCAACTCTCTCTTACTCTATAGCTTTCCAATTCTTATGGACTAGGAATATGTGGGGGGATTTTAGTTTCCATTCTTCTTGCCTCACTGAAAAACAAATGAAGCAAAGGGCAATATTGGCTTTATTTTTATTTTACTTTGAAATATTTGTTTGTTTATTCATTTGTTTATTTTTGCCAACTGGTGACTATTCAATCAAAAGCTCCCCTCATTGTGTATATACAGTCAACCTAGCCTTTATTGATTTTATTCACCATTACTGTGATTGTGCAACATACCAGGGAATATTATCTTCCAAAGAACCCCCTCCATTTTCTTCCTACACGCACACACACACACACACACACACACATTTACAGTTCTGCCTGATACATTTAATATTCTGTTCAATACTATTTCCTTCTTCCACCTATATACCATCTAATTCAGCAGGAGTGATGAATATTATTTTCCCATTTCACAGGTAAGAAGGAAAAAAGTTACGGTGGAAGGATCAACAGACCTCTCAGAACTTGGCCAAGGTTGGAATCTGTTTCTTTGGTGTATAAACAGCTCTCAAAATTCCCCATATTGATCAGAGCTTATGAGATGACTTTCCCTGATATCATGATTTACAAAAAGAAAAAGAAAAAAGGAAAAGAAATGGGGCACTCAATTTCTATTCTTTATTATCCTTGATTTCAAGCTATAATGATTTTGCTCCATCAGCATGAATTCCGAGGTCTCCTTTTACTTCAATTTTTTCTAATCCTTACTTTATACATAAGGTTATTCCTTAGGTTTTATTTCACCAGCCTGACACTTTTCTTCTTTGCTGATCTTTTCTAAACAGTTCATATCCCACAATATTTATTCTTCTCCCGCACATACCATTCATTTTCATTACTCTTCCATGATTTGGCTATACCCATCATTTCTGAAATAGAGAATGCCTGAACTTCTTTGAAAATCCACATGTCAAAACATAATAAAAAATGTTTTCATTGCTACATTGTTTTAGAAAAAATGAATGGCCTGCTCAACCACCAATTCGAAATTTATATTCAATTTGGCGAATATGTATTATTAAGCCTTTCTCTCCCTTTCCCTGGTTGTAAAAGACTCGACTCAGTGGTCTTGCATGGCTGGGATTAGGAGTTAAGGCATTCCTTATAAATCAGTGTAATCTTTACAACAGGACATCGCTGTATTGCGAATTCCTCTCTGTATTGTGCATTTTCAATTATGTTACATGTTTCTACTTAGTAAGCCAGCTTAATTCTACCCTGTGTCACAGTATTAGAACATGTCCAGGTTGGAAAAAGGGACAATCTTACTTCTCTTGTAAGTTGTTTAGCCTTTGGCACTTATAAATCCCCCCAAAACACTGGGGAAATCCCTTTTCCTTGCTTTTAATATGTCTTTAGATTTATTGCTCGAAGAATCTGCTCACTTAATCCTTTGCTGAGGCCAAGGTTCGTCAGCATTCTAATAAAGGTTCTATGAGGAGGAAGGAGGAAAACAGAATCACAAAATCAGGTGTCCAAAGAATGCTTCAGACTTAAAACGAACTTCCAAGTATATTCTCTAAAGAAAGGCAAGAATAGGCAGGAGGCTTTAAATTACTCTGCATAAATCCAGCCCCATTTGTCTTGGGCTTTACTCCTAGACAGTGCAGCCAGGGCAGGCAGCAGGACAGAGCCTGAAGGGCCCTTCAGGGACCAAATTACCGCTTTAAAATGGGGCTCATGTTCCAGGTGTAGGACAATATTATCTGAGAAATGTGGCAGAGATGTGGTGTTCTTCAAAGAGCTCTGTTAAAACATTTAAAATAATCAAAGCTTATGTCATTTTAAAAAGGCGGAAGGATTGAGAAGCTTCATTTAAAATGTATTTTATGCACTTCTGGCCAAAATATTAAAAGTTCTGCAAATCACCAAAGGAATAAAGTCACTACTAAAAAATTAACATGCTTCTAAAATGCCACTTCCAAGTTCCAGGCAAGAGTGATGGGATTCACAGACTATTTATTGTATAATGAAACAATCTTTAAACTTCCCCGTACAATTCTGAGGCAAAAATATAATGCTGGGAGAATAAGTATTAGTTGAATCAAATCAAATCTGATTTCTGTTCTTTTTCCAAGCTTGAGTTAGGGAAAAGGGTATTGAGGGTTGTTTCCTTGGTTTTTTTAAATCATCTATATTCACAAACATGAGAAAACATAGGACAGAGGGCAGAGAAGTAAAAAAAGTAAAATTCTCCTAACTCCTAAATACAACTTAATCCCTTTCTGATTTTTTTTCTCCCCTTTTTTTGCTCATACCTCTTAAAACTATCCTGGGTTAAGTCAAGAGGCAGATTATTCTCTGTGACATGAAGAAGGTCCCAAAGCGAGAATCATCAGTCCATCCCTTTCTAGTTATTTGCGGATCTATAGAGTGATCCATCCTTTAAAGCTCAAACCTGATATCACCTCCTCCATGGTCTTACTGGCAGGATTAGTTGTTCTTTCAGCCTCACAGAGAGGAGCAGAGAATGTTGTAGAAAGAACATGGGAACTCAGCCATTTACCGTGTCAGAGGGGCAGGTCATAGAACTTCCCTAAATTTTCATTCCCTCATGTAAAACAGAGCTCGTGCCTACCCTACCGATTTCAATAGACTTTTGCAACAATCAGATGGGCTAATGTATACAAGAGCACTATAAAGAACAAATTCCTCCGCATCTCTAAATCCACAATCCCCCATCTGAACCCCTTTAAGGAGCCACATATGTTTCACAATTCAGAATTCTTTAGATTTTAGAAAGGTAATACAGCACATATACTATACATACTGTATAGTATGTAACACTCCATCAGTGAAATGTATGAATATGAACATTAAATGTAATAAAATCATGAGTACCAAAATCTATTTCTGCCTATAAGAATCTTGTCCAAATTTCCTCATTTGCCAATTGAAGAAAATAGATTCTCATTTTCTTTTATAGGACTCTAAACATCAGTAATAAGTCAGATGCCAGTAGGAAATGTTGATCATCAACATTATTCACTGAGTGTTCACTATGAGCAAAATACTCTGCACAGCATTTTGAAAGTATACAAAAGCAGAAAAAGTAATATTTGGAGGATGATATAATAACTTCAATTAACATTTACTGAGGGCTTACTATGGATCCTAAGCATTTTACATGTGTTACCTCATTTAACACTCACAACTATAGTGAGTGTTATGCCCAAACTGCAGATGGGGAGACTAAGGCTTAAAGAAGGGAAGTCAAGTGCCCAGGTCAGGGACTGAAGACAACGCGATCATTCTAGTGGTGGACCACCAATAAATAAGATATTTTCTGAGAGCACAAGGGTAAGCAATTCGAATGGGAAGGAGGGACCTAACCAAGGTAGGTTCTGAAGTCTATTATAGCCAGAGCTACCCAACCTGTAACCTGGATCCCCTGAGGCAGAGGTGGAAACCTCTCCCAGTTGTAAACATATCTGAAGTTTGAGTTCCCCAACCAGCTGCTGACATGCAACTTCCAAGTTCTAAAAATAAAACTCCCGAGATCAGCCGCATTATACTTTTGAAACTATGGACACATATAAGCATTTCCTCTCCTGAAATATGTTCAAGGAAGAGGAGGAGATTCAAAGAAGATGGGAAAGAAGAGAGAAATTCCAAGTATTCTACACAACAGATAACAAATGAAAGAAAAATTAAGGGCAAAGGTAGGCTGAACAAGGAAAGATCCTTTAGACATGAAGACAATAAAAGGAGAAAATAATATGAATTGTTTACCCTTCACAGACGGCAAGTTTCAAATCACTTGCAATCAAAATAAAATGTTCCTTAATCACTTGAGGATAAAGAGCTTTTGAGGACTATGGTATGATTCTATGTGGAGGATTACATTATTCCTTTATCTACTGTACAATACTATTTGCTACACTGATAGTAAGTAGGTTTGGTTTTTTTCTTTATCTATTACAGGTTAGGTAGTAAGTATCCAGAGGGCAGCAGCTCTGCCCCATACTTTATTGTATCTCCTTAGTCTTTATACGAATTTCTGAAAGACTAAATACCCAATAAACATTTCATTCAATAATAATAGTCATAGCTACCATTTCTGTTGACTCATAATGTCCCATGTGCTGACTGTTTTTCTTAATTCTCTCATTTAGTCTTGTTTAAAGGGAGTGTTATTATCCACAATTTCCTGACGAAGAAATCAAAGCTTAAGAAGCTTGAGTAATTTGCTCAAGACCACACAGCTAAGTGGCAGAAGCTGGGACTTAAAGTGTATGATTTCAAAGTTCTTGCTTCTCTGATGTTGTGCATATGTGTTGTACATATTTACACACATAGGGTACATTCACATGGATGGTTGCTTTGTTTTCCATCATCTTGCCACCTTCTTTCATGACACCATCAAAACTATAGCCAAAATAACTCTAATAAGCCTTTAAAAATCTTTTGTAGAAAAAACCCAAAGGCTTTTTGATATCTCATCTCTGTCCTTGGGGAATCAGGAGAAACCTGGATGTTTCCCCTCTACCCAGCCTAACCAGGTGGCTCAGTGAGAGGGTCAGAGATGTGCCCAAGGTCATACAGTCAGACAATAATGGAGGTCAGGCTAGAATTTGTGTCCCTGGACTTCGGCCCAATGTGCATTTAACTCGAGACATTCTGAGCAGTTGGCTTGTATTTATTAAGGATCTACTAGCCACTCGGTATTACTGTAAGACAACTAAAACTGCTCTTATTCTCATCTAGTTCAAGAGAAGAGCTCTTAGACACATGAAATCAATAAATGAACTTCTCAAGTTGACAATACTAATCACATGCAACAAAACTTCAGAAGAGCCATCATGCAAAGGTGGAAATGGCAGTGGCCTAGAGCCACAAGACTTAGCTTTGTGTCTGCAAGTTCTGTCCCCATCTCCAGGGCTGTTTTGGCCAAATCACTTTCACCTTCCTCTTACAAGATCAAGATGATGAGCTTGGGAAAGTAGAAAAATGTCTCATCTCAACCAGTGAAGAGTGGTGTGAGCTTCAGCAATGGAAACTGGGGATATTAATAGAACCTCCACTGGGCTGCAGGAAGGAGGAAATGAGACGATATACAAAAGTCGACAGACAAGGTGTCTAGAGCGATTGACAAACACTACCCACTACAATTTGCCATTGTAAGGTCATTGTCAATTCCGAAACCGTGTGAAAGGAAATGTTTTGCCAGAGTCCAGTTCCCCAGAAGACTCTAACCTCTTGCTATTTAAGGACCATGACTTTTAAGTTCACCCTTGGTCTTCGAAACATTAAAACAATATTAAAAATGGTGTTATTGGGCTTCCCTGGTGGCGCAGTGGTTGAGAGTCTGCCTGCCAATGCAGGGGACACGGGTTCGAGCCCTGGTCTGGGAGGATCCCACGTGCCGCGGAGCAACTAGGCCCGTGAGCCACAATTGCTGAGCCTGCGCGTCTGGAGCCTGTGCTCCGCAACAAGAGAGGCCGCGATAGCGAGAGGCCCGTGCACCGTGATGAGGAGTGGCCCCCGCTTGCCACAACTAGAGAAAGCCCTCGCACAGAAACGAAGACCCAAAACAGCCATAAATAAATAAATAAACAAGTACTTAAAAAAAATGGTGTTATTATTATAGAAAGTATGTCATCAGCTACTAAACACCAGAGACGTCCATCTTGGGTCTGATCAGCCCCTGGTCTTTTTTGATATCTCTAGGTGCTCTCCTTTTACCAATATTTGCATTGGCAATGGTTCCACATCATTACTGAACATTTGACATCAGACTTAAGAATTTCTGACACTGGCAGAAAAGTTCCTGCCCCTCACTATACTTTCTCAGAAATTACTCATTGTAGTCAAATGTGCCCAAGGCCTTGAAGCACATGAGGTGAATCACCAACCAGAATCAGAAGTCCTTCCCACCACGGAGCCTTGAGGCATTTGCCCAGTCTTAGAGTGAGATGTTTCTTTTAATTTTCACAATGTAGCTTTCATTTTTTCATACAACCCAATACCAGAGGTTTTTCTAACTGGGACATTTGTCAGCTTTAAAAGGATAGAAGACAATGTTGAATATAAATTGACATCACATTTTCATTTTCCCCACTTCTGCTATTTTCAAAACCTCAGACTTTCCACTAGTCTCACTGCATTCAGTTGAGGCTGAATCCCCACATTAAGCAGTGGATTATCTTTTTTATCTCTCAGGAAACTAGCTTTTTGGTTCCAGAAGCAACTCTAATCAGCAGAAGTTGCTACACACTAAGACAATGAAGCCTGAGGAAGGACCCACATTGCAGAGCAGTGATAGACTGTCTGAGGGGGTCGCCTATCTATCAGTGAGCAATTATGAGGCAGAAAGACATTCCCGAATGGTGGGAATCACATGAAGCAGTAATCTCATCTGCAGTTTAAGAGTCTTTTGTGTGTGTGTGTGATTTTGATCACTCTCCTTTTATGAGGGCCGTATGCACAGACTCTTGATTGCTTCTGCAATGGAAAAAGAAGAGGATGTCCCTCTGAATCCCAATGATCTGCTTTGGCCAAAATCAGACACCAAAGCTGTTAATAGGAAGAACACTTGCAATACGGGAAATCCTATAATGTAAAGACCAATGCGGTCAGTTAGACACTCTCAATACACCCCCAAGTTGACAGAAGATGGCACTTCCCACTGACAACTACACAGCTAAACCTCTCCGTCCATTCTATTTAGACTAAAGAATAAGAAAGGGATATTTAATGGAATAATTAATACATTCTGGGTGGTCAGAGCCATGTGTTTTAGGACAGTCTTTTCCACGAGGAAGGTGCAGTTTTGTGGGCAAATGTTTTAAGCCCCTTCCCCATGCCCCCCGGGCCATGTCACACCATACAAAACTGTGGGTGGGAGAAGATGGATTGCTCATTGCCCTCCCACTCTGTGGTCCTTTTGGATGGCATCATCGGACCCAGATGACAAGCCGGGAGGCGAGAGGCTTCCAGCAGCAGCATCTGGCCCTCTGGCAGATGGTCAGGCCCTCAGGTTCCCAGCTTGGGTTCCCTCCAGATGTGTCTCATGCTTCTTCTGTTTGTGAGTGTCCTCCCTCCCCTGCAGGGCATTTTTACACAAAGTCATTTTAGACCAGAAGAACTGGCAGGTTCTTATCTGAGAAGCAGATCTTATGTGTTTCCCACTGGGGTTATATTTTGCTCAAAGACGTCTGGATCCAATGGCATATATGAATATAGTATCAGAGCCACCTCCCTGGAGGCCTGAGTGCTGAGCTGGGGGGCGGGGGGAGGCTGCAGAAACAAATCATACTGTGCCCTTACTCCTCCATCACCTTCTACCCCAACGTTTTCTTTCCTACTCAAATCAAATTTTAATTAACACTAAGGGCAGCTCAGATGGGGAAAAATTGAGAAACGAACTGTCTGTCACCTGGGATGAGAGAGAGCTCTCTGGGTAGTTCTGACTTGATGATAATATGAGCACTGGGCTTGGGAACTGGTAGCATGTATCCGACCCTTAATTTTTTTCAACATGACAGCTAACACCTGTTCCCCACCTACCTCGAGCTACTCCCTTGACTTATTCCCCAGTCACTGCCTTGGCAGGACTAAGGTGACTGCTCCCAAGTTTTGGTGATAATCACAATAACCACAGAAATATCAACTGTAACAGCAATTGCCATTTGTTAGACACCAGGTACTATGCAAGGTACTTTACATGCCTTAGTTAATTTAATCCTCACATCATTCCTATAAATCTATAGAAATCCATTCTACAGAGGAGGAAAGTAAAGTTGAGAGAAGTAAGGCCCTACAAACAGTAAGTAGAAGACCTGGGATTTGAACCATGCTCTATCTGATCCCAGAGCCTGTGTTCTTTTCCTTCTACCACAACCACCTCCCCCCAGATACCACTTAGAGTTTATCAAAAAGAATTTAAGAGTCCTCATCTGTCAACTGGATAGTGGAAAAGCCAAGAATCTTTACACTGGACAGAACCTTAGAGATTATCCAAAACAGTGCTACAAATGGTGCTAGAATGTCCCTTAGATTCTGCTTGTACTCCTCCTCCAGTGATATTCTCGCTGCCCTCTAGGCAGTCCATGCTGCTCCTAGACTACTGAACCAGAAGTGTCTCAATTAATCAGAGCCAAATTCAACTTCTTTGTTCACCGCCACCATTTGGATCTGGTTCTTGCTCTTGGCAGTAACACAGAATAATTTCTCTCTCACACACCTCACTGGACCCACAGTTGAACCCATTCTCTGGTCTCCACTAGGTTGGCTATAGTCAACTAGTTCTCGCTAATGTTCCTCATATTCACCTATGACCACTAAAATTTACCGTCTGAAAAATTACCTTGGTTATTTATTCAACTTGCTTATTATCTGTCTGTCCCTGCTAGGATTTAAGCCCATGAGAGCAGGGATATTGTTTGCCTTAGTCACGGCTATACTTCCAGCTGCCACTAGATAAGTAGTCAACAATAAATGGGTGACTACATCTGTGTCTTCCGGCTCAAGTAAACTCATGAATCCACTCAATCATTTGTTCTTCTGTTCATTCATTCAACATCTAGCACTGAGCATATCCACCAATTGTGTGCCAGGAAAAGCGTTAGGTGATAGATTCAGTCAGTCAACAAGAACTTACTATTATAATAATAAAAATAGCTAACATTTATTAAGAGCTTACCAAGGTATATGTTGGGTACTTTACCAAGATATATGCTAGGGATATGATGCAGGTATTCTCTTAACTTCCTTTTTAGAGATATGAAAATGCAGGTTTAAAGAGGGTAGTAACTTGCCAGGTTTACACCAACATTAAGTAGTAAAGAGGTAACTCAAAACCAAGTTTTCTGATACTAAAATCCATGCTCTTACCCCTACAATATACGGCCCTCCATTGACTGGCAATAAAGGAGTGCTTGTCTATGTGGGCTTATTGGTTTGTTTGTTTGTTTTGCTATAGGAAAGGAGAAAAAATTCTTAGGAAGCTAACATGAAGGCCTCTCACAAATTAGAGAGACAATCACACAATGCAATCAAAACTCCACCTCTAAAAGAAGCACAGATCAATCACAGAGCAAAGGTATTGATGGGACTCTGTGCCCAAATCCTAAGCATACTTGAGTAATGGAGTGATCAGAGTAGGGTGAGGCCAAAAAAAGCTTCTCGTAGGAGCAGAGCAGATTTCAACATGGTCCCCAAAGACACAGTTGTTCATGGAGAAGAGCAGGCAAGGGTTCCAAATGGGGGGGGTGGGGAAGCGATATTCTGACCCAAATCCCAGAGATGGGAGAGGTTCTATGGGAGGGTAGTGGGAGATTCTGCCAGGCTGGAGCGAAAGGGGAAAGAGGAGAGGAGAGGAGAGGAAAAACATGGACACCTAGAATTCACGGAAGAAATCTTCCTGAAACAAAGTAGATCTCGTAAGTTCAAAGAGCTGGGATCTTCAGTTAATGAAAGTTCAGGGGACAAATTAGCACCACCACTAGGTTGCGACCCCAAGATGAAGAGGAAAACACTGCACGGACTTGGCTGTCAGTGAGGAGAGAGAGCCCCTTCAGTGAGGAAGCCTGTCACATGGGACTGTGGTGATAATCCACAAAACTCCCCTTCCCCAGGCCAGCTCATTCATTTATAAATAAGAAGATTACTCACTGCCTACATGCATCAACATCTTTCTGCATCATCCTTGGGTATTTTCCCTCCACCTTTCCTGCATGTATGTCTCTTTTCTGTTTTCCTCTTTAAATGTTCACTGTGTCTGGGTCATGATGAGTTTTCCCTACCAGCCAGCGTCAATTAACAGTTCCAAGTTGGACCAGCGATTGTCTCTCTCCCTGACTTCTCTGAAGGGGAGTCCCTTGACTGGGGGATGTGGAAGGCGCTGGCAGTGGGGGGGCCTTCATCCTCTGTCCTCCCTGTCACGAGTCTGGCAGACAACGGGCAAGGTTTGGGCTGTTAACTACTGTTCAGCTGGTGGGTCTCTTTCTCTCTTGCTCTTTTTCACTTAAAATAAATGCAGTCTGCTCACTTTCTAGCCATGAGCAGTGGCTGATTAATTTCCAAAGTGAGTTCAGTTTTAAGCCACTTCTACAAATAGACACTTTATTGAGTTGAAGAGTCAAGAAGGGATTGTTTTTTAATTGTATTTGATCCAAAGACAATGAGCAGCTTTACAATCTCACCCCTCTGCATCCTCTGATTCATTATGAGCACTATTCCCCCCGCTCGTGTTGACAGAGCACTTCATAATTTTCCATGCTCTTCTGCACTTACTCCTGGTATAATCATTCCCCACAGCCTGTGAGGCAAATTGGGCAGGTGATATTACCTCCACCTGCTAAGGTGAGACGTGCAAGCTCAGAATGAGTGTCAGAAAAGGACCCACTCTCACAGGAAGGGGGCCACCGCAACACCAAAACCCAAGTGCCTGACTCCCATCCCATTTTCCTTCCTGTTGGGTCACAACAACAAATCAAGGTGGGGGAACAGCAGTGTGATGCTCAGGAGCTCACAGAGCTGGTCTGAGTTCAAATCCCACCTCTGTCTCTTGGGGCTCCAGTTTCCGTACCTGTAAAACAGGAGACGTAGTAGCACCTACTCGTAGCACCTACTTGAGGGGGTAGAGGAAACAATGAGGTGAAGCATGCACTGCTGAGGACAGAGCCTGGCAAACAACCCAGCCTCAACCACACAAGCTGCCCTCTTCATCTCTGCCACGTCACACTGTCCATCACGGCATGTTTGTTTTGTCCTGTTACAGGTCCTAAACTGCAAAGAAGCAAAAGTCACAGACTCTGACCCCATGACCTTCATTTTATTTGGGACAGAGAACTTCCCTGTTTTCGCTTTTTTATTGACCAGCGTTTGAAAATCGGGAGATTTCATAGAAAAATCAAGGTTTCTCAAATTTCTTGGAAAATGAGATGTTCTAGCAATACTAGGTCCACATTCCCACGTGGCAACAATTAGCTGGGACTCAGCAGGGACTCCACCTTTAGAGAGTGCACATGCTCACCAGTTCACCCCAGTCCCCACCATTCCCTCATGCCTGTTTCAAACCTCAATACTCAAGTCATCTATATTACTGCCTGGCTCAGGCAGCAATTGCATTTGTCTCTTCTCCAGCACTAAGACAATAGAGGGCCCTGCTACAGGAACTGCTATAAGATGGCCTAGAGCTAGATGGATGACTTGCACTTGCTGGCACTGTGAATTCTCATATTAACTACGGCATTTCAATGTATCCTCTTTATCACCCCAGCTTCTCACAAGCAAATCTGAATGGAGGGAAGAAATACATTCAGCCCATTTTGTGAGCAGAAAACTTTAACTGGAGTCAAACCAGAATAAGCTGAAACTAAATGAGGATCACAAGAGTTAGGCCTAGAGTGACAGCTTTTACTTTCTGTAAAAATCTCCCAATTTGCGCCTATTCACATGAACATTTCTGCTGTGTGACTCCAAACTGTCCTCAAAATATATTTTGTTACTTGGTAATCAAATTTGCTTATGCCATAAAACGCCCTAGCTCCTATGTGAATATTTTGGTTAAGCCAGAATTGAGGAATATTGACTCTTATTGGAAAATTAAAGGGCCTTGCGCTCTCTTAATCGTGAGATGAGTCAATTAAACGGGCAGTTTGTTGGAGAGTTCGGACAGTGGCATCTTGGCACCACAGCATAACTGGGTGAGGATGAAGTCATTTCTCAGCTTTCCTTGGCAGAGTCTTTATTATTTACAATATTTACTTCAGGGAAATCTTGGCATGTGTCATATTTAACTTGCTGAAAAAATGGGCCCGTAAATGCGTATCACCTTTTGAACAAAGCCAAATGTTGTTGTACTAATTTGGTTCATGAAGTGTGTAATTCAGTTCCTTTGCACAGGGGCAACATTTGTCTTCTGCTTTTATTAAACTATCATAAAACAATTTTTCTTGCTCATTATTGAAATATGTGTCATGTCGCCAGGGCTGGGGCGAAGGGGATTTAATGACTCAAGTTCTAAAGGCGTTCCAGTGACACTTCCTCTCTGTTCTACTGTGCGCCACCGGAAAAATTAAGAAAACAAGGAACCTGTAAGGAAACCTTTGCCCTTTCCCCATTTAGTGGGTAGCAGGAAGGATATGGGTACACAGAGGAAGGGAGAAAAATAAAGCAGTCATTTTTATGAGATTATTTCCACGAAACACATACCTTCATTAACAGGAGCTATTTATAAATCACTCTTGATTTACTTTTTCATTTCATTCAAGTATACTTTTAGTCCCTTTAAGGATAGCTGCACATAAACTGTGCCACCGACATACCAGGTCCCAGCTTTGCCACCATGGGGAGGGTGATTCGGTGAGGAGAGAGGGGTAAAGGTAGAATCAATATGGCTCCACCCAAAGCTTCCCTCTTGGCCAGTCTGGGTGTTGTTTCCTGTTCATCCTGCCCCACCTGTAACAGCTCGCTTGCCTGGCGGCCTGTCTTTCTAACCCCGGCCATGCGGAAAGAAGTCACGTAGACTCTGGGTAAAATAGATGTGGCATTTTAGAAACCGATCATACACACAGAAAAGTATTCTTTTTCCAGGCAAACCATTCTACACAGAAATAACTCCAAATTCAGTCTAACAAGACGTGCCACCATAGAGACTCTGTCACCTACCTGAATACACTCAGTATTCGTCATGTGTTGGAGGAGGAGGAGCGGGGTACAGGGGAGGAGGAGAAAGAGTCTGCACGCACCACAGACCTGCTGTTAGAGCAGACGCTGTGCTCTGGCCTTTGTCTCAGTGAATCCTGGCACCAGCCCTGTGAGGATAGTACTGTTACCATCCATCCCCCTTTTACAAGTGAGAAGAGAGAAAGATGATAGAGCAAGTAGCTTGCCCAACTTCCTAGAGCCAGGAAGGAACAGAGTCTGAGTTGACACTACAGAACAATTTGCTATTTGATCACGTTTTGTTTAGCACCTGATTGAGTTATAACTTGAAGGGTTTCCAGGGCACCGTGGGAAATTCAAAGAAACGGAAGAGACGCAGTCCCTGCCCTCTCATTCCTATCCATCAGCAGGGGAGACGATGTATAGATATATCATGCTAATTTTAAACAGGAGCTGAGTGTACTTTTCTCTCACATAACTCTGTAACCTCTGGAGGATGATTTATTCCTACAGATATCTCATTTATTCAGATACTGATGAGCACCTAAGGGCCAAGATTGCCCGGGATGAGGGGGCTCCCTGGAGCTGGGACTCTTGGTGAGAAAACCAAGAAAGCCCCAGGCAATCAGGGCAGGTCACCCTGATTTAACTAAAAGTAAGCCTAACTAAAAGCGCAAGGCCCTCTAATTTTCCAAAAAGAGTCAATATTCCTCAATTCTGGCTTAACTAAAATTTAACTAAAAGTAACTGTGGCTAGAAACCAGAGGTACAATAGTGAACTAGACAGTCGTCAGCCCTGCCTTCAGCCAGCAGTTAGTCTAAGGGGGATTCAGACAGTTACAGAGTAAGGTAAATGAGACCAGGAGGGGAGTATGGTGCCCGGCAACAGCACAGACACACAGGATGCTATCAGTCCATTTCTCTTAGGTCTAAAAAGTCTTCCAAATAAATAAAATCAGAAACAAACAAAAAAATGTGGCTTTTTCAAAGAATTGCAAATATACATTTATTAATGAACTTTAAAAGATGAGGCTGAAATTATGCACACTGCTTACAAATACTAGAAAATGCTTATGTATTTTAGACTTATTAAATGGTCAGTTGATATTTAGAGTCATTTTGTAACATATTTACTCATCTCTGAGATGTCCTGTGTAAAACTGAGGAAATTGAAAAAGCAAAATTTTCTGAACATAAGCAAGAGTTCATGTTAATGTTACCAAAACCTTTCCATTTTCATGTGTCTCCTGGTTCCATTAGATGAATTGTTGAGTAATCAATATCATTTGTCATTTTAAATGAGTTAAGAGAATCAGTTCTCCTCCACCACCACTACCAACACACAAAATGTACTTTTTGAGCAATTATGACATCACAGTAGCAATTAATGTCAACAATATAAAAAATAACAAATGCTCAGGGATGTAACCAACCAAAACCAGCATAATCATCCCCCGAATGGATGTACACTCTTTTGTTCTCAGTGCATTTATCAGGTAGGCGGTAGACTCTAGAAATCACATCTATGGAAACCTCACCCCATACCACTACAATGAGTTAAGTAATTGAAGAACTTGAAGTCACACAGACATTTTTCAAAAGTGTGACTAAATAGTTGCAGAAAAAGGAGTCTAAAAAAACATATGAGATGCTTATCTTCCCCCCAACAGCCCACCAGGAACTTTTGGCAGATGAAAATTACTGAGCTGGAGTTTGGCAACTGATGAACAACACATAAATCCTGAAAAATCATGTCAGGGGGAACTTTGTGGCTCCTCTCACTAGCTCCATCTTTACTTGTAACACACATTACCTTGTATGCTTGCCAATTATTTCCCAAACTACTGGGGTGTGATACATGCACTATATATCTTTATGCACAAATGAATTATCTTCGTACACATTATCCATATTCCCTCTATGTGCGTCTATACAGATTTGCACGTGTATTATCTTTGCTCACAAAAGGCGTAGTCACAGATATATTATCCTAACATGATACCTTGGTCCGTGTGTCCATACATTCTAACTTTTGTCTACAAAACAAACCCCTGGCTAAACCCTCAGCTCTTTCCTTCCCCATCTTATCGAGCTCCTCTGAAAGTTGAGGCTTCCATTAACTCAACCCCAGCTACGAGGTTTGAGTTTCACCGAGCCATTTCTGGTCCCCTTAAATTAACCATGCTGAGTCCTGCAATAGGGAAACAGCTTCCCCACAAGCACAGCATGTATTGCAATCAGGTGTGCGTTGTTACTTCCACCTTGGCAGTTCCCAACTTCGTTTTAATTTAAATATGGCTAAGAGGCCTCAAGAAATGCAGATTTATACCCAAAGAGATGTGTTTGCACCTCCAAACACAAATTATGCTAATCAGGTGGTCCAGCCAGAGCCAGGAAGAGGAGGTGTGATTATTTTCAGGAAGCCTCCATGATTGGCAGCCAACTCCTACTGAGAACCAGAACTGGTTGGCTCTTTGGAACCGCGCAGCGTGCTTGCCTCCCTCCCCTTAACTAAAGGCTGCTCCATACTCTACCTGTCTGGCGGGGCCGTGGTCAAGCTGTTCCACTTGCCATGCATCAATGCCACTTTGTTCAGACTGACTGGCTCTCCTGACAGTGACCCTCCTGCCGTCTGTATTATTTAAAGGAGATTTATGGTTGGGTGTCTTGTGCTGTGAAACATGAGCTGTGACCCCCGGACTGGGAAGCCAGCAGGGAAAAACATTAATATTATGGCACACGGGGAAATGAAACTCATAGGCAGCAGCAAAAAAGAACAACGGAAATGTGAGATGGGAAATGTATGGACGTGTCATAAACTACACCGAATATTTGAGTTTCCTCTCTGATGGAGCCTGAAAATATGCTCAGGTTAGGGTCGTAGTGTTGTTGTTTTTTTTTAATTTTTAAAATTTGTTTGTTTTCTTGTGTTTTTAGAAATAAATGCCAAACAAGGGCTTATGTGAAAAAATACCCCAGCTTACTAGAGCACCAAGAACTCTGGTTGCATATTAAAGAGGACCAGATAATTTTATGACCATTAGGACCATTTGAAGTTATGCATACTAAATTAAGAGTAATCAAAACTCATGCTTCAGGGTACACTCTGATCATTGGTAGGGTCAGGAAGAATTCACCCCTCTTCTGGTACCCTGTTCTTTAGGACAAGTGGCACTAGTCATTATGAGGGGTTTTGCAGTTACAGATCAGCTAAGAAGCAGGGGAAAGACCAGGGCCCAAACCAGAAGAGCAAGTTTGAGGGTTTCTAATACAATCAGATGTATGTTTCCTGATGTCCCAAGTGCATATGTTTGAAATGAAGAGGGCTTACTATCCTAATGCCTGGGGTGTGCATCTAGAAAAGAGGGGGCTTACAGTCTCCAGGCCTTTCCATAAACCGCAAAGGCCATTTGTTCTGAGAAATATTTGAAGATTGGAAAAAAGATTGAGCTGTGAATAAGTCTGACATTTTATTACCAACTCTTAGCACTAGCCAGAAACAATCTGTCCTCCTTTGGTCTCAGTGTCCTAATCTGTAAAATGGAAACAAATATTCACCATTCCAAGCAGAAACAGGCCACCCACCAAGCAGCGGTCCTTCCAAAGATGAAAAGGACTATTCTGGCATCTAGCATAATAACAGTTTAATAAAATTGCCTTTTACATGTCGACCTATCCTCCTATCTTTCACACAAGCATAATCTTCTGTCAATATTTCTCTTAGAAAAAGACACATTTCATTTCCATTAATAGTACTTAGAAATTCATGGAACTAAATGAGCATAGGGATATGTGGAGGGAGGTGGGGCACCATTAAATCTTAAACACACCTCTTACTTGGAAAATGTTCTTCAAGGACACCTGTGAGCTTTGGTTACTTTGGTGACATTAGATCCTGTACTAAAGAAACAGTATGTTTAATCTCTGCAGCAAAGATGATTTTTTTAAACCATATATTTTATTTAGATGTGATTTCCTTTGCTCAATGAAAAATTAATTGATGCATGCCCTCAGACTAATCTCATAAATACCTGGTAATCTTTTTTCCAATCTTCAAATATTTCTCAAAACAAATGGCCTTTACGGTTTATGGAAAGGCCTGGAGACAGTGAGCCCCCTCTTTTCTAGTTGCACACCCCAGCAATTTGTGCAGGATCTTGAAAAGTACTGGAATGCCCCCAAACAAAGGCTGGCTGAAGCTTGCTGCAATGATTTAGTAGGAAATTGTAAAGTCCAAGATGTAGCCCCAGAAGGAAGCACTGCTGTCCTTATGTAATCTACAAAATTCTATTTCCAATTAGCTTCTGCTTCTGGGGAAGCTGGAGCAGGTGCTTACAGCTCAGCAGAGAAAACTTCCTTCTCCTAAGTATTATAGGCTCCTTTCTATCTTCTGTCACCAAAAGTGCATCCTGAAATTGCAGCAAGTGCCAGAAAACTTTCCTCAATGAGTCACCCATCTGAACAGGGAGTCTCTACAAATCTCCTCCCTTTCATTAAAGTATTGAAAACTAAAGCGTAACATCCATTTTATACAAAATGCCTGGACCTTTTTAATTTACTCTTTTAGTGTTCAACCTTGCTCATTTATCTTTCTATGTTTCATGCCTAACTCAGTATGACTAACTAAAGCTGTCAGCTCCCAGAGGTCAGAGACACAACCATTTAATTCTTTCTCTAACCAGCATGGCAGTCCACTAGTTACAACTAGATGATGAACAAAAAGTGCTTGATGAAGATAGGGGTTTTATTAAACTGCCATAATCCCCAGGGTGGAAAGGGAAAGAAGACCCATCTTTTTTTCCATCTCTCCTAAAACCAATCTAAAATCTATAACTACTGCAACCTAAAAAAACAGGCATTTCCAGCTAAGATAGCATAGTGGATGAGCAAATCACGTCACTCAGCCCATCCCACCTTGCCCAGGCCTACGAGTGCCTCAAGTAGGACAGGATACCTACTATTCATGCTTTAATCCTTAGCCAGGACCACTGGGAGCTAAGAATCTCAGCACCCACTCCATGAGCCCAACGTGGCAGTTAAAATGTAACCATTAAGCAACACTGACAAAAGATTAGATGATGCTGTCATCCCATTGGTATCCAATTTATTCTACTCTGACATGGTACAAAGTGGTTTTGCGTCAATAATGGTTAATAAATACAGCCGTACCTGAACGCTATCACCATTTCCATATGCTTTCACAGAGAGGAAACAGCTTTCTCTTCCATTTCTCCAAGTTCATTTCTTTAGTGGGTAATGACAGTTTCACCTCCAAATTCTATTTGACTATAAAGAACATTCACAGAATGAACTAGATGTTTGGTTCAAAAGCACCTGCTGGCCGCATAGAACAGGGAGATCAGCTCGGTGCTTTGTGACCACCTAGAGGGGTGGGATAGGGAGGGTGGGAGGGAGGGAGATGCAAGAGGGAAGAGATATGGGAACATATGTATATGTATAACTGATTCACTTTGTTATAAAGCAGAAACTAACACACCATTGTAAAGCAATTATACTTCAATAAAGATGTTTAAAAAAAAAAAAGCACCTGCTGTTGACTGAGGGCTCATCTCACTAGTCTGGGCTGTACGTGTCTTATTGGGGGGCAGGGAGAATAAGTGCTCTTCCTCATGGATCCTTCTGGATGGACACATAGAGATCCCATTCCTGCACAAACACTGCAAATTTCAGACAGCCATTCTTTTTATCAACAGGTCCCAGTGACTTACCTGTCCAGAATTCAAATTCCAGAATGTAGTTAATGCTTGGAATTCCTATAATCTAGAGTTTTTCCCATTAAAATTTCATGCTACGTAAAGGTACAGTCTTGAACTATTTTTTAATTACTTTGCAAGTCTTGTCTCCTTCAGAGTACTGTATTTTATAGAGCACTTAACATACAGTATATACCTTCCAAATTGGCTGGATCATAAAAAAAATCACCAGAAAATATCTGAGTATACAGATTCTCAAGCCTCATCCCAGACCTAAAGAATTGGAATCTCTTGATAGAAGGGCCTGGAAATGTGTATTTTTGACTACTCTCAGGTGATTCTGATGAACAGGAGAGTTTGGGAAACAGTCGGATCTCAGGGGATTTACACAACAGCCCCATCCATGAAAAAGGCAGAGCAAATTTTAGCTCTATTTTACAGATATTAAAAAATGGAGCTCAGAGAGGTTAGTTCCCTCCACTGTGCTTAAATCTACCTCATCAGCTCTATATCATGTTTATACATCACTTGCATTCCTATCCTTCCCTCTCTCTATCAGCCTCCATCAAATAATACGTAGCACTCTGTAGGTGACCTAACAGTTATTCTTGCAGATAGTAGGGACACTGACTGCACAGCAATTCCCGAGAAATTCTCTCCCAATATTTCCAGAGGATGCCTGGCATACCTGTGCCCACTCTCGATTCCTGGCACCACTTTTGGTCCACATTCTTATATAATCAACATCCATTCAATAGAGCCTCCCTCTGCTGAGGAATTAATCACCAGAAATACTGCACATGAGGATATAATATACAAAATATCTGTATAATACAGCCTCTTAAGCAATTATCCTATACCACTGGGTCACATTATGCAACTTAATATTTCCCATAACAAAAGTAGAGTTATGGGATTTTTTTAATGCATACGTTGTTAAGTTTTACTTTAATCATTTGCGGCATTCTTTTATATTATTTTACTATTGCATGTCAGTAATCAGTGACAATTAAATTTTTTAAACCTTGCATTGAAAATTAACTCTCATCAGAAAAAGGATTAAGACCAGGGCTTTCATGGTTCTAAAGCTGAACTAAGTGGAGGAAAAGATGTTACACAGGGGGGAAATTTCCCTTGACTCAACACACGCCAGTGGGCTTGAATGATTTCTGAGAATTTTCCATCAGTGTTTTCTCAAGTAGCCTTTGGTGGTCTGTTCTCTCGGTGTCATTCCTCGTAATTCTAGCAGAAGTGGCTGTACCCCAAAAAGAGGAAACATGGCTCTGTGTGCTCCCACTGAGATGTGGGGAGAGGCTGTGTGAACATCTGAAGAATGAGAATCAGACCCTACACCAGTTCTGGTTTATGTATTGCCTGGGAGGAGGGAGAGCGGCGGAGAGGGAGATCAGGATGGGTTTGGCAAGGCAGTGAGCAGGCCCTCCATCTCTGCCTCTTGGTCGCCTCCCAAGGACACAGCGCCTATTCAGAATTCGAGTTCATGGAGGCTTTTCAATCAATAACATATGGCCACGAAAGCACTAGTGCTATACAAACAGACTGAAATAAATATGCTCAGCAAATAAAATATCTGTATGTGAAACAACAAAGCTTTTAGTTTAACTGCAGAAAATGAAAAACAAGTCTACTTAAAACCAGGCTAAATGAGCAACCAGTTATTCAATGGGAGTTTTTGGAGATGAATGAGCTGGCAGATGCTTTAGTCAAATCATTAAGACCAGATATCAGTAATTCCTAAGGAATGGAGGCAACACTCACCAGCAACAACTTAATGTGGCCGGGGCCCCACAGCCTTTCTTTCCCCACTAGGACTGGTGCAAGGAACGCTGCTGGGACACACCAGCTGTTTAAAAAGCCAAGTGGCTCCTAGCACACCAGCTTGTTAGCCTTTATCTTACATGCATTTTTTTTTTTTTCCTCCCAGATTCATGATCTCAGATTAGGTAGGTGGTGGGGTGGCTCTAAATATACCTCCCTGTTACCCGAGACCTGGATCAGGGAAGGTGCTTATTAATATCATGGAGATATGATTTTTAATGATCTCTGAAAACAGCCTATATGGGTGTGAATAATGGCACTGTCTCATTGCATGCGTGGTTTGTGCTTTTGTCTCAGACAGGTTCATTTTTCACTGGAGGGGAAAGGTTCATGCCGCACGAGGGGGGTAACCAGTTGATGTTACAAGGCTGACTATTAGGCCCCTTGCTGTTCCACATGTCACAGGGAAGGACTCCAGCCGGCAACCTTAATGCCTACTTCAGCATCTTGAAGAAATTAATGAACACAGCTTCTATGGCAAAACATTTCAATCAACCCTTACCAGCTGTGCCTACATTTAAGAAAAAGAAAAGGGAGGGGGGGGGGGAATGCCCAGGTTTATCAAAAAAGTTTCTTCGAAAGATCAACCGTGGTTTTGGCTGTGAGCAGGGATGTGGGAGGTGGGGAAAGGAAGAGCAGGAGTAAAGGTAGAAGGTTGCCAGTGCCGAGTGCCAAAAGATGTGCTCTGGCCCCTGTGTTTGTTGAACAAATTAAGCACGTTCTGGTTTTTCACCTGCTGAAGTAGCAGCAGTGCATATGGCCTAGAAGTTAAAAATAAGGAAATATGCATACATTACCATACTTAATAGACGACCCTCTCCATTTAATATGCAAATTTCCTGAAATATTACTGAATGCCGTCTGTTCTAAATGAATAAATTTGAATTGCAATTAGAATAATCCTTTATAATTAATGAAAACTGTCAATTTTAGTTCATAAGTAATTTGATTAACAGGATGATGGGACACTTATCAAGTTCACTGGACTGCTAGGGTATGAGAAAACTGACAGTGAAAATGGGGCGGGCCAGGCACTCAGGCTCCACTGGAGTATTATCCTAAATTATTGATAACACAAGCTAATGAACTTCAGAAAGTGAACTCTGGGGGCCTCATTTAAAGGGACAGCATCGGAGGTTGATGGGCAGCGTGAGATGAAGATCTTTCAGAATGTGTCTTTGCTGGTATTTTTGGCTCATAGGAGAATAAATGTTTAGAAATGCCAGGGCAAAAGAAAACATTGGCTTAAAACACAAATTTACCATTTCCAGCTGTTGCTGTAACAAAAGGAAACAATATTCAGAGGATAAATGTAAGAAGAGACAATCCAAAAACATGTGGAATGAAGTTTATGGTAATGCATCACAGGCGAAGGATATAGCCATAGCAGTGGGGCTGTCTCAATTTCCCTTCATTGTTTCTTTCTTCAGATAGACCAGGAACAAGAACTTTTTAACCAGTATTAACTGGACATTTATATGAAACAACTGGAGGAGGGGGACTCCTTGGAGGCACGCACAACTCTTAGCTACGAAACGAACAATAAGGGCACAGAAGGACCCTAAAGAAATAGATGCCCATTGCATTCTCAATGAGGAGGAAAGGAGGTAGGGAAGAGGGTTAATGTTACAAGAGAATGCTGGCATTCTTTTATTGCTGTTAATTAACATGAAGACAGAGTAAGTAAAAACAAGAAAAGGAGCTATAAAAAAACTTACTTTACCTTTTCCAGAAATTGATTCCAAAACTCAAAGCAAAAATGCCACTGGTATCAAGATTGGGTCTGCATTTGGGGGCTTTCACACTCACTGGCAGGTGAGAAAGTGTATTAAGAACCTTCTCTTGGGAGTCTCGGGAGAACAAGGGTCTGGTTTTCTTGATTCACAGCCTCCTGTCAGACCTTGCTCTTTCATGCCTTCCACACCTATAGCCCCTGACAACTACCGGTGACCTCCTTGCTGACAAAGGGGGCTCCAAATTTTGTTGATGTTGGCAGAATAGAGGCAAGTCATAGTTCTTTACTTCTATCTAGTTCTCCTACACCCATTGAGAAGTGCCTTAATTCCAAGGATGGGAGTTATCTATCCAAAAGGCTTCTTGTCCCTGAAAACTTAATCAGAATTCATGTGGGGATAACCCTGTCATGGTAACTCAAGACCATCGAGGAATAATTTTTCAAGAATAAGACTAGTTGGCTCCCAGAGCTTCAGGCTGGGGTGAGGAGCAGCATCTGTGCACAGCGCCTGCTGTCGCCATCTTGAATTGAGGCATCCTGGGCAGCACTTCTCCACAGGGCTATGCGCCAAACTGTCATGTTGCTCCCAGCGGTTCTTCGCTGGGAACACTAATCCCACGTGTTAGGTGTGAGGCTTCTGCACACAGCCCACTATAGGCAAACAAAACTAGGCTAAGCCCAAAAGAAGAGACTCAAGCCAGTCTTCAGACCCAAAGCACTGACTGAAGGAGTAGCTGGATCTACTTGAGGGCTACACAGTGTGACAGAAAACATATAGAGTATGGATTTCCCCATTATTTTCCCGGAGGAATTTAAGCACATTTATATGACCGTGTGGCTGACAGGGTCTTGGTGCTCTGGCTGGGTGCCAGGCCTGGGACTCTGAGGTTGGAGAGCCGAGTTCAGGACATTGGTCCACCAGAGACCTCCCGGCTGCATGTAATATCAAATGGTGAAAGCTCTCCCAGAGATCTCCATCTCAACGCTATGACCCAGCTCCACTCCACTCAACGACCAGCAAGCTACAGTGCTGGACACCCTATGCCAAACAACTAGCAAGACAGGAACACAACCCCACCCATTAGCAGAGAGGCTGCCTAAAATCACAATAAGGTCACAGACACCCCAAAACACACCACCGGATGTGGTCCTGCCCACCAGAAAGACAAGATCCAGCCTCATCCACCAGAACACAGGCACCAGTCCCCTCCATCAGGAAGCCTACACAACCCAGTGAACAAACCTTACCCACTGGAGGCAGACACCAAAAACAACGGGAACTATGAACCTGCAGCCTGCAAAAAGGAGACCCCAAACACAGTAAGTTAAGCAAAATGAGAAGACAGAGAAACACACAGCAGATGAAGGAGCAAGGTAAAAACCCACCAGACCAGACAAATGAAGAGGAAATAGGCAGTCTACATGAAAAAGAATTCAGAGTAATGATAGTAAAGATGATCTAAAATCTTGGAAATAGAATGGAGAAAACACAAGAAACGTTTAACAAGGACCTCGAAGAACTAAAGAGCAAACAAACAGTGATGAACAACACAATAAATGAAATTTAAAAATTCTCTAGAAGGGATCAATAGCAGAATAACTGAGGCCAAAGAACGGATAAGTGACCTGGAAGATAAAATAGTGGAAATAACTACCGCACAGCAGAATAAAGAAAAAAGATTGAAAAGAATTGAGGACAGTCTCAGAGACCTCTGGGACAACATTAAACTCACCAGCATTCGATTTATAGGGGTCCCTGAAGAAGAAGAGAAAAAGAAAGGGATTCAGAAAATATTTGAAGAGATTATAGTTGAAAACTTCCCGAATATGGGAAAAGAAAGAGTCAATCAAGTACAGGAAGCACAGAGAATCCCATACAGGCTAAACCCAAGGAGAAACATGCCAAGACACATACTAATCAAACTATCAAAAATTAAATACAAAGAAAAAATATTAAAACCAGCAAGGGAAAAACAACAAATAACATACAAGGGAAGCCGCATAAGCTTAACAGCTGATCTTTCAGCAGAAACTCTGTAAGCCAGAAGGGAGTGGCAGGGCATAATTAAAGTGATTAAAGGGAAAAACCTACGTCCAAGATTACTCTACCCAGCAAGGATCTCATTCAGATTCAACGGAGAAATTAAAACCTTTACAAACAAGCAAAAGCTAAGAGAATTCAGCACCACCAAACCAGCTGTACAACAAATGCTAAAGGAACTTCTCTAGGCAGGAAACACAAGGGAAGGAAAAGACCTACAATAACAAACCCAAAACAATTAAGAAAATGGTAATAGGAACATACATATCGATAATTACCTTAAATGTAAATGGATTAAATGCTCCCACCAAAAGACACAGACTGGCTGAATGGATCAAAAAACAAGACCCGTAAACATGTTGTCTACAAGAGACCCACTTCAGACCTAGGGACACATACAGACTGAAAGTGAGGGGATGGGAAAAGATATTCCTGCAAATGGAAATCAAAAGAAAGCTCGAGTAGCAATTCTCATATCAGATAAAATACTTTAAAATAAAGACTATTACAGGAGACAAAGAAGGACACTACATAATGAGCAAGGGATCAATCCAAGAAGAAGATCTAACAATTGTAA
Source organism: Balaenoptera musculus (assembly GCF_009873245.2). Classification (NCBI taxonomy): domain Eukaryota; kingdom Metazoa; phylum Chordata; class Mammalia; order Artiodactyla; family Balaenopteridae; genus Balaenoptera; species Balaenoptera musculus. Next base: position 133,498,960 of record NC_045787.1, read on the forward strand.
ATACTCATGCACCCAACATAGGAGCACCTCAATACATAAGGCAAATGTTAACAGCCATAAATGGGGAAATTGACAATAACACAATCATAGTAGGGGACTTTAACGCCCCACTTTCACCAATGGACAGATCATCTAAAATGAAAATAAATAAGGAAACACAAGCTTTAAATGATACATTAAACAAGATGGACTTAATTGATATTTATAGGACATTCAATCCAAAAACAACAAATTACACTTTCTTCTCAAGTGCTCATGGAACATTCGCCAGGATAGATCATATCTTGGGTCACAAATCAAGCCTTGGTAAATTTAAGAAAACTGCAATCGTATCAAGTGTCTTTTCCAACCACAATGCGATGAGACTAGATATCAATTACAGGAAAAAATCTGTAAAAATAATACAAACACAGGGAGGCTAAACAATACACTACTAAATAACCAAGAAATCACTGAAGAAATCAAAGAGGAAATCAAAAAATACCTAGAAACAAATGACAATGAAAACATGATGACCCAAAACCTATGGGACTCAGCAAAAGCAGTTCAAAGGGAAGTTTATAGCAATACAATTCTACCTCAAGAAACAAGAAACAACTAAAATAAACCTAACCTTACACCTAAAGCAATTATAGAAAGAAGAACAAAAAACCCCCAAAGTTAGCAGAAGGAAAGAAATCATAAAGATCAGATCAGAAATAAATGAAAAAGAAATGAAGGAAACAATAGCAAAGATCAATAAAACTAAAACCTGGTTCTTTGAGAAGATAAAAAAAATGATAAACCATTAGCCAGACTCATCAAGAACAAAAGGGAGAAGACTCAAATCAATAGAATTAGAAACGAAAAAGGAGAAGTAACAACTGACACTGCAGAAATACAAAGGATCATGAGAGATTACTACAAGCAACTATATGCCAATAAAATGGACAACCTGGAAGAAATGGACAAATCATTAGAAAAGCACAACCTTCCGAGACTGAACCAGGAAGAAAAAGAAAATATAAATAGAACAATCACAAGCACTGAAATTGAGACTGTGATTAAAAATCTTCCAAAAAAAAAAGCCCAGGACCAGATGGCTTCACAGGTGAATTCTATCAAACATTTAGAGAAGAGCTAACACCTATCCTTCTCAAAATCTTCCAAAATATAGCAGAGGGACGAACACTCCCCAACTCATTCTACGAGGCCACCATCAGCTGATACCAAAACCAGACAAAGATGTCACAAAAAAAGAAAACTACAGGCCAATATCACTGATGAGCATAGATGCAAAAATTCTCAACAAAATACTAGCAAACAGAATCCAACTGCACATTAAAAGGATCATACACCATGATCAAGTGGGGTTTATCCCAGGAATGCAAGGATTCTTCAATATATGCAAATCAATCAATGTGATAAACCATACTAACAAATTGAAGGAGAAAAACCATATGATCATCTCAATAGATGCAGAGAAAGCTTTTGACAAAATTCAACACCCATAAATGATAAAAAACCCTTCAGAATGTAGGCATAGAGGGAACTTACCTCAACATAATAAAGGCCATATATGACAAACCCACAGCCAACATCGTTCTCAATGGTGAATAACTGAAACCATTTCCTCTAAGATCAGGAACAAGACAATGTTGTCCACTCTCACCACTATTATTCAACATAGTTTTGGAAGTTTTAGCCTCAGCAATCAGAGAAGAAAAAGAAATAAATGGAATCCAAATCAGAAAAGAAGAAGTAAAGCTGTCACTGTTTGCAGATGACATGATACTATACGTAGAGAATCCTAAAGAGGCTACCAGAAAACTACTAGAGTTAATCAATGAATTTGATAAAGTAGCAGGATACAAAATTAATGCACAGAAGTCTCTTGCATTCCTATACACTAATGATGAAAAATCTGAAAGAGAGATTAAGGAAACACTCCCATTTACCAGCACAACAAAAGGAATAAAATACCTAGGAATAAACCTCCCTAAGGAGACAAAAGACCTGTATGCAGAAAACTATAAGACACTGATGAAAGAAATTAAAGATTATACAAACAGATGGGGAGATATACCATGTTCTTAGATTGGAAGAATCAACATTGTGAGAATGGCTATGCTACCCAAAGCAATCTACAGATTCAATGCAATCCCTATCAAACTACCAATGGCATTTTTCACAGAACTAGGACAAAAAATTTCACAATTTGTATGGAAACACAAAAAACCCCGAATAGCCAAAGCAATCTTGATAAAGAAAAACGGAGCTGGAGGAATCAGGCTCCCTGACTTCAGACTATACTACAAAGCTACAGTAATCAAGACAGTATGGTACTGGCACAAAAACAGAAATATAGATCAATGGAACGGGATAGAAAGCCCAGAGATAAACTCACGCACATATGGTCACTTTATTTTTGATAGAGGATTCAAGAATATACAATGGAGAAAAGACAGCCTCTTCAATAAATGGTGCTGGGAAAACTGGACAGCTAAATGTAAAAGAATGAAAGTGGAAAACTCCCTAACACCTTACACAAAAATAAACTCAAAATGGATTAAAGACCTAAATGAAAGGTCAGACACTATAAAACTCTTAGAGGAAAACATAGGCAGAACACTCTATGACATAAATCACAGCAAGATCCTTTTTGACCCACCTCCTAGAGAAATGGAGATAAAAACAAAATATACAAATGGGACTTCATGAAACTTAAAAGCTTTTGCACAGCAAAGGAAACCATAAACAAGATGAAAAGACAACCCTTAGAATGGGAGAAAATATTTGCAAATGAAGCAACTGACAAAGGATTAATCTCCAAAATTTACAAGCAGCTCATGCAGCTCAGTATCAAAAAAACAAACAACTCAATCCAAAAATGGGCAGAAGACCTAAATAGACATTTCTCCAAAGAAGATATACAGATTGCCAACAAACACGTGAAAGGATGCTCAACATCACTAATCATTAGAGAAATACAAATTAAAACTACAATGAGGTATCACCTCACACCAGTCAGAATGGCCATCATCAAAAAATCTAGAAACAATAAATGTTGGAGAGGGTGTGGAGAAAAGGGAACCCTCTTGCACTGTTGTTGGGAATGTAAAATAGAACTACCATATGACCCAGCAATCCCACTACTGGGCATATACCCTGAGAAAACCATAATTCAAAAAGAGTCATGTATCACAATGTTCATTGCAGCTCTATTTACAATAGCCAGGACATGGAAGCAACCTAAGTGTCCATTGACAGATGAATGGATAAAGAAGATACAGCACATGTATACAATGGAATGTTACTCAGCCATAAAAAGAAACGAAACTGAGTTATTTGTACTGAAGTGGATGGACCTAGAGTCTGTCATACAGAGTGAAGTAAATCAGAAAGAGAAAAACAAACACCGTATGCTAACACATATATATGGAATCAAAAAAAAAAAAGGTTCCGAAGAACCTAGGGGCAGAACAGGAATAAAGATGCAGACGTAGATAATGGACTTGAGGACACGAGGAGGGGGAAGGGTAAGCTGGGACGAAGTGAGAGAGTGGCATGGACATATATACACTACCAAATGTAAAACAGATAGCTAGTGGGAAGCAGCCACATAGCACAGGGAGATCAGCTCGGTGCTTTGTGACCACCTAGAGGGGTGGGATAGGGAGGGTGGGAGGGAGACGCAAGAGGGAGGAGATATGGGGATATATGTATATGTATAGCTGATTCACTTTGTTATAAAGCAGAAACTAACACACCATTGCAAAGCAATTACACTCCAATAAAGATGTAAAAAAAAAAAAGAAGACTAGTCATAATAATACTAGTCATTTGATTTGATATAAAAAATAAAATAGGGCTTCCCTGGTGGCGCAGTGGTTGAGAATCTGCCTGCCAATGCAGGGGACACGGGTTCGAACCCTGGTCTGGGAGATCCCACATGCCACGGAGCGACTGGGCCCGTGAGCCACAATTACTGAGCCTGCGCGTCTGGAGCCTGTGCTCTGCAACAAGAGAGGCCGCGACAGTGGGAGGTCCGTGCACCGCGATGAAGAGTGGCCCCCGCTTGCCACAACTGGAGAAAGCCCTCGCACAGAAACGAAGACCCAACACAGGCAAAAATAAATAAATTAATTAATTTAAAAAAATAAAAAAATAAAATAAACCCATCACATAATAATGATGATGGTGACTTTTTTTAAAAAACACTTCCAATTTACTTTTAAAATACTCTAAATGCCAGACATTGTACAAAGTTGTTTAAGTCATTAAACACTTAAGGGGACCCTGGCAGTACATATTACATCCATTTGACAGGTGAATAAACCAAGGCTCAGAAAGATTAGGTGCCTTGCAAAATGAATGAATCACCACCAGGACTTGGCAGAGTCAGGATTTGAACTCTGGGTCTGCCTGTCCAGGATTTGAACTCTGGGTCTGCCTGTCTCTGGAGCCTCAGTTGTTAACCTAATGTGTTTCCTAGGCCAATTTTCATTTCATAACAGTGTGCTTGGATGCTGGGCATATTGAATCATGCTATAGTTCCCCTCACTTTACAATCACATTTTCATTTCCTTGCTCTGGACCACTGTGACTGCTAAGTTGCCTGTGCCATTTCCAAGCCAGCTCAGCCAGTATACATCTGGAGTCATTGTCCCCCCTCGCATGGAACAAGCAGGTCATTAACATTGTCTTTCGTTCTACAATGTGTGCTGAAAGCAACCCCTTAGCAGCCACTGCCTCCCACAAAGTGTCTCTTGGAATCCATATATTTAGAGCTCAGTTTTCAAAGCATGACAGGCACCAGGTAAGGCTCATTCCTTGGACTCTGCCCTAGAGGCCTGTGCTGCCACTGTCCTAACTAGCCAACTTCGGCCCTGGGAGATGTGTCATAAAAGCTGTTAGCTCTTTGACACTCAATAAAAGAAACAAACACGAAACCAGTGATGTTCTTGGTTATTAAGCTCCCTATTAGACCCAAATAAAATTAAGCAGCTGGTGGCCCTATGTCTCCACAAAATTAATATTAAAAACTCTCTTTGAGCCATTTAAATCCTTTGTACATACACTCCAAGCCTCAAGTGCCCTCATTCTTCCCAGCAGTACAAGCAATTTTTTTTTCTCTCCACCCCTGCTAGTCTTTCACATGCTTCTGGTACCCAGAGGATCTCTTTGTTTTTCCCTATAACTTACCCCATCTGCAAATTCCCAAGATAATAACAAGAGACACCTATCTAGATACTAACCCCTCTGAATATTAGAGCAGGGAGGTCATTTAGAGATCTTCCAGCTCAATGTTTCTCAAGGTTTATATGCCACCACTGGTTTTAGATTTACACTTTTTTGTGGTTATAACATTATTTCTAAGTGTATTAGCAAAGAAAAACCATAAGCAGACACCAAACTTTTGCTTTCACAGATAGCACTGCCTAGCTCCAAACCTAAGTGAATATTTAGGTAAGAAGTGGTGAAGAGATTTTTTTTTTTTATTATAAACACAAATATGGAGTAAATAATACTCTAGGTGCTACTCATGTACAGCAAACGTCACAAGGGTACTCTGTGAACCATAGAACTTCCAGAAAAACTGATCTAGCTTAAACCCCTCTTTTTCCTGGAGCTCAGAGAGGTGCAGGCCATGTAGCAAAGTAGAGGCAAGGCTGGAGCTGGAACTCGGATGTCCTAGGGAGGTGCTCTTTTCTCTACCCAGGAAGCCAGGCCTTCATTTGGTTCACTTGGGAAGAAAGGGGAAAGTGAACCCTAAGAAGGCTGCAGAGCTGCCATGGGGCACTTGAAGATGAGAGGACAGAGAGCAAGCAGCAGTGCCCTCCAGTCTCCTTCAGCCAGAGCACCTCCACTTGGGTTAGGTTTAATTTGGGAGCTCCGTGTCTGATTTCATTTGAAGAAAAAGTTTTACATAAGATTTTTAAAAGGATTCCACTGACACAACGATAAAAAATCTTCAAACTATTGGAAGCTCCTATATTCAGTCTTGCCGTACCATTCAACCTTGCTCATGGGGAAGCAAACTGGTCTCCATCAGCATGGTCCAGCTGCTCCCAAGATATGGCTCAAGGACTAGTTATGCTAGAATCTCCTGGGGTGGGCTGGGGTAATCTGTTAAAAGGCAAATTCCTGGACCCTATCCAGTCTGTTTATAAGAATAAACTTTCTGGGAGTGAAGTCCCATAATTTGCATGTTTAAGTAGCTTCCTAGGTGATCATACCCTGATCTAAGACCTAAGAACCAGTAAGATGGAATGATGGATTACCAGCAGGGCTAAGAGAGAGAGATTGAAAGAAAAAACGTTAGTGAAAGAAAAAGAGATTGTGACCAAGGGAGAAAGCTGAGAAGCTGAGATTTAATAATTTTCTGATCCCTCAGTGGAATACTGCCTTTATGGTTAAGCCACCTTATGATAAAATTATCTTAGTACTTATGTAACTAAAGCAATCTCTCACCCATGTATCCCCACCCTGACACTTAGCGTGTCCTTTAAACTGAGTTCCTTTCTGAAGAGAATGGTGTAACCATGAATTTATGACTTAATCACCAGATACCCAAGGGAGCATCCTGTGTGCTGGGTGAGGCATGTATACCAAAATAAAGATAAGTCGCTTCTCAATAGCAAGTTTCACTCTGGTACAAAGACAGCACATGCATTTGAAAATGCATGTTTTCTCCAAACTTAAGTTAAGGGTGGGCTTGTATACACAAATTAGTTACTGATAGAGTTTGTGTGGCCTTTCAGCTCATGCATTCATTATCAATGGAGCCAACACTCCCAATATACCATGGCCTAGAGCTCTCTGCAAATGGATGTTAAAAATCTTATTTGGTGAAAGAAAGAATTTTTTTCTTGGTAAAAAAAAAAAATCTGCATTCAGACTCCATCTGTTTACCACTTGTTGGGCCTGCAAGGATGTGCAGACACCCTCCAAGGCTGACATGGGTGGTCACCTCCCATAGAGCAAGAAAGAAACCCGCTTTCATTAACTGTTGGCATTTATGAGGATCTTATAATAAAATTAGAATTTTTTTAATGGCAGTTCAGAATAATAGCAACCTTGTAGGGGAAAATGGTAGTCATGTTACTTGGGTAACATGTGGTCTAAGTAGCCTGAGGGGGAACCCCTGAGAGGGTTCTTATCCCATGGTTAAGATCAACCACACTTGAGGGGCCAGTGAGAACAACCTCAGTGCCTGCCGTTCTTGAATCTGTAACAGGGGACATCGCCAAACAATGTGCTGGCAAACAATGGAGAAACACAGACACCAAATGGGGAAGCAGATTTTCCCTCAACCTTGAGAATGAGAAATTACTCCAATGCTTAGAGAAGATGTATTCCAACAACTGTGCTCGTTTTCAGAATAAAACACCAGTGAACTGGCCTGGGAAGAAGACTTGAAACAGAACTACATCTTCTCTCAACCAAAGGCTCATTAGTAGCATATGTGGGGACAAAGGACAAGAATGTCCTGGAAGCACGGGTAATAGGGTTTCATTCATATATCAAACACCTACCAAATGCTAAGCGCTACATGCATCCATCATCCAATTTAATCCTCACAAAACCGCACTGCGGTAGGTATTATTATCTCAGTTTATAGATAGGCGTGTGAAATGTATCAAGATTAAGCAAATTCCCAACTGCAGAGGTATTTGAAAACCGGACTAAGATATCTCCGCCGTGTTATCAATACATTGCACACAGCCCCACAGAAGTGCAGAAAGGAAAATCTAGAGGAAAAAACGTGTCTTTGAAAACATGCTCCTAAATTCCCCACAATGAAAATAATGATAGCTACAATTTCCTAGCACCTCTTATGCCATACATATATGATTTCATTTGATCTTCTCAACCATCCTGTCAGGTATTATTCTTAAGTCACAGGTGAGGACACTGAAACCAAGAGGAGTTCAATTACAAGCTCAAGTTTACACAACACCTAACCAAACTGGGATCTTAACCCAGATCTGTCTGATCCCCCATCCCCTGGGCTTTGGACCACATTATTCTGTCTTTTCCTAGGAGTGAAATCTTCCTTTTCCATTCTTTTCAACTGTAGATGATGGTAAACCGGAATCTTAAACTTCAACTATAAAGAGGCTAAAAGGAATGTGTTACTCCTTCACGTACTTGCATTTTGTGCCAGCTGGACACATGGTGGGCCTGGACAGTCAATGTTCACTGTGAAAACTGGTGACATGAAAGCCACAAGCATCAGGCAAACTCTTTCCCAAAGCCAGTGGAACCCCTGCGAGCCAATTCCGTCTCATGGACTTGCCCCCTCTCCTTTGAATGCAGGCTATTCCACTGGTCTGACTCACTAACACCTACCTGGAGAAAGAAATGACAGAACTAGAGAGAATGGCATGAATACTGAAGTCCTTGTGTTTCAATTTGCCTAGAAATCTGTGTGTTGTTAAAACAAATGTAGAAATTAGCCATTTGGGAAGCTAGCTTGGGTACATATCTTCATCTGTCACCACATTTGGGGGGAAAACACTGCAGAATCATTGTAGTGTTTAAGCTTGTAGAGAGGGAAAAAAGTCCACTTGGAAGCAAACTAATACTGAACACGTTTATGCTTTTGACCTCACAATATGGTAACTAACGATGCTTCTGCAAACAGACTTGGGAAAATAAATGGATGATTGCAGAGGGGAGAACCCCAAACGAGGGTGATGAGATTCATTTCACCTACGTTAGCCCTTAATTCTTAACAGGACAGCCAGCACAAATTCTATACAGCTTGCCTAAGGAGACGAAATCGAGCCTTATTCTGAATTCAAATCTGAGACCCAGTGCATGTAATACAGTGCCTTAATAGGTTTCCAAACTCTCATTTGGCCTCAGTTATACAACCAGCTGACACTGAAAATAATTAATGCCCTTTAGGACTTGCATCTGCTCCTATGGTTCCAAGTCAAGGTTTTTAATTGGGCTATTTTGGCATTTGGAGACAATGACAAGGTGAAATAACCTTTCTTTAATATTTTTGAGGTCAGCAGATAGTCCTGCCAAAGGTCATCCTTCAGGTTCACAAATGACTCATTTGTATCACCTAATGCAATCTGTGACTTGCAAATTGCACTGGGATGTGTTAGCGTGCATTAATTAGTCCATGTGATGAATACTGAATTCATCATTACTAGCCAGAGCTTGTAGAGGTGTGCCAATACTTGTTTTGGCGGTTTGTGGTTGCTTATTTTTCTTTTACACTCCACTTCCAACCCTTGTCTGAGATCTTCAACACCCCAGGCTCAATAATTGGCACACTAAAATTAACCCTCTCACTACGGCACTGCCAGGACCTAGGAAAAGATGCACTGGCATAAAAATATTACAAAGCAGGAAGCAACCACAGTCTCCCTGTCTTTGGTTTGTTTAATCTATAACTCAGCATCAAAAGATGATTCTTCCTGCCCTTTATGATCCAGAGCAGTGCTAACCTTGAGAGAGAAACAGACAGACAGACAGACAGAGACGGAGAAAGACAGAGAGAGAGAGACTCTTGTTTCAAACACTTTGCCCACAGCAGTGCCCTGAGGTGCACTGGGTCCTCTCAACTGCTTGGCAGCTACTGCCTATAATGAAGGCATTATTAATTTCAGTTTCAGGGGATGGAAAATCAGGATGTGGACACTGTATGGCTATACCATCTGTGCAGTTGACATATATTGATTTATACCTTCTTCCCATCTGTCCTTGACACTGTGCAGTCACAGAGGTCACAGTCTTCTCTTTTCCAGAATTCCCCCCAAATGCAACTTGCAACCCAGGATCCTCTCAATGCTATTGTGCACTTCTAAGGAAAACTGGGGGCAAAGTGTCTGCATCCGTCATCTCCCAGGTAGGTCTCTTGGACCCAACATAACAATAACCAACCACATCAAAAGGATGTAAGAAAACAACAGCTCTTCCACTTTGCTTTAAGACAGAGTCAGTGAGGGGCAGACATTTAAAATGGATCTTCCAGTTCTCCCGCATTTTCAGGATAACAAAGAGAATTAACGCATCACTCTAGAAGTTAGCACATTCACTTTCCACAGAAAGGTACAGTAGCCAATTAAGTTATACACAGTAGATCAAGGGGATTGGAAACGTAGACTTACAGAAAGTTATGAAGCTGAAAACCAGCAGGTGGGTACACCCTGTTCTACATTAGGGACACTGGGAGAAAAACAAAGTCCCCAGTTAATGAGATATTTGTGTGTGTTATGTTTCATATACATTTTTTTTTTTTTAAAGGGAACTATCTGTTTCTGTTATTGTCTCTTCAGGAGTGAGAAAGCCTGAGGCAGATTTCAGAGGGATTTTATTTCAAGGACTATTATTTATTTTATTTCACTTTTTTTCCTAACTACTCTCTGTCCAGGTGAAATTGGACACAACTGAATTCACAGTGGACTTTTTGAGGATTCAAGTGCCCACTTATATTTGCAAAGTAAGAAATAAGTGGCTAATTGCAGCCCAAGTGAACGGCTGAGCCTACAATTAACCAATTAGGTTGTCCATTGGGGGAGGGGCGATTTGAATGCAGAAAGCCTCTCCAAGGCTTGAGCCGAGGCCTTTCCAACAGACTGGAGGAACCCCAGGAAGAAGGTTAGGAGCCTCTCCATCAAAGCAGAGCCAGGCTGCTCAGATTCAGAGAATTCTTTTTGTCAGTTTTTTCCTATAGCTCTAAAGTTCTCCAGGTCCAGGTAATAAGCACTGTATCACCCTCCCAAAGGGGAAAATTTTTTTAAAGATTTTAACAGGCGCCTGTAAACCTTCACATTCTAAATGGAGTAAATGTCCAACCTTGCCTTATCCATAAAAATCTCCTCCTCCTCTTTCCTTTTCTCATAAAATTAGAGATTAAATTTTCAGCCCATATTTATAGCTGAAAATGAATCCATCTTTCAGTTATTGCTGAGAGAAAATATTGCAGCTTTCAAAATATTTTAAGGAAATTTCCCTTGCTTTGGAGGGTGGATCTCAGATCACTCAGCCAATTTGATTTCAAAACAGGAAATTTCGTTTTGATTAAACTGTGTAACTCTGCTGAGCTTCTGCAATCCTGGGCAAGAAATAAAAGTGTTAGGGGAAGGGGGCAGGATTTGAAAATAGCCACATTATACCAAAGGGATATACTACTAGCTCCTTTAAGTCTGCTCTAGAGGAAATAGCATTAAATCAAGAAACAGTACACAAGTCACACCTTTCTTGGGCTTCAGATTTTCCCCATGTGTAAAACCAAGGACTGAACTAGTTCAGGTCCCTTTCAGATCCAAATGCCCATGATTCTGAATCTTAAACACACTTCATGAACCATGAACTGGTGATAAACCAGTCAAGCCTTGGCTTCTGGCTAGTCAAGGAAGATTCAAAAGCCACTGCCTCTGAGCACAAAGCCAAACCAGGGCATGGCTTATTATCCTCGCCCCTTTCTGTTAGCCCTTTTGGCTTCAGCACCATTTTAATAATCATACTTGAAACTAAGTTCACACAGATTTGTGCTGTTTAATCGCTTGTTGTTTTAAACACTGGAGACTTTCCCTACAGCCCAGATGTGTCATTCACAGAAACACTGTCCCTTGTGAGATTTACAAGATAAAATCATATGTTCTTAGTTATCTAACTTTTTATCCTCCAACATTCTCCTACTGAGTTCACCCTGGTCCCCAGTAGCCTGCTAACATCTGCTCTGCCCCATGATGGGTGAATAAACAATTGGTGGAGAAGACAGCTTATTTGATGAACCATAGCTTCATTTTGCCAGTAGTTTTCTTGCCTTTTCACTGTGAACTCCCTCCATCTCTCACGTAGGGGCGCTGCAGAACAAAGGTGGTTTTAAATGTGGTTTGCCTGTGTCCCTAAATATGCAAGCCTTTCAGGTTCTGCTAAAGCCACATCAGAAAGCCCTGGCAGAAGACGAATCTCTGGGTGCCACTGGGCAGAAAAATCTCCTTCATTCGTTCAACACAGACAACAGAAGCTGAGGGTAAATCCCTCTCTCCTTACATCTGCTGCAACAGAATGGTCCAGTGCTATGGTCTGTTTCATTTGCCATTCTCCTTGTAGCAACCAGAATTATCTATTAAAAAATGACCAACCTAATCACACACACACCCCTCCTCCCCTCCCCTCCAAATGGTTTCCACTGCTCTTAGAATGAAATACAAAACCCTCACCATTGCCTAGTCCCTGCCTACTTCTCTAAGCCCATCTCATGCCATTCTTGCCTAGCTTTCGTTCTGTTCCTGAAATATACTAAACTCCTTCCCACCTCAGGGCCTTTGCACATGCTGTTCTCACTGCATGAGAGAACTCCTCTCGTCCCCTAGCTCACCACATGGCCAGTTCTGTCTCATCAGTCAGATTTCATTCAGCTCAAAGGTCGCCTTTCCGGAAAAGATAACTTTGACTGCATCAATCCAAAATAACTGCCACCCTGGGCCATTACTCAACTCTCTATTACATCAATATGCTTTGTTTTCCTTAAAGCATGTATCACTTTTATCTTGTTCAATGTCTAGCTCCCCCTGGAATGCAAGAGCTATCAGAACAGGGAACTTGCAGATCTTGTTCAACTCTCTATTGCCAGGAATAAAGCAAACATATAGTGAGTACACAATAAATACCTGTTAATAAATGATGCATAATTGAATAAATTAATGAAAGAGTTTAAAAGTGTTTTGAAACAAGGGGTGCTTAACTGGGGTTCATGGGCACCTGGGCTTTAAGAAGTCCTTGAACGCCCTCAAATTATTTGTAAAATCCACTATGTATATTTTTCAGGTGAGAGGTTTCAGTTTTCATCAGATTCCCAAAGGCTTTATGACTCCTGAAAGATAAGACATAGTGTGGCAGAGCCTATTAGTAATAGGACCCCTAATTTTTAGTTGATCACAGAGCTTCCCTTTCTTTCCAACCCCCTGTGTAGCCATATGACTAATTCTGACCAGTGGGATGTGTGGAGAAGCGGTAAGCATAACTTCCTCAAGTATCCTATAAGGGAAGGGTCCTGCCCTTCTTCTCCCCTTCCTCTGGCTATGATGTGGAGACAAAGGCTGGAGCTCCAGCAGCTAATTTTGACCAGTAGGTGACCTTGAGAATTGAAACCATGCACAGCAGAACAACAAAATAGAAGCCAGGGACCCAACACAATGGAGCACCACCTACCCCTAAACTATCTCCAGACTTCTTAGACAGGAGAAAAAAAAACAACTTCTACCTTAAACTATTGTTATTTGATGAGGGTGTGGTGGGTGGAGATGAGAGGGTATTACTTGCAACTTCATTACTAATTAATTATCCCACTGTTTGCAAAGTAGGAGACGATGGTGCTCATAGAAGGGAATCAATATGTTAATACATGTGATCAGACACAGTCCAAGATGCTGTTCCCAGTACTCACCTGTCCAGGAACTAAGTTTGGTGGGATAGAGAAATAAGAAAATGGATCCAGGTGGTACCATAGGAATTTCACTCAATAAGCCTCCAACTTGGAGGCTTACTAGAAAGCGAAATCATGAAAGCAAATAGTACTTATTTGATACATTGTATTTACACTTCCACCATTAAAATATGCCTCTAATATATGAGTTACATTTCCAACAATAAAAAAAAAATCCTTTCCAGAACTATCTTTCAGCAAAAATAATGAAGCCTACCTATGCATATTGTCTGTATTTCGACAATTATACCGAGGACTCTAGCTCATTTTTATTCAGGTCCATCTATGAGCAAATGATGGTGCTTTTTGTTATATAAGTGCATCTATGTGCTGTCGAAATTTAATATTAATCTTTACATGTTGATTCTGAAGGTAACAATAAGAAATAATGACATCACCATACAAATTAGGATTATTATATGAAAATGCTCCAATCCTGTATATTATTAGAAATAGCTAATCATAGTTAAATTATTGACCCATAGCAATGAAAATGCCCAGAATTTATTGTACATTATTTGTGTATAATAGATTGTTTAACAAATTTGGCCACAGAGACTTGAGTAATTTATTAATTGCCACTCAATCAGTATAACCACAAATAGAGGACATTATTATTTACAAAGAGATGAGCTAGTGGGTAAGCGGGCCTTCTTTGTTGATGCAAGAAACAATGAGAAGTAAAAGTAATCCAGATCTCTTCATGCCTCCCTCCACCCAGACCTCGGGGTTAATTTCAGGAGGCTACTCTCCATCTATGCAGTAGAGGTCAATGGCTGAGATGAGAGGATGGAGACAAAGATTTACAGCTATGTTACCTTGGGCAAGTTACTTAACTTCTTTGATCTTTCATCCTCCTCCGCTGTAAATAGGGATCCACTAGTTCTTATCTGTAGAGATACTGGGAGCAGTGAATGGGATAATTTTGCAGTGTCTGGCAAATAGTAAGTACTCATTACATGTCAGTTACCATCAATGACATCATCATCGTCATCATCATTCTCGGTGCTATTTTCTTAACTGGATTTCCTATAGTGAACTCAACAGGTTTCCTGGATTTGTTTTAGTTCACAAATCCATCATTTTGTTCTTCTTTCTGTCTCCTAGAGTCCCAAATGGTGCCTTGAAGCAGTGCTTTCCTCATGGATGTCAGCTGAGCTTGGGCTGAAGAGTAACGCTATATACACCAACTGGTACCCAGCTAATCATTTTCTGAGTTAGCATCACTATCCATTCTAATAACACAGGAATTAAAATGGCTTCCAAACAAGAAAGCAATGCCTTCTTACCTCAATAACAGGCACAGCCCATATTAAGCTAAATGCCATTCTGGGTTCTTCCCAGAAAACACCGGCAGCGGCCAAGTTCCCAGAGGCAGCCTGCACCCAATAGATAAGATGAGGCAAAGCAAATTGCACTGGACGAGACAGATGACTTTGCTGGCTTGCATTGAGCTAACAGTCAGCAAGGCTATCACTTACTGATCACTTACTATGTTCCAGGCACAGTTCTAAGCACTTTGTACACAGTCTCTCATTTAATTCTTCTGACAAATTATATGAGAGTCTCTCCATTATTATTCTCTCTTTACAGTTGTGGAAACTCAGGCTCAGAGGATTTGAATAGCTTGCCTAAAGTCAAACACAACTAGAAAATTGCAGATCTTGGCTTCGTACCCAGGCAGCCTGACTAAAACCTATTTCTCACACACTATATTGTGATGTTCTGGGAAGTCAGTCTAAGCATTTCGACATTCATAGATTCCCACCATATTCTGCCAGAGGCCTCTGATGACAGTTTACAGAGGCAACCCACATAGTGGTTAATTAAGATCTCAGGATGTTGACATACCGGGGTTGAAACCCCAGGTCTGCCCCTTACTAGCTTGATCTCTCTTTGACTCACTTTTCTCATCTGTAAAATGGGGATGACAATAGGGCCTACCTCACAGGAAGATTAAATGATATGTTGGAGTAAAGTCTTTAGCACACTGCAGGACACATAGTAAGTGCTCAACAAATAACTCTGTTGACATTATTCTCTCCATCCTTCAGAGATCTATTATTTAAAAATAAAAATAGAGTCCCTGTTACGTATATTCATCCTCAAAGCTCTCCTCTTTGCATCTGGATGATAAAATGTAATTCTTAGGAAAAAGGATAATTTTTTTGGCACGACGTTCCCTATCTGCAATTACATCAAAATCACATTAATTGAGCTATAACACTGTCAGGCTCAGCAGCTGGAAAGCGCATCCATACATTCTAAAGAAAAGGCCATTAATTCCGCTCTCTACAGCGCGGCAATGAAATTGGGATGTCCGTTCTCCAGCGTGATTTACTGTCTTTCAAGCTGCTTAAGTGGGAACCTCTACAAAAAGATTTAAGTTAAGTGACTCTTGTGCTGCTCTGAAGCTCATTTATTATTGAATTAAGCGTTCATTTCGTTTAAAGGGAATAAAGAAATATAGTTTTATTTGAAACAAGGTAAAACATTTAAAAGAAATCGGCTATTATGATCCAGGAAGCCAGTTTATATATCTGCAAATGATCTCACTCTGCTGATGCTCTGCTGAAAAGTCAAATGTAAACTCATAAATATAACTAATATGCATATAATTTGAGGCTTTTGCATGCTAGCTCATCCTTACTTTTCATACTTTATCATTCCTCTCTTTAAAAAAATTTTTTTTAAATCCAAGACCGTTAGGAAATGGGCTGGAGAAAATCCAGGTAGAAAAAGAACATACATTTTTGAAAAGTCTAGGTTTTCTTTATGACAGAGGGAAACACAGGAGGGAGAGGAGACCAAGAGGCAGAGAAATACATGTTTTAGGTTATCAGCCTGTGGCAGAAAAATCAAGGTACAGTAGGCATATAGTATTATTAAAAGATTTACAGCATATTGGTACACAGATGAATTGTGTGTGGCAGACAAACAGAGAATAATTCTCTACTGGTAGAGAAAGCACAACTTCAGTGCCTAAATTATCAGCCCTTGCATTAGGCACTAGGCAACAAAGCCCCTTTAGAATTAGTAATCCTGTCTGTCCACTGTCTAGATAAAAGAGATGGTATATTTCTATATAATGTTTCTTCTTCTAAATCTCATGCAGAACAGCCAAGGGTAATATTCCCTGTACTAAGAAGTCTCCAAAGAACTAAGCACTCTGAACAAACTATATTTTCAAAAAATTCACTAGGACCCCTATAATGGTGTCATTTACACTCCAGTCACATGTGTCTACAGCACAAGACCCTTCATAATTATGTATATACACTATACCAGCTCACTGCCTAATTAGCAAATTATGTTGAAAATAGCATCCTGCTAATTAACAGTTATTATGGCATTTCTGAAGCTGAAGCTTTAATTATCACCAACCTAATGCTTGTGTACAGAGAAAAAAAAAGCCCCCCCTTTTTCAAATGATCAATAAGTGCAAGAGATTATTATAAGGCAAATCTGCTGACAGCTGATTAATTTGTTTGATGCAAAGTTGCTGTGTGTTTCATATTATTTTATCGGAGTTGCAGGAAAAAGGTACATAATTTGCTTTCATTAGCAACCTCTGCGATTTATCATTAGAAAATGCACCCCCCACCTTTTTTTGTTGTTGTTTGTTCAATTCCCTCTGTGTTTTTGCCTGTACCAGCATCAAAGTCAAGAGCAGGAAGTTTTAATTAAGTGACACTAATGAGGTCGTTGAAAATGATACTTCAGCAATTCAGCATGCTGTTAAATGTGTTTATTCTATAATGTCATCAAAGGTGATTGTTTTCCCTCATAATAGATAAAATTCATTACCGTTAGCACTGTACTTTTGAGTGTTAGAAATGCAAGTTAGGTGTATCTGTTGCATGTTTTTTCTCTTTTGCTGCCAATTAAAATCACTGGACCTAAAACAAAACTTTAGCAAGCAAGACTCACTCTGACTTGTTTTCTTCTTTTTAAGTCTCCCCTCTTTAGTCATTAACAGACCCCGCCAGGAAGAAACAGAACAAAAATGAGCATGCAAATGACTAATCAAGGAAAGCTGGAATCAAAGGGAGTGATGAGGGGTGAAAAGATGTTCCTCTGAGTCTGGCCACTGTGTCACTGATGTTGCTGCTCTGCCAGCACGGAGCTGCCCGCCTCGTGGCTGGCTGCCTCAGAAGCCCCACCACCCACAGCAGAGGCTGTGCCGCTGTGTCACTCAGCATTCGATTTGAAAAAGAATGAGGACGTTTTGGAGACTTCTTCCTCTAAAATGGTTTCAGCCTCCCAAGTACAATTTGGTTGTACAACCCACTTTGGGAAATTAATTATCACGCTGTGAATTTCCATGCTTCCTAAGAGCTGAAAATGATTTTTCACATTTCTGAGAGGTCTAAAGGGGGAAGCAGTAAAATGACCCCATTCTACAGATAGGGAACACTAGCAAAGTAACTCAGCCCAGGTCAGAGAAAGAGCAGGCAGGCAGGCATAATCCCTGTTCCTCTTCTTCTCACCAAGCTATACCACCTCTGCAGTTCCAAATATTCACTCTTGATTTTCTTAAGTTACTCAATTAATAGCCCATTTTCATATCTTGCGCAAATTTAAAAGTGCTACAAGGTTTCTGTTTCTCTTTTAATGAGATTGGCACTAATGACAAACCCTTCATCAAGGTAGCAAGTTTCACATCTTAACATGGATTTAGACAACAGTGATTATCTCCTACACAAAGCTTTCCATGTCTAGAGGTTTTCAATGCCAAAGGACACCCATTCTGACCCACCAAGTTTCCTAACTTAGAGCAGTAACGATTCTTTCACAACAGTGCTGCTAATTCACAGCAAACTAAACAGACTCTGCACTTTTTTTTTTTTTTTTTTTTTAAACTGGCTGCCCAGCCACAGACCAGGACAAAGAGAAGTTAGGTGGACTTTTTCAAGATACTTATTTAACTACTGTGACTGAGAAATTAAATTTGCTTTTTCCTTCCTCACTGTATCCCTGGTTGGGGCTCGTTTGATTCTGGGGCAGGAGGCTGGATTAGGTGACCTCATGGAATGTCTCAAAGACTGTCTCCACCAAAATTATTAACCAATTCCCTAAAACATCTCAGGAAAATTAAGGATTCAGTACTGTGGAGCAAATCAAACTTTGACTGAATTTGCCATTTTTCAACCAGTTAGCTGCAGAGGAAGCTCAAAATGCTCTGTATGACATGAAAGTACAAGAGGTCAGCAGCTTTTTATCGGAGGGTTGAGCATAGGAAAAACATTAGAATGGCTCAGAAGTATTAACAAGGTGGTAAAAGCTCTAAATCCCTATCTACTGTGCATTAATGAAACACGAGAACATACATTCGAGAGGCTGAGGGGCACCTAATACTCCAGGAGGCTGGGAAGTGTTGAGGCAGCTTCTTAGAAGCGGGAGATCCTCATCTTTGAATTAAGGGAAGGATGTTTCTAGAAGAACCAGAATGCCTTTGCCAATTTGGGTTTATTGTCTGGAATTTAAACTTCGATTTCTCTTTGTGGTTTCTCCACCTTAACTTTAGCAATCACCCAGATGCTCCTCAAAAGAACAGAAAAGATGTAAATAAATGTTAGTATTCAGCACCAGTGAGGGTGCGGTGGGTGAGCAGTTTCTCCCAGGTGGGGTGGGGGGCAATATCAGCCAGCAAGGCCCCTCTGGAAAGCACTTCGGTAGGGCATCTAGAGTTTAACAACATTCACATCCCTTGATCCCATAATCGCACTCCTAGGAATCTATCATAAGGAAATCAGAGATGCTCCTCAAAGCACTATTTATAATAATGAAAAATTAAAATCTTAAATGTCTAACTTTGGCAGATTGGTTAAATAAATGATGATATATCCGCATGATGTAATACTATGCAGTCATTAAAAAACATGTTCAAGGAACACATCTTAATAAATATAACAACCACAAAGAAGAGGGCTAAAGGCGTTAGGCGTTATATATATGGTATGTGCCCATATTTACAGATTTCAATACGTCTATTTATATAAGCATTAAAAGCGAGTTGAAAATAAATACCAAAGTGCAAACAACGGTTATCTCTGGAAAACAGAATGAAAAGCAATTTGAATGTTTTTCTTTATACTTCGTATACTTTGTAAAAAAGTAGTCATTTAAAAATATTAAAAGTAGAATTCGATAATCTTTTTCAGAATGCACCCATGGTATTAGGAATTTTATATAGTTTATTATATAAATTATAAATTATAGCTTTATATAATTTATGACACAATCAGTCTAAACACTTTTTTCTCTATTAACTGCATAACTGTTCAGCCCCTGAACATATTCAGCCCCTGAACTGTTCATATTCTCTGAGGAAGCTCAGAGAATTTGAAATGCTGGGAACTACTATTATGAGACTCTCAGTACAGCACTCCCAGAACAGGCCTTTAAAAGATGCCTTCACATTTTATAACCAGAGTAGTAATCTCCATTTATATAAAGTGTCCTACAGATTTGTACGAGGCAAGACTGCAACATTTGATGTCCTAAATTGTTTGACAGAACTATCTGGGATCCTCATGAGCGGATATTTTCCTTAAAGGTTTCATTTACTCCTCTTACAGTGACGGACACTTTTTTTTTTTCCTTTTCTTTTTAATTGAGGTAGAATTGATTTACAATGTCGTGTTAGTTTCAAGTGTACAACAAAGTGGTTCAGATATATATATATCTTAAAGTATATGTGTATATATATATACATACACACACAAACACACACACTTTTTTTCAGATTCTTTTCCATTATAGGTTATTACCGATGATGGACACTCTTGTCTCTGATTCCTCAGAACTTCTGAAGCCACTCTCCAGTTAGGTTAAAGAAGTTTGCACTGGGCTAAGGACACGTGCGGCCAAGGCTTATTTTTTTTGGCTGTGCTGCTGTTGTTGTTTACCTAACTCAGTGAGAAACTGTCTATATACATATATCAATACACATTGTATATTATTTAAATTTTGAAAAATAAAAATTCAAGCCACAGAAGGGAAAATGTTTTGATGTCCAATTAAATTTTTTTACTGAGATTGTTTCCCAAAGGAACGTTTGAAAATGTTTTCCACTAGAGAAAAGAGGGGAGAATCCAGCTACAAGGTGAATTTTACCACAATAGGCAAGCATCATCCTTCTGAAGGATAACATAATTACAACAAAAATGAAGACAGGGAAAGAAGTGCGCAACAAGCTACCTTGTCAGCTGGAGATGAGGAGATCGATATATTGTTTGCCGAACATTTCCCAATCACATTCTTAACACAACTGGATTTATGTGGGTTTGGGAGATGCTCAGAAAATAATACAGATTTCTCCCAACTGGAGAGTAAATAAAATAAATTTAAACTCTTCATCAAAGGATTCATGGATTGTTTGCTTGTTGTTTGTTTTAACCTTTTCAGAGCTGTGAGGAAGAAGAAAGAGAGCTGAGAATAAAGAGAGCCAGGTTTGCATCTTTATCCTGTTGCTTTCAGAAAGTGACTTTCAGAAAGTGACGGAACCTCTCTGAGCCAATGAATTCTAACCTGTTCGTGGCTTTTCTCAAATGGGGTTGAAAAGTTAAGTAACCTAACACAGAGCTGGAGAAACAGTAGGTGCTCGACATCTTTTGGGGTGTTTTTGGTTCACTTTGAATTAAACACACCAAAACAAATAAATTGTATCTGCTCATACCCCGAAAGGAAAGAACTTGAGTGAATACATTTGAAGAACAGACCTTTTAACAAGCACCTCCCTCTGCTTTACACCGACATAGAATGACGATCTGTAGTAACATCACAACATTTTAATGACTCTTTTTGTGTTTTGCTCTTTTATTGGATCACAGAAAAACAAACCTCGCCCTTGTTCAGTGTCTAAACTACAGATGAAAACAGACTATGGAGTCACAGGACATCTTTACCACGTTCCGCACACATACAAGTAAATGAGAATGCATGTGAGCTGGGAGTATGAGCGCATGTGCCGTATAATTACCAAGCAGTGGCGATGACACAGACCCTCCTGAATGCTCATGGAAGATGACTCACACTTTAGAGCCGTGTGTCATCTACGTGCACGCTGGCTCCTTCCTTCCTTCATTCAACCTCTGCGATGCAGCGCAATATAGTGCACTACACACACACACACACACACACACACACACACATGCTCACACACAGGAGCAACCTCCCCATTGCCAGACTGGATTAGCTCCTTAAAGTTACCTGGAAGATAGGTTATTCGGAAGACGGAGGAAAATAGAAGCCTCTGGGGTGAAAAATCTGGGACTCTCCCTTCCTCTTTCCCCAACTCTCAAGTTCAAAGGTCTTCCACAGTTCAAACAAACCATTCAAATGCCCAGGCCTTGCAATGGGCAGTGTCAAACACTCGGCAAGAATGAAGATTTAGGCGTCATACTTGAATTCAAACCCTTGCAAGCTATTTAATCTCTCAGAGCCCCAGTGTCCTTAGTAGGCTGTTATGAAGATCAAAGGACATAATGCATGTGGAGAGTTTAGCGCAGTGCCTGGCACACAGTATCCACTAAATGTCATTGCCAAAGAAGCAGAAGTAACACTTATACCCTGGTCCTGAGCTAAATGCATTATGTATATGACTGTATTCACAAGTCTACAAGGTAGATGCTATTATTATCCCCATTTTACAGAAGAGGAAGCAGCCTCACAGAGATTAATTTGGCCAAGACTCATTAAGAAAGTGATAGAACTAAGGTGAAACCCCAGAAGGCTGGCTCCAGATTGAGCTACTAATGGCTACACTATATATTTTTAATCTATAACGGTTGAAACTCTATTAAAAAGGAAAGTGGACACTTGTGTTCATCTTGAGAAATGATGGGCCCAGTTTTTGCCTGGCCTGTAGGGAGGTGATGGGCAGGCACATGCCCTTCATCTGGCTCCCTGACCCTAATCCTACTCCTCTGACCAAGAGAAGATGAGAAGGAGGGATTTGCCAGAGGGATCTTGGAGGCAGCAGCTGGTCAGAGGCTGTGCTCCAAGGGCGCAGTTAAGGTGAACTCAGAGAACACAGGCCATGGGCACCAAGGAGCTGAGGAACATTCCAGAGACATGACACAAATGTGCTTGCTGCAGCACGGCCACCCCACTTGCCCACTGAGCCTCCCAGGAACCACAGGCACAGGTGCTGCTGTCCACTCCCAGATTAGCATTAGTGAACCCAGGACAGGCCAGCTAGTAGAACAACCAACATTCACTGCTGCAGGTTCTTGCTACACCCAGACACACACACACACACTCAAACAGTTAGAAAAAAAAGAGTAAGCAGGAGAAAAACTAGATCTATCCCCCTAAAAGTCTTTTAATAAGGGGGCAGCATATACAAAAAGGCAAAGTAACACTATAATTTTCTTCCCTTTAGCGACTCCATTAAAAATGACCACGCTATCCCATCATTATAATTAGCCATTGCTTGGTTGGATCACACTTAAACAACAGAATAACTCTCACCCCAGAAAGTATAAAATATACCAGAACAGAAGTGGTGCCCATGTATTCATTTAAACAAATGTGTAATGAACACCTACTATGTGCTGAGTACACAAGACAATATCAACATGATACCAAAAATCTGCTAAATACCCAGAGGTTTTCCAAATACGCAGATGATTCATGTTCCATTTTTATTCAGCTATCTTTGCCCTCGATGGCCATTTTCCTCTGCCCCCTAGTAGGATTTGGTCTAGTAGATGGACCGGCTGAATGTACATGATGCTACTGGATTCTTTAAAAAAAAAAAAAAAATGGGAGAAGCTTGGTTTTCCATCCTCTGCCTGACACTGCCAATGATAAATAAATATCTGTGTGTGCTCCCAAGGTGCCTGACTGTACAAAATGCCTGGCTGATCCCATTCTTGCTGTTTGTCAGCACCAGCACAGGGATGATATCAGGCATGAAAGGAAAATGGTTTTGTATTCCCTCCCTCATGAACATCTTTCCTGCCTCGGTTTCCCATCTCAGCCAGGCATGAATGGCTGATCAGTATACACAGCACAGCAGACAGGAGAATGAACACTGGAGATGAAGCATCTCAATGCAACCTCAGCTCCACTACTCACCACCTGTGGGACGTCAGGTGAGTTGCTTTGTATCCTTGAGACTTGGTTTCCTCCTTGGTAAATGGAAATCATAAAAGTAACTAAAGTTGTTTATGAGTTCATGAGATACACATAAAAAGTGCTTAGCACACTGCCTGGCATGTCTCAGTGCTCCACACAGGTATTCCTAGGCACCTACTACGTTGAAGGCACGTGCTGGGCACTGTGAAGGGCACCCAGATGCATCGGACAGTGATCCTTCCCACATGCGTGAACTCACGATCCACGATGGGAAAGGCAATCTATTCCGCATCCCTCCCGCTCCACAGTCCTCCCAGCCCATCTCCATCCAGCATCTGTCTGTGGTTGTGCACTGGCTTCCTCCTTTGCATGGGAAGCTCCCTGAGGGCAAGAATTCTGTCTCCAGGTTTTAATCTTGTTGGCCTTCCATTTCCCCCCAGCATGAGCCATAACAGCAAGAACAGAGAATGTGCTAGACAAATGTTTGTTGAATGGATATATGAACAAAATAGAGAACAGAAAGTGCCACAAAAGTAATCATTACAAAAGTGCCACAGAAATTCATAGGAAGGACTGATTACTGTTATCTGGTCATACCAAAGTGGGGGTCAGTGTGATCAAAGAAGGGGTGGTAGAGTAGCGAACCCGAAAGCTTGGCCTTGGAGAATAGGCTGGATTTAGTGAGACTTGTTGGGGAGGGTCATTCCCATCCCTCCATGGCTTAAATTCACACCCTCTCTGCCCTCCCTCAATAGTACAATGAAGTGCAGGTGCATGAATATCAGAGGACTGAGGTTTGGGTGGGGGGTTGGTCCCTAGAGTCAAATTCATTTTTCTTTGAAGTGCCCGGAGTCCTATCATAAGGGGTTCACATCAGCTCTTTCTAAATGATTTTTACATTCCACCCAGCCCAGTTTAGCATCATTGAGAAAGTCTGCCATATAAAAGATTAATAAATACTATGGTTAGGAAGCCTAGGATTCATTCTGGGCTCTTCAGTCCCCTGAAAGAAATAGGCAAATTGGACAGAAATAAAAGAAGGGAAGCCACAAGGATTAAAGAGAACAGCAGCAGGAGCTACTTATAAGGGTTCCCGCAGCACCAGCCAGGAATAAGCAAAGCTCAGGGAGGACACAAAGGACCAAGGATCAAATACTCTCCCCGAGCAAGGGTGTAGGCACACCGATGAAGAGAAAGAATTGCTCGGGGTCATGCGGAGGGGTAGAGCAGAGAGGGATGGGATGTAATTACAGAAAGGAAAACTTGGGCTGCAGATCAGGGCAACCTTCTTACGAGCAGGCTCAATCCGAGTGCGGAACAGCTTCCCAAGGGAGGCGGTGGAAGCCCCATCGCTTGAGGTGCATAAAGCCGCTGGACAAAGAGCAGAGAAAGACAGTGAGGAACAATCTGCCCACGCGGGGGGTGGGACAGGTGACCTCACGGGGCCGCAGGCTCCGCACTTCAATGACACGTCAAGATGTATTTCATCAGGCACCCACCGGCGAAAGCTGAGAGCACTGCCACCGCCCACCCCCCCTCGGCCATTGTGCTTTCTCAATACGCCACTCAAGAAACATTCCCATTCACTTCAAGAGACCCTCCACGGCTCCTTGCTGCCAGCGAGAGCCGTGAGAATAATGTCTCGCCGTGGACTCGGCGTGTTCCCACTTGAAGGCAAAACGTAGCTTTGCAGGAGGAATTTTCTCTCTGGCTCAAGTGCCTTAGTCTTGGCTCCTGGAACTGGGATATTTTTGTTTTATTTTGTATGAGACCCTTTCAACTCAAAAGACACTCTTTATCCCTACTATGGGATCCTGAGTGGCCAATATAAAATTGAGATATTTTAATATATTCTCTGATTCAATTAAATGGTTCCCTTTCGCTTTCAGAGGAGAGTCCAATATTTCTAACATGGATTGTAGTGCCCACAACGACCTCGGCAGACTCACTTTCCACGCCCCTCCACCCCAGCATTGTACCCCTGTTAGGGTTTCTCAAACTACCTGTGTTCCCTCCTCCTCTAGGACTTGTCCATGCTGCTCCCTCCGTCCCAAACACTCTCATGCTCTCCCCACTTTCATTACTATATTCACCTGCTCAGGCTGCCATAACACAATACCACAGTTTAAGGGGGCTTAAACAACAGAAATGTTTCACAGAAATGTGAAATTCCTCACAGTTCTGGAGGCTGGGAAGGCCAAGATCAGGGTGCAGCATGGTCAGCTTCTGGAGAGAGCCCCCTTCCTGGTTGGCAGACTGGCTAGCTTCATTCTTGTTTATCCTCACACAGGAAAAGAGCACACTCTGGTCCCTTGTCCCCTTTTTATAAAGGCACTAATCCCATCACGGGGGCTCTGTCCTCATGATCTCATCAAAACCCAATCACCTCCCAAAGGTCCCACTTTCTAATACCATCATACTGGGAGTTAGGGCTTCAACATACAAATTGGGGAGGGGGACATTCAATCCACAACATTGCACTGATCCTCTTCCTTCAGGACCTAGCCTTAAATGGTAGCTTTGGGAAGCTTTTCCTGATCTGGTAAGTGTGGGCTAGGGCCCCTCCAATCAGCATCTGAGGTGTGCCAGGCTTATCTCTGTGGAATCACTTAATACAACATGTGTTAACTTGTCCTGCTTGCCCACCGGTCCACAAGAGGACAGGAGCTATGGCCATATCATACTCTGCTGTAACTTTGAGAGCTGGCGCACAGGGTAAATGAATCAAGAAGCATCACGTTAAAAGGGGTCCATGGGTACTTGGTGCTCCTCACAGATTCAGTGCATACCTGAGTGTTTAACATACGTAGGACAAGGGCTGGGTCTTCTGGAAAATGCAAAGATGAGTAGAAACTCATCCTCAAGGACTTACGGACTAGGCAGGGAGAGAAGATACACATATAAATAACCTATATCCAAGGTACAAAGGTAAAAGTGGCTGTCAGACTTAGTGCTATGGAAATTCAGAGGCAGGACACACATTCCCAGCTGGGTTGGGGAAATGGAGTTGGGAAGACTTCCTAGAACAGGCTGGTAGACCATGAGATGTGGAGATGACCCAGAAAGCGGGTATATTAGATAGAGAGACCAGAGTAAGCAAAGGCACAGAAGCTGAAAATCTCTAGCACCATTGGCTCAAGAAGAGAATTAAACTGAAATTCAACTGTAAAGAAGCTATCTTGATCACAAAGTCTCTTGAACATCAAGTTTAGACTTTATTATGTACACAAGGGAGTGACATAATCAGACTTTGCTCTGTGGTATGACTTGGTAAAAAGTGGACATTTGAGCTATAATTTGTAAGGAAACCTGTAGTCTGCCATTTTTTAAGCAACCTACCAGTGTGAGCAGTCAGTATTCTTGGAGGGCCAACTACATCTGCCTTCCCGAGGGGAGCTGGGAGGCTATGAAATGGCCCCTTGCCTCAGAAATTGTCTACTCAACTGCCATTGAGGAAATCCATCCTTCTTAGATCTATGGACCCCAGGATCCTATACAGGAATACAGCGACCAAGCTAACAAAAGCCCTGGATTATGGAGTCCGAATATTCTACTTCAGAATTCTGAAATAGTCGCAGGAAATACACTTGCATGCCCTCTTATGGCTCTCCTCACTAAGGGCTGTGCCCAGGGGTTTTGTTAGGCCCCTTCCAACTCCAGTCCTGCTGTTTCATTTACCTGGTGGGCAGCTGCATGGCTGAGCTTGCCCTGGTACATCCTGGGAGGGCTTCCCTTGCCCCCACTTCTATGTAGCAGAATTGTCAGCCTCAGCCTCTGCTGGTGAGAGAACCACAAAGCAACTAGCTAAAGAGTGGTACAGCGATGGCACCTGCAACCTGCTTCACCTGGGAGAGGAGACAATGACTTGGAGACTGTGCCCAAGGAGGATGTTTACTCAGCCCACGCCCCTGTTGAAACTAAAAGGGTAGGATTTGCCAGAGAATGAGAGGTCCCACATCAGATGGGGGTGAGTCTAGAGAACAGTATTAAGTACAACAGCATCTATTGCCATTTGCAGAACTATAGGATTCTAGGCCATTTAAGCACACTAGTGTTATTACCCCAAGGTGAGAGACCAAGAAACCATAGCTTAGACAGGTAAAATGGCTTCCCCAAGGCCAGACAGCTGGCAAGTGGTAGAGCTGAGATGTGAACCTAGGTTCGTCTAACTCCAGAGCCCAGGATCTCAACAATTTTGCTAAGCTATTTGGTTGCTGTATTTCTTTGAATATTCTTGTGGAGACAAAGAAGACAGGCTGTTTATTAATAAGGCACCCTCTTTCCAGCCTTTTATCAGGGCAGGAGATAGAATGGGCTCTCCCCGCACAGCTAGTCTTCTGCCCCCCACTGGTCAAATAGGGGATGGGCTTTAATAGGAAGCGAATCCCCAGTCGAGGGTTCTTCCCTGTGGACTATCCCTGGTCTAAAACCACTCCAGATGAAAGAATGGCCTGTGGATGAGTTGAAACTGATTATTATTATAATCATTATCTGTGTAACATTTGGGCAGGAGATAGCTCCTGACAGTTTCTTGTGAGAAGTTATGTCTGAGCAGAATTTATTTGAAAATGTCAACCACCTTGAAGATCATTAGGGTAAAGCTCTTGGCCTCAGGAAAAGACAAAAGTGAAAACAATCATCTGTTGCTGCTTATAACCAGCTGTACTGGGGTGGACAGAAAATGAAAAGGATGAGCATATGGCACATGGGGGTTTTGTGAGCCATTCAAGCACCAAATCCTCAGGTTTGCTGTGAGTGAAGGAGATAGTCATTCCAGACACACACATTTGTGAGGGGTTGGATCCACGCAATCAAGACTGGATAGGTCATATCAGGAACATGTCCAAATGCAGTGAACCTCTTCTAGTAAAATGAATTCTTGAGGCAGGAATTTGGCTATTCCAAGACAAAGCAACCAATGAAGCAATCCCCTATAGTCAACTTAATAACATTGTTCATCCATCTTGTCTCTCCGTCCTCTTCCTGGCACACTCATACACATACTATGTGGACAGAAACACACTCATGCACACATACATCATCTGGGGTTTCCACTGAATTATTCAAACTCAGCTTCTCCTCCCAAGTATCCAAGGATACCTTAAGAGTCTGGGAACCTTGGCCTATTTGAAAATAGTTTCCAGCTGATATTTTCTTTAGTACTTTCCGAGGTAACAAAAAGCATGTGACTATTAGAGAAAAGATGCATTTTGTAAATATGGAATATGTTTTTACTACCAATATTGAAAACAAGAAAGGAAGAAGTGGGTAAAAATTCAGATATTAACACATAAATCATTTAAGGAATTGCACTGAGAAACTCTGCTCTGTAAAATAAAAAATAAATATACTGTGCTATGTAAAATGCTTTCTTACCATTGTGAAGCAGTGTCCTTAGATATCACCAGATTTAGCACGTGTCACTGTACTTATGAAACCCCTATCTGGTAATATACAAGGTACAGCAAGCATAAAATCGTGAACTAGCTGTCAGGGGCTCTAGCTCTAGAATTAGACCACCTGCATTCAAATCCTGGCTCTACCACTGACTAGTCATGGTACCTTGGGCAATCGACTAATGAAACAGAATCACCTATAGTCAAAGTCTTTAAACCTCGGTAACTTCATTTATGAATTGAGGATAACAGCAATACCTAGAACCCCACAGGGGAAAGGCACTTATCACGGAGTCTGAGACATGGTTAGCTCTCAGTAAATGAGAGTGGTTCTTAAGCTTCAGTGGACACTAGGATTGGGTGAATGGGAACAGATTACCAATTATCATGAATTTAAAACAGGGGTTTTAATTTCACATATAAGGAAATAGGGAACCAGTGAAGGTTTCTGAAGGAGAAGTGTTATGATAAGGAGGTCTTTAAGGAAGCACACACCCATGTGGTTTAATATACTGTAAGGGAGAAATGCTGAGCGCAGCGGCTGTCTAGAAAGTCTCTGCAATAATCTAAGCCTAACACCATACATCTCTGGATCAGAATGTTAGAAAAGGCAAAGGCAAGGAAAGCGCCAGAATATTTTTAAAGAAGGAAGAGGAGGAAGAGGGAGGGAGGGGAGGGAAGAGGAGAAAAGAGAGGGGGAGGGAGACACAGAGAGAGAGGGAGGGAGGGAGGGAGGGAGGGAGGGAGAGAGGGAGGGAGGGAGGGAGGAAGGAAGGAAGGAAGGAAGGGAGGGAGGGAGGGAGGGAAGGAGAAAACACTGTTCTAGGTGACTGACTAGAATGACTAATTATGAGTCAGAGATGAATGGAGGGCAGTCATCTGAACAAACTGCATCTCCTGTCTTATGACATTAATGCAAAGGGTGGCCAGAATGACACACAGGCCAGTCATCACCCTAACTAGACAGTCTTTAGGGATCCTTCAGGGCTGGCCTCCAAAGTCCAAAAGTTTCCTGATGGCCCTTTGTTCAATTCATTTAGCAAGTATTTATTGGGTACCCACTATGTACAAGGCACTGCGCTAGGCTCTGAGGACACTGAAATGAAGAGAGACAACAAAACTGCTCTTTTGGAGCCTATGATCTATGTATAGATAGCTATAAAACAATTAAATTCAGAAATAAGTCATTAATTCCAATTGTGCTATGTGTTATAAGTGGCACCCTGATCAGATCTGTCCCTGTGGAAAGGCTTCTAAACAGGACAGATCCTTTACTGAATCCGAATATAAAAGCTCCTACCTAACTTTCAGAATCAATGTGGCTTCTAGGATCAGGAGAGGCAAACTGAGTAGATTTTACTAAGAGCGCGCTCATGCCTGTTCTAAGCAGCAGCCTGTATGCCTGGGAGAACTTTGAACCATCCCTAAAATCTCAGCTGAAACGGAAAGCAGAAAGGGAAGGCAGAAGAGCCTGGAATGGGCCGGGGTGGGGGAGGGGGAGCGGCAAGCAATGGAAAATTCTACACAGCACAATTGCTATAAGTCATGGCCCATCAAGTCACTTAGAATCACCTCTCTCATGATCTATAGAAAATAAGATTAGGTCAAATCAATGATAAAGAAAAGTACCTGACAGTCACTCCACTCTGCTGTATTGTTGTATAGGGAAAGGCGTCACTGCTTTATCATAGCACTCTTTCCTTGCTATACTCCTCAGAAAAGCACTCCAGGCAGCCACTAAGCAATGGAATTGTGTAAGGAGGAGAGACAAATGTATTTTAAATTCATCAGTTACTAAGGTCCTTTCTAATCTACATCACGGCAACCAATAACTCCAGAGTTTGGGAGGTAAGCAGAAGGATTGCAGCCAACAGAAATTGTAAGGATGAGTAATCATGTCAGAGCAAAGCTATACCTGAGATAGACTCGGGATGAGAATCCTTTCCCTCATAGGTAGAAATGAGGGGTGGACAGTAGCAATGTGGAGCAGCTTGCTTTAACAGCTCCTCACTAAAGAGCGAGGCATCCTCACTCCATTAAAATCCAACCTTGGCCTGTGAAACACTAATCCTCTCCATATTTTTCTCTAAAACTGAAACATGAAAAATATTAGCATATGCTGAAGAACTTGTAATGATCCATAAAAGAATAAATCCTTCATTCCTAGAGGGTGGATGTACTTCCTAAGCACTATTCAGCAGCCAAAAGTGACAGACTGCCATGGGGAACAGACGTTCCAGTTTTTCCTGTGCAGGGGGCAGGATGGAGGATGCAGGGTGGTGTCAAAACATCCCCAACATTCTCCAGGGTGGGACACTCACTCCCTTCTTTGCTCGGGGTGATCTGGGTTCTTCTCACACGTCTGCTTGTCTCTGTGATGTCAGGAGAGGCCTGAGGGCACACCAATGGCAGCTTCTGCTCAGTCAAAGAATAGGATGCTGGTTTACTACAAGATATAAATAGAGCAACAAAGCCCCCCATGGAGGAATGTACATTGGAATGCTTTAAAAAAAAAGAAGTATGCAACTGGAGCAGGGGCATTACACAGGTATACTGAACAAGGGCCAAAACTGCTTAAAATGGCTCCTAAAAATATAAGTCTATCTGAGATTGCTTCTCGGGTGTGTTATTTTTATCTATTCCACTGGGATTAAGCATGGCCTAGAATCCCAGCTTGAAAGGGAAGAGCAAATTTTGCACTACCTGCTATCTCTCCGTATTCATCAGTACTCATCAGAAATCTGGATGTGCACCTAGAGGGGTGGGATAGGGAGGGTGGGAGGGAGACGCAAGAGGGAGGGGATATGGGGATATATGTATATGTATAGCTGATTCACTTTGTTATACAGCAGAAACTAACACAACATTGTAAAGCAATTATACTCCAATAAAGATGTTTAAAAAAAAAAAAAGAAATCTGGTTGTGGACACCCTTGACACAAAGAAAGCACAATTAAAGCCTGAGAGGAGGCCAGTCTGAGCTCTGCCAGAGCCAGATGGACCCTACGTGGCTTCCTTCAGTCTCAAGCTCGCTTGGCGGCTCTGCCTTTGACTGACATGTGACATTCTTGTCTTCCTGGACAGAGAAGCCAAGCTTTGATGGTTATCGACATCAGAAAATGTCATGTCTGAATATGCTTCAGCTGGACCTTCCTCCCTCACTTCATTTCTTGTCTCCTGCCCTCAGTTTATTTTAATTATACAGTGAAAACTCTCAGGTATGGAATAGCTGCCTGCTGTATCACACCAGCCCCTAATTGTACTCCGGAGCTGGATCATGGCATTTTATCACCTTGCAATGGTAAAAGGCACATTTGCAACAGGAGTAGGTCATGGAATATTTTCTGTAAATGCCAATGGATTTCAAGGCCCCTCCTTTTTTTATACTAGACATTTGTGATTTCATCTGTGTGTGTAGGAGAATAGTAAGTTACATCTCCTCTCTTATACCTTTTCCTACTCTTCCTCAATTTGTGGATGAATATTAATATCTTGATCCATAATCACTTGTCTCTTATTAATCCACAAAAGCATTTGAGCAGATTTAATTTTTGTTTTACCATAGTTCCTATACCGTGATGGTGTGTCCATTTAGCATTCTTCTTGCTCTTTTAAAGCATTTTCATCAGTAACAGCATAGATCACAAGAGAGAAATTATATTCTGGCTTTTCCCGAAAGAGGCCATTTCAACAAGATAATTTTGCAGAAGACAAAACGTGACTCATGCCCAATCTGGACACAGCTGTCCACTGTGGGACTCTGGTTCAGATGGCTGTGTATGCAACAAATACCGGCTTTCCCCGTCGTGTGTGTTCAATAAATGTTCACTGAATGAGTCTCCCAACCATGAACGTGCTCAAACTCAAATGCACCCTACCCGTATTTAACCAAGAACTCCCATGCTCTAGTTGTCACATGTTGAATACGCATCCCCTAATTCACACTAAGAACAAATTCTCTTCTGGTAGCCACCCTTCCCCAGCTCAATCCAAACCTCGAGGAAAAAGGGTTCATGTATTCACATGGTTTATAAGTCATGCTCCCCACAGCAGTATTTCTCACTTGACAGATTAATGTTGTATCACTTTTAAGCAATTCCCAGAGGTGTATGGTGGTGCCTGGTCACAGATGTTTCCCTAATACTGCTAAGTAAAATGAAAGGCTTCAGGCTAACTTTCACAGAGGCAGTAGACTAAGGAGAAATGGATTACCGCTGCTTTTCTATTTCCAGGCCCAAAAGTCTCTAATTAACATTCATGCAATTGGCTTCTCCTGGCACTCCTACCTACTTCCCTTGGATGTTATTCACGTCAGGACTTGGGAAGAAGCAACGTTTTATGTAACAACCTCACTCATTAATCCTTAGTGAATGCACTCAAGAAAAGGTACTCGGGGCAGATGAAAGGTCCAGAGTCAGTGAAGAATAGCAACCTGTTCTTCACACTGCCATCTCCCAACAAAACTTCAGTCCAGGCAAATATTCCACCACAGTGGTCCAATATTTTCCGTTAACATCTGCTATAGTTCAGTTTTTATGGAGCCAAAAAGGAGCTGATTCACGTGAAAAGTGCCCAGCCCTGTGTCTCGCAAAAAGGAGATGCTTAATGAAAGTTATTTTGAAACCTAAAAGGAAATACAAGATATCCTAAGAAATTCAGATGTTGGTGAAATAGGCATTGATCTGAGGACCATGCAGAAAGCAACAGAGGTATTTCCTCAGTGACCTGGCAGATACCATTCAGGTGTGACATCTTTGAATATGAGAAAGGAAAATGCTACAAATGAGTGATGTGAACCATCTGAAGTCTCATCATGGCTGAATACTGTGAGAGTGTGTAGGGTTAATTTGATCGAGTTTATCCAAAAGTCAGACATCCCTGACCACTCTAACCCAACCTCACTCTCACCTTGAATCCCCCATCCCAAAGTAGAAACCAGGCACAGGTGATGTCCAGTTAAGGAGAGCAAGGCCAGGGTACATAGCTCCAGCCAACCGCTGCCTTGTGGGAATGGAAGCCCTGTGTTGCTAGACCTTCCAACTTTTCGAGAGAAGATGGAAATTTGGATTTTTATATAAATCTCTCAATTTAAAAATATTAGTTCAAACTTAAAAAGAGATATAAGTCAAATAAAACACATCTGACTGTGGGCTGGACTCAATGCACAAGTTTACCATTTTGCAATCCCTGGACTCTTTGATTCATGTGGTGCTGAATCATACACCCTTTTGCATTATTTCACTTTTCACTTAGCAGGCTGTGACTTCCCAAATAGACCATAAACACTTTTGACCCTGACACACTTTTGGCTGGGTGGGTCTACGATGCTGCGCATTTACTAAACAGTGACTCTGTTATATACTGTCATGTTGAACAATGGCTTCTAGCAGATGTAACATTTCTGAAACGAGAGAATGCAAAGCAAAAGAAGGAACTTGGCGTCAACTTGAGTGAATGCTACTCCTTCTTTTCTCCATTCTTTTTTCTTCCTAGCAGGTGAATGTTTGCAATGGTGATTTCTCATTTAATTGCTAAGTATTTCCAAGGCAGAGTAAAATCCATCAAGGACCAGACACAGGACTATGCTAATTCCCCATTTCTCTGATAATGCACAGATTCAATGGGGTCTTCTTCCCGCCAATGTGCGTTCATAAATGCCATTAATAGTAATGGGAGTCAAATGCAAAATATCACTGAGTAAGTAGGCCCTAGTGCATGAAATATATGCTCAACCACAAGGACAAGCTGCCACACAGCTCACTGCCTTGTACTGAATTGGGGGCCGGGGATTCTCTGATTGGGACCAAGATGGTGATAATGACAAATAAAAAGAAAAAAGCCAGTCCCTGTTCCCTGCTTATCCACTACCAAGACTATCCTTGACTTACAGGTCAGAGACAATGAGGAGCTTTGAAGCCGGGAAACAGAGACAGGGTGCAGAAAGATGCAAACTCCCGGCCTTGCACGGGAATTAATGAAACACAACTCAGCCAGTTCAACACCAGTGCCCTTTAGTCATCCCACCCACTAAAAGACACTGTTAAAAACCCGCCAGCTTTTATTAGCAGAAACAAATGAAGTCGACTACCGAGCACTCAGGAGTTTTTCATCCTGAAAGTCCAGGATGGCTTTGGCATAATAAAGGTCATATCTCCTAACCACGGTAATGTTCACACAGCAACCTGAGCTCCAGGCAAGAGCCAGGACGGCTTCTCAGTGTTCCCCCTGTAGAAGGTGTTGCCGATTAAACTATCACATTTCAAAGGGCTCCTTACAGTAAATAGGAAAGAAAGGAAAAAAGAGATCCA
Source organism: Balaenoptera musculus (assembly GCF_009873245.2). Taxonomy (NCBI): domain Eukaryota; kingdom Metazoa; phylum Chordata; class Mammalia; order Artiodactyla; family Balaenopteridae; genus Balaenoptera; species Balaenoptera musculus. The sequence continues at coordinate 133,534,188 of NC_045787.1, forward strand.
GGGCCTTTTGTTAGTCAAAAAGCTAGGGAAAGGCGATAATTAACCCATTTTTGTAGAGAAATCATTTGGACAAAAGTCAAGGGATTTACCACCCTGTCAATTGTTAAGTCTAGATAAGGACATTATATTCCCCTGCACAAAGGGGGACTGAGATGGAGAATGGAAAGTAGGCCACTACTACTACTTTACCTCACATCTGAAAAAGGACTTTTTTTGTCCTCCTGATGCAGTGATGGACTAAAGGATTTTTCCCCCCCTTGCACTAAAAACATAACTTCAGAGCCTGGCTTTTGCATTTTGTTAAATATTCAAAGGTATTGTGCAATTAGCATGTCATTAATGAATAATTAATTACAGCTAAAGCAGCCTTCAGATTTTTGCAGCTAAATTATTTAAACAGCAAATATAACAATACAATGCAATGCTTTCATTCGGTGTTTTGTTATTGCATTATTTGAAAGGAACAGCAATATTACTTTGCATTAGATGCAAGAATTTTGTTCAACAAAACCTGTTCTTTCCTTTTTTTCTTACCTAAAAGTTGCTTCATGTGCCCTAAAAGGGAAAATTAATTCAATTCAGATTAGATTGCCTAAGAATTAATTAGCTGCAAATATCTGAAAACTGTGGCTAGGGATATACGGCTTAGATAACTGAAACTAAAAGAAAAAAGTAAACCGATTTAAACCTGTCCTTTAGAAGAACTTCTACACAAAAGTACCCTTTTCTAGATATTTGGTTACCACTTCTGAAGGAGGAAACCTGTTAAAAATCCTTTTGTTTTATTTTTTAAGCTAGTGGGTATTACAGTCACCCCCAGCAAATAGTCAAGAGTTAAAGAGAAAGTAATACGTTGCTACTTGCAGACATACGTCACTAGTAAGACATGAGTTTATATTTATAAGTTGCACAGCTGGGATCAGTTGACTTATCCATCTGTTAACTACACCAGTAAACAGTATGTCTAGGACCGTCATATCCTTGCATCCATCACAAATTCCTGCTTTAATTGTGTGTTTACGTGGCAAACCTCCGCTTAAGTATATTTTAAGACTGTTTTAAGCAGTTGTAATTGCTCCTTTCTTCTTCGTATTAACTCCAACACATTTTATTTACCATTATGACAGACCATGATTTTGCAAGCCTCATAGATAAATAAATGTCAGAGATCATCCTGCTCGGGAAGAGGCAGCAGAAACACAGAGACTGAGAGGGTTTTAACCTGTCTGGTCTGAAGAGCTTAGGCCTCTTGCACAAAAGTCAGTGCCTTGAGTCACAAGTTCAAATCTCAGGAAGGCTATCTCCTGAGCTCAGAAAACTGCCAACTATACAGATTGTTTTAGAAGAAGAGGGAGAGGAAGATTTGGGGCGGGGGGGGGGGGGACTTAAACCACAGGTTGGAAAGATGAGATGCCACCCAAAGGAAACCCAAAGGTTTCCTTCTTTTCCCTTAATTAGTCTGCTGCCACTCTGCCAGCTGAATCCACCATAATTTGAGACTTTTGGGGTGAGGAGTTCCACGGTGGTGGGGGAGTGGATGAGCCAGTGGCAGAGGCTTAGAAGTATTGAGAAGCTCAAAAGTCAAAGGAGAGTGTAGCCCGTGGCCTTGCCGGATTTTCAACCCCTGGTTCTACAGCTGAGTTTCATAAGCATGCTAAAAGCATGGGCTTAAAAAAAAAAAAGGCACTTTCCATAATTAGGGAAAAAAATATGCACAGTGTTCTGCACAAGAGGGGGGATTTTACTGTATTTTTCCCAACCTGCCTTTTACACGTATATGTATAGCAGGATGTTAAACTTCACACAACATTGTTAAACCACCTCTTGGGTTTGGGGAACTGAAAGTCTTATGTGCCTATGTATTATTGTACTGATGCAAAATAGTTAAACTTTTCTAGGTGATTAACCATCATTTTCTCAGGGTGTCCTCGCACAGCTTGCAGTTTCCAGCTTCTCAGTAAACGTTCAGATCGATACGCGGCTAATGGGGGCGGGGGTGAGGACTGCAAGCTGCAGACCCTCCCGGAAGCTAAAGAGTCGCTCTGGCACAATCTAGTAAAACGACAGTGTGGCAGTAGGCAATTTACCCAGGCCAAGGAAGCTGTGGCTTGTCAAAGACATTAAAATCCAAATGGGCCAGCAGCGGTGCCAAATGTACTCCCAGGCCTTGCAAACACACAATCCAGACAAACCGAATTAACCTCAACCAGTTTATAATTAATTTGCTTTTGAAAGTCATGTCATGAGAACAAATGTGCCATCCGTTTGCAATGAAATGTTCTTAAGGGCACCCCTACTTAACAACGCCTCTGACAGAAGCGCCGTTGGTACTCGCTACTAACCTAACTAGGGGGTGAGCAGTGGAGAACAGATTCCAGGAAGCTTAACCTTTCTGTCAACCTAGTGGAATCTGGTAGCAGTGTGGTAGGTGGTGTGGCCCCGTGGCCTCTCTGACCTCAAATGACAGCTTCACTATGCCTGAGATGCTAAAATTAGATACATAGTCCTCTAGATGAGGCACTGCCCTTTCTAAACACCTTCTTTTTTTTTTTTTAACATCTTTATTGGAGTATAATTGCTTTACAATGGTGTGTTAGTTTCTGCTTTATAACAAAGTGAATCAGCTATACATATACATATGTCCCCATATCTCCTCCCTCTTGCGTCTCCCTCCTCCCACCCTCCTTATCCCACCCCTCTAGGTGGTCACAAAGCACAGAGCTGATCTCCCTGGGCCATGCGGCTGCTTCCCACTAGCTATCTATTTTACGTTTGGTAGTGTATATATGTACATGCCACTCTCTCACTTCGTCCCAGCTTACCCTTACCCCTCCCTGTGTCCTCAAGTCTTTCTCTAGTAGGTCTGCATCTTTATTCCCATCTAGACAGCATCTTTTAAGTACTGTTTTTAAGATCAAAACAGTAAGGCACCAAGGCAGTAATGCTTCACGTGAATTTATTTTCTAGGACTTCAGAAGCCAAGGAACGTTAGAGCCTTGTATATACGTGAAAAGGAAACTGAAATAAGGTAAAAGGGGCAATTATCCTGAATCTTAACATGGAGTATTAGGTGCCAAGCACATTTTTTTCCTTCAATCCTAAGGGATAAAAATTTACAAAGAAGTAACTACAGAGTAGATGATTTAACTATAAGAAGGCTTGGGTTTTACAGCTAGTACACGACAGAGGCAGGATTCAAACCCAGGACCAACTCGACAGCCTGGGATCTTAGCCCTCTGGTTTTCATTCCACCGAGAGCCAGATCTCATTCCCCCTCTTTCCAAAGCACAGAGGCCAGAGTGAGACTTTAAGTGTGACTGCTTTTTAAACAAACTTGAACTGCACATCAAGATGAATTCGACCCCATCCCAACCCGTTTCTCTTGGAGGCTGTGCTGGAGAGCATCTGCAGCTTAGAGTTCTGAATACACCTCACTGGAGCTCCCTTACAGGCACACAGCATTGCTGATCCAAAATGGTCTGTAACAGGCTGGTGTTCTACACCAGCTTTGGCACCAAGACTGTTTCCAAAACTCGGATCAACCCTCAAAGAGTGGAAGAGTGCTACTACTGAGGACAGTCCTAAGAGGGTGCTGCAGGTTCAACAAGCACCTGAGAGGAAGCCGACCTGCAAAAACACGTTTGGCAATGACATTAGAAAGGAAGAGCCAATGTAGTCACAACGGTTATTCGTTCATTTATGCCACAAATATTGATTTCTTACAAGCTCCTGCTTGAATGTGCCAGACACTGCATTAAGTTAATAAAAATATAAATACATGTGGATTTGTGTTTGTGTGTTTTTAAGATTTAGAAGCATGCCCCAAGTCACAAAGATAATAAATGGCAAAGCCAAGATTTGAACCCAAGTGGAACTCTAGTACACACAATCCGATCCACAATACTATTATTCCAACAAAACTGCAACTTTGCAGGGACACGTCACTGTCATGTCAAAAGACTTCACAGGTGAAATCCTATGCTGCAGTTTCCTTTCACTGAGATGCAGCCTAATGGTCTCTGAACATTTTCACCAGGAGGAAAATGACAACATCACCTCTGAAGGGACAACTGTGCCATTAAAAGGAGAGAAGAAATGAGAAAGTTCAAGAGGCATTTGGCTACTGGAATCCAAAACTGGAAATTTAACTGGAAGCTTAACTTCAGGACTTATCTTAAAATCCATACAAACACACACACATACCTTCCAGTCATTCTATCTACAACAACCATTAAGAACTTGCTTCACATCATGACTTTAGTGTCTTCCAAGTTATTTCCAAGCATCCAAAGACGCTAAAAGAAGAAGTGCAAAATCTTGTAGAAAGATTCCAATGAAATTAACAAGAACAGAGGTTCCAGGTGTTAAGCATGCACTACCACTACCACCCCCTCTAATACCTCCACTGCTTCTACACTAATGAAAACACCAGTAGCTCCCAATTACTGCCTGAGCACCCTCTGCCATGCTCTCTGCTGAGTGTTTTACGTGCATTATATCATTTATTCTTCACAAGCACCCTCTAGGATAGGTAGTATTATCCTGTTTTACAGAGGAGAAAACTGAGGCTTCAAAAGTTTAAACATTACACAAATAACCAATCAAACAATAGAACTATTTACCAAGCCCATCTGTAAGGTATTGCAAAGCTAAGCACGGTGGTGGATGCAAGAAAGTATGAAATATTGATCCTTTTCATCAAGGACCAGGAATTCAAACTGCAAAGACCAAGACACATAAGAAAAGCAAACTGATGAGGCAGACCTGAAGAGGAAGTCCCAAGAGGGCAAGAGCCAAGTCTATCTTGTAGCAAGTTGGGTCCTGATGGCCTGGCAGAGTATCTGACCTATAGGACATGCTGAGTAAAAAATTGTTAATCAATATAGAAAATAGTAAGTGTCAAACAAGTATTTTAGAATTCCTGAAACCTAGTTCCTGAGAATTTAGTTAAATATGGTTAAGGAAAAATGCTCCTGATTCTGCAACTACCATTTTGAAGCCCCCTGACCCAAGGTGTTTCAGTGCAGGTTGAGCCCCAATTTGATGGCATGTGCCTCTTATTTTGATCAGATTTGGGTACCAAGGGCCTCGAAGGCTTAATCAGAAAAATCTCCATTTCTCTTTGTCCATATTCTGCCATGGACCGCTCCTCTGCCAAACATTTCATAGTTACCTTCAAGCCAAACAATATCTTGCAAGGGAAGTGACTGGCAAACCGCCAGCACCACTGATGCAGAAAAGTACCAACCTCACTCCCAGGCTTCAATGCCTTCAAGGAGACCCTGGAATGAAGGAGTCTTTACAACCACTCTGATTTTTTTCACTCCCCTTTTGTGGAAATATCTTTTACACAAGGCTTAAAGAAAAAAGGGAAAAATAAGAAGCAGCAGCAAAGAAAAAGAAAACCTGCCTTAAATGAAAAATTCCAATCTTGCCTTTGTAAAAACCCTCCAAGCCCCAGTCAGTTGCCCCTCCCCCTTTATCCAGGCCTCTGTGTTTCCCTGGCAAAGGGGTTAGAAAGCTGTTGAAAAACATTCTCCTGCTGTATTGAGACTGACATCTGACAGAGCTCCGTGGTGTCCTAACTTGGGTGAATTTAAATGACAAGCTTGGCTTTATAAGTAAGGGATCCTCTTTTACAATAGAACAGCATGATTGCTTCATGGTAGAGGGGGAAAAGGGGAAGAATCAAAGTTTTCTTCAAATCCCCAGTGGTGCCATTGACCTATCAGAAGGTTGTGACCCACTCCTGTTAATCCATGCAAATCAGATGCCTCCAATTTGTGCTACTGATTGGACTACCACACCTTTAAATTCAGGAAGCAGCTTTAGAGTGAGGTTCCTATCACAGAGTTCAGTTCACCTCTCATTTTTTTCTTCTTCAAAAACATGACGACAGCTGACTTCCTTTAAGTCTTGCCCTTGCTCGGTGAGGGAAGACTGTATGATGGTTTCCTGATTAGCATCAAGGCAAAAGCAGCATGTTTTTCATAGACTAACGTTATTACCTAAATTATAGGCCTGTTGCTCTCAGCATTTTCCCCCCACAGACAGGTTAATATACACATCCCACAGGTATTACTCCTTTGCTAACAGTCACCCAATCATTTTTATAATACTGGGGGGTAAAGGCCTGGTATTCCCTGGAACAAGCTTCCCATCCAGATGAGAGAATCTTATATATAAAACCAGAAAAGCGGTTTTCAAACCGTTCAAAACTTACCAACCTTCCCCAGGTTCAATGCCATATGCCATTGGCATTTTAAACCAGGAGTAATTTCAAGCAGAAACATTCAGAAACAGGAAATTCAAAGGCTGGTATATTGGATATCAGCCGTAATCTGGCCTGTGTGATTCTCATGTCACTCAAGCTGTCCTGAAGTCATTCTGAACTGGTTATACAATGTCAGCGACCAGAATTTGTGTGAATCATATCTGAGGGGGAGAAGGAGGTATTTAAAGGACTTGAGCAAATTTTCATTTTCTGAAACTTGGAAAATTGCTGTCTTAAAGAACCCTAGAATGATAAGCATATATGAACAATAAATAACCATAAAAACCATTTTGCCTGTATTTCAGAAAATGTTATTCCCAAAAGCAAGAAAAAAATGTCAAAATAAACAGGAATAAGCCCAACCAAAAATATCAGAAGAATTCTACTTAAGGATATTAAAGACTTGAATAAATGAGTGTATATATTCATTCGAGGTTGGAAGACCAGATATAGTATAGATGTCAACTTCCCCAGATTTCAATGAAATTTTGCTCAATATCCTAAAGGAATTATTTTAACCTAAAAAATGATTCGATAGTTTATATACAAGAATAAATAAGCAGTAATAGTTATGAAAATGGAAAGGAATTATAATATTAAAAAATATTATATAGCTACAGAAATTAAAATTGTACAGTAATGAAATCAGACTGAACAGGCCAACCAATGAAACAGAATAAGAAGCCATGTGCCTACATGTCCTTAGTGAGGGCTGATATTCAAAACAGCAGGACTAACACCTGCATTGACACCAGCGGTTCAGTCTGGCAGGCATCACATCCACCTGCTTCAATGTGCCAGAAGAGACCCTTTAATTGATAAAGAAGGGTCTGAACTGAGGGGTAAGGAAGGGATGGGAGGCTCAGAGCAGCAGCTATTGACCAACCAGCATGGAACAATTTTAAGATTTTGATAAGGAAATGATTACTAGACTTAAGTTCATTACAACTTTAAATCTCTGAATGTGAAAAAAAGGAAGACCAATAACAAACCAGAGGAAAATACTTAAACATTGCAAAAATATTTTTGAAAGATAGGCTCTGTGGTGGTTTTAAAATACGTCCTCCAATTCTTTAAGAGGTGCTGCTTCAAGAGATGGGATTTAGCTCTCCTACCCTGAACATGGGGTGAAGTCAGTGATTTGTTTCTAACAAACAGAATATGGCAGAAGTGCAATATGTGACTTCCAAGACTAGATCATAAAAGGCATTAAAGTTTCCTGTTTGCTCTTTCTCAGGTCAGTCAATCTGGGGATGCCAGTCGCCATGCCATGAGGACATTCAAGCAGCCCTAGGAAGCCCACGTAGTAAGAAACTGAGGCCTCCTGCCAACAGCCTTGTGAGTGTGTCATCTTGGAAGCAGTTCCCCCAGCCCCAGTCAAGCCTTCAGATGACTACAGTTGGTCTTGAATTCATGTGAATAATAAATGTTTATTGCTTTAAACCTAACTAAAAATCCACGAGAAAAAAGAAGGAAAAAAAGAAAGAAAATGAATAGTCCATTCACAAAACATAAAATAGATAAATGAAAAAAACACAAAGAAAAATATTCAACCTCAGGAATAAGTACAAGATGCCAATTAAAATAGGAGTAAATAACATATTTCAACTTACTAAGTTGGCAGAGGCTTTTAAGTGAGGGTGGTCTGTTGAGGATGCCAGTAAAGCGAAATCTCTTAAAATGATGGTGGGAGGGCTTCCCTGGTGGCACAGTGGTTAAGAATCCGCCTGCCAATGCAGGGGACACAGGTTTGAGCCCTGGTCCGGGAAGATGCCACATGCCGCATAGCAACTAAGCCCGTGTGCCACAACTACTGAGCCTGCGCTCTAGAGCCTGCGAGCCACAACTACTGAGCCGCTGTGCCACAACTACTGAAGCCCACGCACCTAGGGCCTGTGCTCTGCAACAAGAGAAGCCACTGCAATGAGAAGCCCGCGCACCGAAATGAAGAGTAGCTCCCACTCACCGCAACTGGAGAAAGCCCACGCACAGCAACGAAGACCCAGTGCAGCCAAAAATAAATAAATAAAATTTTTTTTAAAATGATGGTGGAAGTGTAAATAGGTATAGTCTTTCTTGAGGGGAATTTAGTAACGTACCAGAAGGCTTAAAAATATCCATATCCTTTAATTCAAAGATTACACTTCAAGGAATCAAACCTAAAGAAAACAGATTACAACCTGAAGATTTATACAGAAGGCTGCCCCATTTTAACAATCTCAAAAAATTGAAAACAGCCTAAATATTCCACAAAAAGGGGGATGGTTAAATAAGTTATATCTATAGGAGGTAATGCTGTGCAATTATTTTTTTAAATTATGAGATACATTAAAATATTCACAATGTCACAAAGTATTAAATGAAAAAAGCAAGATACAAAACAGTATATGTAATTCAATTTTATCAATACATAGAAAATATTCTGAAACAAACTGTAGAAACTGTTAAGAGAGATATTTTTCAAGTCTTTGGATAAAAAATAATTTTCATTTACTTGTCCGTATTCTCTCAAAATTTTTACAAAGAACATGTTCTTCTTTTAATTAAAAAAATTTTTTTAATTTAAAATCATTTTAGAAGCAAGAGATAAATGACACGCTTACCACCCACCAACCAGTACAACTCCCATGTGTGGAAGTCATCTCTATTTTAAAAAAAAAATTTTTTTTTTGTCTAAGTTTCTGAGAGAGAGAGAAAGAGAGAGAAGACATTTTCAAGAAGAGAGAAAAATGGAAACCCTAAATCCTAGAAAGTCTTTTTCCAGATAAAACAGGAAATCCTTGATACCTGGAAATCTTTTGTATAAACTTGACTAGTGGCACAAATGCACTAATCTTACTTGCTTATGCCTTGCATCTGTGCCGATGCACCGACAAATGCTGAAGGTTGCCAGCTGTGACAGATTTGGACTAATGTTGATGGGAGCGCGGGACTTGGTTTAAGTGATTTGATAAAGCCACCGGCAGCTTGAGGGGTGGTATGCTCCCAAATATGTGACCAACATTGTCAACAACCATCCCATCCCATACATGGAGCCCCCTTCTCAGATGTTTTGAAAATAAAATGGGCATCTCCAGCTTACCATCCTGTAAGCCCCAAACAAAACAAGCCATCCCACTAAACTCAAGCGTCTGAGACCAGGCCAATAATCTAACAGAGAGAAGCTGCTGGGAGCAGTGGGGATTGGGGCAACCCGCAGACCATATACCCCATCTAAAAGGCAATAGCACTGCACCTTCCAGACAAAATGCTTCCCCAAGCCAAATATGATTACAGCTGCCCATCTGCAACTTTGAGTCTGCACACTCCCTGGGAAAATGTTATGACTTTATAGAATCACAAAGACCTCAGTGCTATAAACCAGAGTGTCACTATAGTAAAGTGTTGTTTCATCAGACTATAACTTACCACATCCTATTCACTCTCCCCAGTTAACTAGCATTGCTCTCTGTAATGAGCTCATAATCAGGAAAAACAAACAAACAAAAAAGCAAGCCCTTTTTAAAGCCCACGAAGGGACTCACACTGAAGGGCGAAGAACAATGAATTAGAAGTCTGAGGACCAGGTATGAATCCATCTGTGGGGTCACCTAGCTCTGGGACTTTGGGCCAGTTCATTCATCTCTGCGCCCTGTGTTTCCACTTCTTTAAGGATGAGGTTTGATCAGATTGTTGGTAAGTTCCCTGCTGACTCAAAGGGCCCACAATTCTGTAACTTAGCAAAACAAGTCACTGATACCAAGAGTTAGTTCACATCCAGCCCAACTTCCTATGCCTCTTACATCACATCTCTACAGCCAGCCCATTATTTACTAAGGAAGACATAGAATTACTTTTCCACCAGCAAGGTTGGAAAAAAATTCACAAACTGCTCCACTTTCCTGGCATTCTGGCCAACAAGGTTTGACTATAATAACGTGTCTCTAACTTCTTGGTGGCCTATAGTTTGTATTTTCACTTGCAGACTGTGGAGGTCCAGGAATGAATGATATTCGCTGAAGAATATTATACTCAAATGTCTGTTCCACCACTGGACAATTATGGTAACTCCACCAGGTTTGAATTTGTAAAGAAAGGTTCTCTGAACACCACTTTTGAGTCTTAAAAATGTTCAGAGGTTGACCGCAGAAAACAAACATTTTCCAACAGATCTGCAATGATACTTCACTGTTAACTTTCACAGAATGGCAATACAGGCTTCTTTGAAATTTTTTCTCTTACATCAGATTACAGCAAGAATATCTTTAGAACTGACCGCCAAGACAAGCCACAACTCAAGCTTAAAGAATACTCCAAAACCCATGACAAAGGCTTTTCTCTCCAACTGAAAACAACTCTCCAACTTTTTTTGATTACAGGCTTCTGCGTACATGCGAAACATACTACAAAGAAGTGAAATCACCATGGACAACGCCAGAGAAACAGTGTCATTAAAGGTGGTGGTCAACTGATTTCTACTGTATCCAGGTAACTTTGTTTTGTAAAAAAAACAAAGCTATTGAACCAAGACATTACAGCTTGATGTAAAAAGGCACTATCCAGCTATTAACGAAAGAAGGTATATGATGGAATAGGGAACCAAAGAACATTAGAACATTTCCCTCTGCACATGCACAACTTACAAGACTGAAAACTCTTATCAGAGTTTCTTTCTTTCTTTCCTTCCTTCGGCATTTATTGATTTCCTCCTCTGAACTAGACACAGTACTTAGAAATAGGAATACAATAAACAACACTGCATGTTCCCTACCTTCAGGGGGCCCACTGGTGGGGGGAGCCGTATGGTAAGGCATCACCACACGGTGAGAAAGTGCTAGGAGAGAGGGCGGGGTGCACACTGTCCTAAATCAGTGGGTCCAAGAAGGCCTCTTTGAGCAGCTAATGCTGAATTTAGCCCTGAGGTTAGTCAAAGACAGCCAGATGAAAGCTGAGGCAAGGAGAAAGCCAAGAAGGACATACCAGTTATTGGAAAAAAACAGGTGCCAAGACAAAAGCCACCTCAGAGTGCATGGCGAGTTTGTGTCAGCACAAGGTGGTCCAGCATAAGGAGAAGAGTGGCGAGAAATGAGGCCAAGAGGGATGCTGTATGCAGAGCTAAGAAGCTTGGTCTTTTCTCTCTGGGACAATGAGGAGGCAGACCGTCCAAGTGATGGCCAGTTTTAAGCAAGAGAGTGATTCAGAAGGGTTTTAGAAGGATCCTTCTAGCTGCTGCGTAGAAAACAGATGGAGAAGAGTCAAGACTGGAGGCTGAGAGGTAGCCAGGAAGTTCCGATAGTGATCTGGGTGAGAGATGATGGTGAAGTCAATTCCATCAGACAAGTGCAAGGGGATGGAGGGGGGAGAACAAACGTGAGAGGTGGCTAAGAGGGTCCAGAAGCATGAAGGCGCTTGAACTGATAACCTGTGAGGGTACCTTTTCAAGCTCAGCATTCCCAGCTTAAGGCTACCCCAGTCCCAGAAACATCAATATCACATGGTCACTGACACCCAAAGAAGTTCTCTAAGCTTGGCAACACCCTAATAACTATATGTAGTCCTTTCAGTCCTTCAAACAGGTGGGGACCAACTGATACCCAAGTGCCCTGACTGTCACTTCTTTTTCAGCTAGCCCAGCCAGCGTGGTAGAGCGTTTACACTGGAGCAGCAACTTTCCATTTTTACTATACGTACGACATGACACCTGCTTGCAGGTAAAAAGGAATATGAATTTTCAAGTCATGGAAACACAACAAATCCTCAAGATGTGTAAGAGTGTATTTCACATGTGTCAAACAGACTGACTTCAGTTAAAAGAGATATCTTAAGACATGACGCATCAAACAAATAATCTGATGTGTCAAGATACTTAGTAACCAGACTAGAGATGCCGTGTCGTTTACCAAAAATAGCACTGGACTATTCTAACTAGAGTCAGAAAGGTTGGTTTTCAGCTCTGGCTTGTCACCAGCTGTGTAAGCTTTGTGTTTCTTTGCCTTAAAATGAGGAAGTTAGGGAAAAAGACCTTCAAGATTCTTTTCAGCTCAAAGATCCTAGGATCACCTCCATCTTATAAGGTATTTTAACTTGTGCAGCTGCAAGATCCCTATGACAGAGAGAAGCTCTGAAGTGGAGCTTTGAATCTCCAGTCCCCTTTGCAACTACAGCAATCCTCTTACATATTTTATACATATTATTTGTTTAAAGGAAGGTTATTAAAAAAAACCTTGTAAACTTGTGCTCAATGGATTTGCATATTTTCTTAAAGATCCCAGTTCATCTCTCATTCTCCTCTAGGAAGATTAATATCATCCAGAAGTTAGGGTTTAACAGAGAGTAAAGATTGCTCTGCAGCTTTGGATCTTTGCAATTGTTTTAAAAATCCATACGGTTAAATCAGTGATTCACAGATGCAAATTCTGTGTTTATCCCAACCTCTAAGCCTTCTGTGGCATTTGAGTTTATAACAGCTTTTGCAAATGTTGATGTAAGATTTGGGATTAAAGTAGGAACACACCACCTGTCTTAAAGTTGACATAAAAGTTATAAAATGGGATGTTACACTTTTTCTAATCCTTGTCTCTAACCAGACCCATATGTAAATTTCACGTGGTAGCATTTAGTAGCATAATTAATCCCTACTTTATGTTATGAGTAATATTTCCTATTCCCGACCCTGTAACGTCCTTTAAGAAGATCCATGTTCCAATTAGACTAGCCCATCGGCACTCTTTTAATGAGCAGATTAATCATTCAGATGGGTACAGCGGTGTCATCACAGGTTTTAAATATGATAATCTACATCCTAATGGTGCTGCAAAGCCTTGGCTTACAGCAAAAAAGGTAGACGAAATTGGTGAGAGTTTCATTTTGTTCTCTATCTGGGACAATGCAGGACACAGGAAACCTTGAATAATGCAGAGGGGCAGATTTAGGAAAGTAATCATAATTCAGTTACAACAATTATTTCTAGGGGAAGTCATATTTGTTGATTCCTTGAAGCACATGCTAATATGTTCAACTTTGATATGGGGAAAATTTTTCATGTTTTCTTGGCCAAACATCTTCTCTTTTAGAACTGTATTCCCAACTTCCCCTTCTAAGAAAGGCTATTAGGAAGGGGACTTCCAAATGAGAGCAGTTTTAAAATCACGTTAATTTTGGTCAAGCCTGACCCATATTGATCAAAAGGTTCCTCCAGAGAGGTATGAGAGGGGAAAAAATGTCTTTCCAACTTGATGACTACCTTTTCACATAAGCTTATAGAAAACTACTTATTTTTCTCTGCCTTCATTTTTCCTCTCTACAAAAGCAGCATTATAGCCAAATCTCAGAGAGCATCAGTTCTCTGGGAAATACAGGGCAAAACCACTGAAAAATAGGCTCACAGAGCAAAATATCAACAAACTGGAATTCACTGTAAGTGATTCACCCTGACGAAAAGTATACTCTTAGAAGGCAATTAATAAACCCAAGAAATGCAAACCAAACACATACTCTCTTTTCTGTACTTCTTAGGATTTTATCATCATTACCCTGAAACCAAGCCCTCCTTTGAATTCTTACACTGATACCCAGTGAAACTTGTTCCCCCAAAGACAGTCACCTGGCTTGGTCTTGAAAACAAGTGCTAAATCATCTTCTTAGAGCAAGTCATAGTTACATTTTTTATACAAATAGCTGAAAGCCGATTCATTTGTACCTACAGCAAGGGTTAGCTGCCAAGAAATCTCCAAAGAGAACATAGGCTGACTTGAGGAGATAGTGAAGGATAGTAACTTAGGGCAGATGTCAAGTATATGATAAAGGAACATAATGGGATGGTGCTGTTAATATGCTCAGGGTAACCCCAGGTTCATCAGCAGGATCTGCAATAACAACCCAAGTTTCTGGATCTTCACAGATAAAAAGCCCTTTCAGGAAATAAGACATTCAGAGAGCAATACTTGAGGGGGGTTGGGGAGGACTGCTCTTTAGTGATAGCTTCACCCATTCAATTTAACAGATGCATATTGAGCCCCTAGAAGAACGAGGCACTGTGTACACAGAGGTGCAAGAGATACGCAGATCCCTCTCAGTCCGGTCCATATAGCTCTAGCTCTGTTGGGAAATACAAGAAGGAAAACCAATCTTATTTCAAAAAGTCTGAATTAAAATACAACTGTCTTGAATTGTGGACCATAATAAATAAATATCTTATTGTAAAATGAAGCCCTTTTCTATGAGACACAAATTGAGGCCTCACTACCATCAAGATCCTTGTTCTAGGACAAATCTCTTCTTCAGTGTCATGCCCACATCCACCTCGTAGCGTTTCAGTACTTTCCCTATCAAAACCTGCTCTGAAAAGATTCTTACGCTAAAGTGCAAGTGTCAAGCATGTCTTTGGAAGGGGAAAGAGAGGTATGTATTTGGTCAGAATTCAAAAAATCAATATGCTAGAATTTCAGACAGCAGCAAGACTGGGAAAAATAATTTAGGTAGGGAAAGAAAGGTGCTGTGGTTTTGGGGAATAAGAAAGGGAAAAGGTGTTTCCTGTCCCAATACCTTAGATTTATCACTTGGAAAACTTCCTCAAGACATACATTAACCCTGCTTCTTGCACATGAAGTCACCACCATGAATAAACATGAATTCACCCAGTTTCTTCCTAGGACAATGATTCTGAGAAAACTCCAAAAGGGCCAATTTCCAAAACTCAGGAATTTAAAAAGTTTTGTGAACGAACTGTACACGGATACTCTTAAGAAGGATGGCTTAGCATCTGTCCTTGAGGGAAAATACTGAAAAATCTAGAAGACCCTCCCTGAAACGTGGATTTTAAGTGCAACTCAAACATGCTTGTCTGTTCTCCGGTAGGTTTAACTCATCCCTGTTAAGCACCACATCATGGAAAAACACATGTCAACAACTACCAATCATTGCAAAAAAATAATTATAAATTAGTTATAGATGTCTAAGTCTGTACGATTCATTTAATGCTTCCACTGAGATCCTAGTCCAAGAAGAGTTAATCAAGCATAGCGGCTTCCTAATCAGAACAGTGAACTAATGATCTTATTTCTGAGTAATACCAGTCAGATAAAGCTCTCAAAAGGTAGTTAACATCACTTTGGTGGAAAGGAATGACAAGTGCAAGTCCTAGTAGGGGTAATGCATCATTCATGCCCCCTCTCATTCTGACATTTTAACGTTATCTTGTTTTACTGTGTCGGCCTAACACTGCCACTGCTGGCAAATTAAACTGTGAACTTACAAAGTGGGTGGCAATAAATACAAATTATGAGAGTTCAAAAGATGTCCCTGGAGGTGCACTGCTAGACACAGAATGTCTCTGGCTTTTCTGTCACATAGTAATAGACGAGAGACAAAGTAGAATAGGCATTTCTGGAGGCAGGAGAACAAAAAGAAAGAATTAACTAGCTGATGATAAAAATGAGATGAAAATTAAGAGAAAACACATGTTTCAAAAACCAGTTTGAAGACGACACACCAGTGAAAAAGGGAAGAGGTCCAGAAAAACTATATAAACATAAAAGGTCTTATTATATACTGGTCTTTTATGTCAATGACATCAAAAATCTATTTTGAAACTGAGCCAGGTATTCATAAATTATCAAAAATAACTGCCAGGTATGCTGAGTAGAATTTACAATGAGAAAATTTGCACTGATGCCATGAATCTTGTTCAGCTTATACAGTTGTTAAATGAAACCTGAACCACAGGCCCCACCTCCCCTCCCAGCCCAACAAAGAAAGGAAAAAAAAGAGAAAATCACCTTCTTCTAAGTAACTGTGGGTGGACCAGGCGAGCATGGATGCCACTGAAAATATAAATATCAAGAGTTCCTCAGGAAGCAGTTGTAGGCCAGGAAAGGAGGCTCTCAGCAGTCTTAATTTTTGCAGGAATTCCATGTGCTCTCCTGGTTAACTCATCCTCAAGGGTTAATGGGTAAAGTCAGGGAGAAGAGAATGAACATTAAAGTGTTTCTAGAAAGTCTTCTGAGGGCTTTGCCAACTTCAAATGCCTACATTAAAAGGCAGAAACACAACTCAAACAAAAGAATCTGCCCCTTTTAGTCACATGAAAGACAGCCCTAACAAGTACAACCAGAGATCAGATTTTTTAATATTGCCTAACATGGAGACTTTTGCTCCTAATTTGGTCTAGTTCCACTAATGAATCTTATGAAATATTTTATCTGCCTATTCCATGCCCACAACCCCCTCACAGGAGACTGGGAAATCATCGTTTCTTCCAGAGTGCAGATATCAGTTGGACCATATGCAACAGCGGTCTGTTTATTTTTCCCATAAGCCACCAGTTTCATAGAAACTCATTAGCATCACCTGTGTTAATTACACTAGCAAACCAATCGACAGCTCCTTCTTAATTAGGTTTTCTTTATTAAAGCCGGAAATTGCCAAGGAGACAAAAGTCACCTGGGGAAATTATGTGAAAAGGAGTGTTTATGCCAAATTACACACTAAAATAATAATAAAATAGCCCGGTTTGTTTACAGAAAAAGGAAACAATATTAATATTCAAGGTCACTGGCACACTCCTTATTAATTATTCTCGTTATATTAAATTGTGATCATTTCTGCTTCAAGAGGGTTGGCTTATAGAAAGGCTTTGTACTCGAAGTTGACTCACATCAGATTTTAATGACTGTGGTCAGCAATTATGACTTGCTTATTCCATAAACACGAGCACCCACGGGTTAAAGCAGTTAATACTAATTTCATGAGCTCATGTCCCAACCGTAACTCAAAGTACTGTATGTCTGTTAGCAAACCTAGAAAGGCGTATAAAAATCTACTCTGAAAGGAAAAGATACACATGTGACTCTTGGAATTTGTAGTTCTCCTAAAAGAAAAAGGAAAAAAGACTTCCAACCATATTCCTCTCACTTTCCAAGAGCCTTTCATCAGAGGGGGGTGGCCACAGCACTGAGAACACAAAAGCAGCTTTTAGAAAGAGATTCTTTCTCCAAGGTTAGACTTATAGGGAGGTTCCCCTGGGACATTTAAACCAAGCCTGGCCAAAGCACTAGAAAGTAGATTGCAGGGAGCTTCCTGCTCTGGTTGTGTGGAGGTGGAGAGGGAGGGGCAATCCTGGGACCTAATCGGTCTTTTCATTTTCGATTGACTATAATCTTAAGTACACTTATCATGGACTCAAAATCTATCTTCAGAATAATAAAATCTGGGCACACCCATCTGTAAAGCGGGGATAACAATGCTTAACCTGATTCTTGCAAGAATTAGTTCATATTTAGAAAGTACTTTGATGATAAAGATCACTGAGTGAGTGTTATTTGTTCTTATTCCCATTGGTCCTGGAAAATTGCCTGTCCGGGAGGCCTGTGAATTCTGGTTCTCTGTGGCCAAAAGAGCAATTGTAAAAAGTCAACTAGATTTGGGAGCTGGACCTGTAAGAAAAGCAAACGTGGACTCGAACAAGCAAACATCAATGGAATCACTTTTCAGCCTCAAGCCCAGGACCCGACTGGGCTCAGTGGGCTGATTACCAGCTCTCAGTGGTTCCCTTCTTAGGGTCTTCTTGGCTTGACACACTCCCCACCTCAGGTCAAGGCATAAAGAAGCTGGCTGACTGTGCTGATGAATATTCACTGGAAATCAAGGAGAGTTTGCTGCAAGCCTCATAAGAACCTTTTTGTTTTCTAGAACAAACGCCACAGAAGATGACCAAAAGACCACAAACAGAGACATCACAAATGGTATCAAAGCCTGAGGAGATATAAACATCAGAAGATTTTTGTTGTAGTCTCTAAAGACCAGCGATCCAACACCTATTCAGTATTGCATTCAAGAGATAAGGCTCTGGACATGCCCTCTCTCCTCCACCTTGGAAAAGTGCCTAGAACCTTAAGTCGTAACTTTGGAATTCCTTCCTAGTGTTGCAAGATTAATATCAAAGATGAATATCAAAGGAATATAGCTAAAAAAGGGAAACAGAACAGGTAAACAAGTATTTGGATATGGATAGCAACCTATGTATTTCTTTTTCTTGGTCATCTTGCTAATTGACACAGTCATTTTTAACCTTCCTTTCAGAGATTGCATGGGTTCCTCTAGAGAATGAAACTTCAGTTTACACAAAAGCCAAGGTGTCCAGGCTGCATCTTCATGACTGACTGATGACCTTTGTGGAAAGGTGCCTATCAGGACAGGACACTGTCTAGCCTGCCCACCTCAATCTGCATTCCCAGCTGCCCTTTCTCCCTCCCCTCTCTTTCACCCTCCCAGCCGAACACCTTGTCACTCAGGCCTCAGCTGAGTTTGTTTCATTCACCTCACCCAGATAGCATACACACTGCATATTTGGGTACACAACTGTCACATCACTAGACAGTTTAGACAGAATTTTAGCAATGGGGTTATCAAAGCAGATCTTTAAAGGGGGCAAAGTATACGTTCCAAAATGCAGCTTTATGAAACAAGGTCAGCTTAAAAATCCTGTTAGTGGACCTGACACAGAAGCCATTCTAAAAAAAATGAATCTTGGGACTTCCCTGGTGGCGCAGTGGTTGGGAGTCCGCCTGCTAGTGCAGGGGACGCGGGTTTGAGCCCTGGCCTGGGGGGATCCCACATGCTGCGGAGCGGCTGGGCCCGTGTGCCACAGCTACTGAGCCTGTGCTCTGGAGCCCGTGAGCCACAACTACTGAGCCCGTGTGCTGCAACTGCTGAAACCTGTGTGCCTAGAGCCCGTGCTCTGCAAGCCCCTGCTTGCCGCAACTGGAGAAAGCCCGCGCACAACAACGAAGACCCAACACAGCCAATAAATTAATAAATAAATAAATTTATAAAAAAAAAATGAATCTTAAGTTGCAGTGGTTTTATTTAGGGTTTCATTCAGGAAACGCCAGGAGACCTCGAATACTCAATGCCCATTGCTGGAAATGCTTCCCTTAAGTTTAGGATCTACGTGCTTATTAAAGACTGGGTAGACATCTCCCTTGTTGTCTGAAAACCTTCCCATCTATCTGTCCTCCACCTTCAATGGCTTCCCATCTCACGCAGAGTAAAGGCCCAAGACCTTCATATGGCCCACAGGGCCACCAAAAGGGCCCCATTATGCCTCTGGCAGCATCGCCTACTACTCTCTCCCTCGCTTGTGCTGTTCCAGCCACACTGTCCTCCTGACTCTTCATCAGACCTATTAGGCACACTCTTCTCTCACCTCACACCGCTTGGTCCACCCTGCCTTCCCTTCCCCTGGCCAGGCTCACACCCTCTGCTCCTTTAGGGCTTTGCTCAATTACCAACTTATCCACTGGAGCTTCTTCTGGCCACTGTATTTCAATAACAATTCTAACCCCACCCCAAACGTTCCCTTTCCCCACTTCCTGAATTACTTTCTTCAGCAGAATTTATCATCGTTAGACGTCCGATGTATTTTGTTTGTCTGTCTGTCTGTCTCCCTGTCTCCCCAGCGAAAACATAAGCTCCAAGAGGGCAGGGATTTTTTTTTTCACTCTTTCATTCATGCTGAATCCCCAGTGCCTGGATGCTAGGATGTACTCAATAAATATTTGTTGAAAGAACAAAAGAACGAAGGAGGACAGGAAAAGAAGAGAGGAAGGATGTTATCGCTTACCTTAGCTTTCATTTCTCCTGCCATTCATTTCTTTCCCTCTTCCCTCCCACCTCCTTTCTCTAGAATATTCTTCTGCACCCTGCCACTCCAATCCCACCTCCTTCACCTGCTTAACCCTCACTCTTCTTTCACCACTTTCTCAAGCCTTTCCCTGGCCTCTCTAACCACGTCAAATCACCACACACACTCCTCTATCTCCACTAAGCCGACCCAGCAAATCAACCAAATATTTAGTGTCCTCTCTCTTTTTTGTTTTTTGGCCATGCCCGCATGGCTTGCAGGATATTAGTTCCCCAACCAGGTCTTAAATCCAGGTCATGGCAGTGAAAGCACCAAGTCCTAACCACTGGACCACCAGGGAATTCCTGAGTGTCCTCTCTTTTATGAACTTATCCCATTACAGATTTCTCATTTACGTGTGTGATTTTTTAAATTAATGTCTAGCCCCAGGCCCCACAGTCTCATGAGAACAGGACCCTGTCTATTATCATTATGCTTCAAATTACTAGCACCCGGAAGACATGCAATTCTATTTGTTGGCTGAATGAACTAAAAGTTTATCCTCTGAAGTAAACATTAATTCATATACTATTCTTAGCTAAGAGCTCCATGAAAGCCTAATAACTCTTAACAGTAGTAGGAGTAGCAACCGTGGTCATTGTCATTGTTATCATATACAATGTCACCTTTTGATTCTTGCCATCTCACCCCATCTGATCTGCACCCTCAATTATTTGTCCCACCTTGCACCCTGAAGAAACCTGCAGACTCCCAGATCTTACAAACTGCAACCCCCTTCTTATTTCTAATGCACTTTGCAGGTGCTCCCATTCATTCACGCCTCCATTGTCGAATTTACCATTCTGAATGTATCTACAGGTCTACATGCTCCGCAGGGTTATAAATGCAGCTTATTCTCTTTCTGTCTCTAATTCCTAGCACAGTGACATATTCAATAAAAGTCTGAAGAAACAAACAAGTAGTTACTCTATTCCGACTGATTTCAAGTCTTCTGTGATTAGATGACAACCTATGATTCAGAGAGCCCCAACAAAATCAGTCCCTTGTCTCTTCACTTTCACAAGCATGCAGGCTTGAGGGAGAAAGTCTGGCAAATCACCCAAATCTTTGGTAACCTATGTTCACTGTCTCAAGTAAGGGGAGCCAGCAGGTCTGATCTTTCACAGCCTAGAGTTTCTAAATTGCCATTTGAGAGGTATTTCAAAAATCCTCAATTCTGAACTGTCTCACTGTAATGATCTAAATTTTAATTGTTTTACATAATTTTTTCAAGTTTACTGGTAAGAAAAAAATTCTCATTGAAAATATACACAGCTTTGATATGGGGTTTTTTTGCAGACAATTTCTTGAATACACACACACACATTATCTCCCTGATAGGCAATAATGGTTCTTTAAGGAGCTGTCATGATCAATTGTAAAAATACATATTTAGAACACTTTTTAAAGTGTGTGTATTATAAAAATGTTTTAAAATGAAAATTATTTACCCAAAAGACTATAATGGTTCTGAAGAGTATTTTGTAAATCCTTATTTGAGACTTTAAGGGGAAAAAAAGATTCCTGACCTGGGAGATCATAAAGACTTCACTAAGCCATTAACATTTATTGTCTCTCAAGGGCTAAAAATGTTGCTGGGAACATGTTTACAGGTTAGAGAAAAAATACAGACCATGCTGCTGACAAAGGGTCTTCGATGCTCCTCTGTGCTGCCCCAAAGGCTGACAGACACCAGTCCATTATACTAACTAATGGCACACTTAGAAGAAAATGCCATCCAGAAGATGTTAGCCCAGGGACCTTGACTAATGGGTACTGTCTAATGTTCAAAGACCCCATCAGCTCTGGTCACTGATGAGACATTCTAACAGTAGTGCATTAAGACCTTAGTGGAGAAAGTCACTGTGGGAAATCTGATAGGATGAATTGGGTATTTGAGGAGAAAACACTCTTTACCCCTCTCATCTCAAGCCTGATTCAAGAGAAAAGAGATGATTAATAATCACATGTAAAAATCTAGTCTCCTACACCTTCTGTATCTCCTTCCACAGTCCTGAGCAAGGAAAACACATTTGACTAAGAGCCCTCAGCCCTGGTACTTAGTACTGACTGTGTGCTGTGTTTACTAAGGCAGGAAAACAGGACACTTTCTGGTTAATAAGAAAAAAAAGCATTCACTTCAACGCTCCACTGGAAATTTTCTTAAGAGATGCAAGGGTCTGTCTGGTGAACAGCAGAAAATACATTGGATTGGCCCCAAAGTTGTGAATGCTATATAGTGCCTTCATATTTTTTGTCAACCCTTTTTAACAAAAGAGTTTTAGTTTTTGTAAGAAAAAAAGAGTTGGGGGATGGAATGAAAGAGAGGGGAGAAAAAGAGCAAGAAAGAAAAGGAAGGAAGACTGAAAGACATCAGTGATATTATATACTAAATGCTGGCCTGAACCGAAATATCACAGGTAACCTATAAACAGAAGTCAAAAATGGAAGGATGGAGAAACTTAACCAGAACCACATGAGAAACACTACTAGATATAAACAACTGGGGTGGAGGCTGACAGGGGGCTCGAGTTGACACATTTTTCACTTTTTACACTATAGAGTTCACACAAATCTCTACCGGCCTTCCTCAAAAACCTTACCTGTTGGGTCTGAAGGACCAGCTGGGTTTGATTAGGACAGCAGTGCACCCCTGTATGGGCAAAACGAGGTCAGGGATGATTGGACTCGGCTTTACACCAAAGGAAGTTCAGTCCCTAATAGTTAATGAAACGAACAGATTTCCCTTCTTACACCTGAAATAACCTGCCTCCAGAGTCTGCCCAATATACTGTCTCTGAAAGCAAATAGCCCCGGCTAAGAGTACCTTCAAAGCCAAGCTTTCATTTATTGTCAAGACAGAATCGAATTGGTCCTTTTTATGTAACACATGAGTTAGGCTGACCTAGCCATTCGTACACAGCAAAGTACTGCTTCATTGTGTTGGTTTCATTCCCTTTCCTGTAATGTAACAAAAGGAATCTAAATAGTCAAGGGCACCTAAGCCTGTGATGAGAGTACTTAGCTCTCATCAGTGGTAATGGGACTTAAACCTAACATTTCAGACAGGATGGATTGCTTTGTCGGGTACTTTTCCTCTTTTTTTTCCTGAGCTTGATTTCACACCAGCTATGTTCACAAACCCATAATAAATCACTAGGAATGTAAAATACACTACACTTTCCCCCCCACGTTGGCCTGGGTCATTTATCATTCTGCAGATTTCAAAAAGATGGTAGTGTTTTTATTGCAAAGGCCTTGTCATTACAGAAACTAGAAAAGAAAAGTATTGATCACAATTAGATCATATATTAGCAGCCTCTGGTGCCTGGATGGCTGAGGATTTCAAGCTAGATCATTCTCCCCTCTGTTAAAATTCTGGACAGCAAATTTCTTTTATGTTAGAATAACTAGTATAAACCCATAAAATGTAACCTAAAAATGTAATTATAATTGCCATGCCAAAAGCAAGCCAGTCAATATCTTCCCGATTCTAATAGTTTCAAGCACTATTACCTTAACGGTCTCACATCACAGTACTGATTAAAGAAACATTTTGTCTTTTTATCTGTATGGAACGGCCAGCATAATCACTGAAGCATAGAGAGCTAAAATATTTATTAGTGCGTATACATCTTGGTTCAGGCAGTGAATGTCAATTTAGGGGTGGAAAGTTACAACACAGCCCTCCATTCAATCCATTTTCAGGATCCTCTAGTGCTCCTTGGGTGGTCATCCCAAGCAGAGGAGGAGATCTTAGGATCTGTCCCTCCACGCGAACGAGCTCCTTCTGCAGATTTTCCCAAAAGAAGCTCTTCTCGGGAGCTTTGAAACTGGTCTCAAATTGACAGTGACTGTTGTGGACCAGTGTCAACCAACAGAGACAAGCCTGAAAAGAGACACATTCAGTGGATGGAAAGCATGAAGCGAGGCCAGCTTAACAGCAGCCGGTTCTCCCACCCATACTTCCTATCCAGCTAAACAGACAAGCAAACAAAACTATTCATTTTAACTTGACTGATTAAAATAAACGCAATCTAAAATCTGTGAATCAAAACCTAGTCTTTTCCCACAGAATACATCATCTATAATTTACATCTTGAAAGGTATCTATCATCACATTCTAGCCAATTACCAAACGCAGAATTAGAAGGAACATATAAAAGGATTTCTCCAAGCTAGACACTTAATATTGTTTCTTTCTCCAAACTGTACAATCGAATTATGTAGATTTGGAATGTAAGAAATATAAAAAGGTGTTGTAAAATGAACGGCATATTCCTGATCATTTCTCTTAGAGGTGAAAATATATTTTCTCCCAATCAGTTGAACAGGAGGAAAATTTAGAGTCCTATCAGTTCAGAAGCATCAGCCCAGTGGTCAAATAAAAATTTCTACCATGTGATGTGAACAATTAATTTTACAATTAAACTTATCCGTGTAATGTGCATTTCCAAAGCTAAATACAAATCGGGTGGAGAAAATCTGTTTCGCTTAAGGATATACAGTCTGTGACTTGGTAGAAACTCCACATGGCTGCCCTCCCAATGGGTTGCTGAGGGAAAGCCTCTATTAGGACTCTTCCCCAGTTCTTAAGTAAACAGGGTAGCAGGCTCCAATCCACCCCTCCTTGGGGAAGAGGGAGCAGAGAGGAGACAGAGACACAGAGGCGAAGGGGATGGGTGCCCAGCTCCAGAATTAAGTGAGAACGCCAAACTTGTCATCCAGGGATGGCCAAAGGGAAGAGGCAGCATCACACCCTACACAGTCTACCCATGGGTTAACTGGCATTTCTAATACTTTTCACCTAGTCTGACTTGACAGATGCCTAACCTTAGCTACTGAGTGGAGACAGGCTGATGGGTCTTGGCCATACAGGGGGAAAATTTTTGATGCTTCTCACTTATGACATGATTGATTTTCTTTCAGCGGCCCTTCACTTCGGGAAGTGGCGAGGGCTGGCTCACTGTGCCCCGGTGCGCCCTGACCCCCGACACGTGGCCGCTGTGAGGCTGGAAACCGATGACGGCAGAAACCTAAAAAATCAATAGGCCCTGTCAGTCAGGGGCGAGGCGGACGTCTTTTAAAAACCCAATCACGACATGTATTTGCTGCATGGTGTGGATCTACTGCACACTTGAGAACACACTGAATTTCCCCTTCCCCTTATTTATTTATTTATTTGGCTCTGCTTTACACTTCATTTTACCTCTTTTGGGGAGGGGGGTTGGAAAGACCTTAACCTTTCAGGCAGTGAGGGAGAGGGAACAAGTCGTGTGGTAAGGTTGGTTCTTCATGATATTAACAGGAAAAATTCCCTGGAAACTATTTGAATAGTATGAAATAAATAGAACCCCTTGTGGCTGCCAACATAAACAGTGACATCATTTTTTTTTTTTTTTTTTACATTATCTGGAAAGAATTTAGATATAAGACTTTTAAGTCTAAAAACACATGAGGGCAAAGCTGCTTAATAGACTTGGTTAAGGGAAGAGTATTGTTTCATTTTTCTTTTGGGGTTTCTTTAAGGTGAAAGAATGGAGGACACATACACACACACACACACACACACACAATAGTTCTCTGCTGGGGAACTAGAGCAAGCACTGCAAGAATCGCTCAGTTTCCGAGCAGGGTCAGCGTAATATTCTCCATTCAGTGTGGAAGAAATACCAAATATGCATCCTTTCTTTGGGAGACAGACAATGCAAAAGATGGCATTTAGCTTCTTCGTGATCTGGGGGTGGGGGATAAATATCAACTCTGACAAGCCAAAAAGATAAGAGAAATACCATCAGGTGAAATGCAGCCACATGGGGAAAGAAATTCCACACTCACACAAAAAGAAAAAAGCAAGTAAAAAGGGTCTGGAGACTATAGGGAAAGATTCTATTAGGTACAATTAAAATGTGTGTTATGAGAGCTATGTGCAAGTGTATTTCAGAATTTCTGTGACATGCTTTTCTTCTTTCTTTCCAGAAAAATAGGTGTATTCATGCTTTTCTTCTTTCTTTCCAGAAAAATAGGTGTACTATGAATCACCTTAAAATCCACCAAGGTAAATATCATATATTAAAAAGAAAGCAAATAAACAAAATCTGTGCCTGAATTCCCAAACTAAGCCCAATTAAAGGTTTCTTTATGGCTGTAAACCTGACAAGCTACAATTTCCCCCTGTTGCAGTGGGTGTGTGTGTTTTAATGTAATATTAATGAGCCAGGATGGAGGGTCATAAAAAGTGATAGGTTTTTTCGATGGTAAATTATAAATCGGTATTGATTTTTCCCGGCACTAATGCAGCCAGCTTATTGTAAGACACCACAGGCAAAGTGCACTTTATCAGATTAGACTGGGGCCGGTATCAAATATACATGAGAATAAGGATGCATTTGTGAGTTAGACTACACTTTTCTTCCCTAACAATGCATGAAATTTTTAAGGAAAAAAAAAAAAAAAAAAAAACACCAGACAAGGATACTGGGAAATACAACATTTTTTTTTTTCCAAAGCACAGATTTCCAGAATTGTTGCTCTTGGGACAATTTACTTCAAATTGAATAGAAGGCAGTAATAATACTAATGAAATTATAAATAGGTTTCTTTAAAGGCTGTTCTAAGTTTCTTTCGTTTAATTTGTAGCATAGCAATGAAAGGGCATACTTCTGCCCTCTCCACCAAGTCCAGCCTCCAGCTGCAGCATCATTCTTTTGCCCACCTTCTGCCCACAAGTCACTGGGGTGGACCACAGCGGACAAGAAAGTGTTATTTTTTCAAATGACTGAGGTTCCTCTCCGTTGGTATTTTATAGTCATAAGGACTTCATTAGACACTTCAGTGGAGATTTTAGCTCTTGAGAGAAAAGAGGAGCCAAAGAGAGCATAAGAACAGGAGAAAGAAGAGAAAATGACTGGAACCCATTTCCCTGGACAAAGATGTTATTATTTGTCCTCTCTCTCCAAACATGGGTCAGCCTCTGACTCACTCGAATGTCAACAGAGATGCAAGTCCTCACTCTGAGTGTGTGTTTGCCTTTTGTTCTTTGGAGAGACTTCTCCAGCTTTGTTGGGAATGCTAGCAGCCCTGTTTCCAAACACTTCCCCACTTCTTCCTATAACTGCTAGCACACTCTCTATCAAAATCTGCCGCTCTCCTCCCGGCACAAAGGCTGCGCTCCCACCACGTGACAGCAAGCCGTGCCCAGCTTTGAGGCCGGGTCCTCAGCCAAGATTCCTTCTGTGTCTCCACGGCGTGAACAGGAATTGGAAACCCGCATGCTCACCCCCAAAACAGTCTTTTTTAAGAAGTCGGGGAGAACATGTGTTTATTGACAGTTCATTAACAAACGTCAACCCCCCTGCAAGCTGTTTACTAAGGAATGTAGTGAAGTGAAGAAGTGTGAATATAAATAACTAACAAAAGAAGAATGGAGAGAAAATATCTCAGGGCTGTCCCCATTTAATGTATTTCGAATCTGTTTTCTTTTCTGCTGGAAACATGACGCTACTGAAGGTATATCCATGGCACCCAGGGCAGTAAAAACAATAGGTGTTTGTGTACTGATATCTAGAACAACATTTAAATAAAACTCAGAAAAACTGGGCTATGCCATTTTGTCTTATTTTTTTTGTCCTTGTCTATATCAAGAGATTTAAACATTTTTTTTTAAAAGGAAAAATAAGCTAATAAGTTCCATAATTATAAAGTTACGGCTATAATAAAATTGCTTATTTCTAAAATATGAAGGATGTCAAAACCGCAGCAAAAGTTCACAAAAACCTGGCCCCAATCTTGAGGAGCGTAAAATCTAAGTTAGGGGTAAGCAAAATCAGCAAAGAATATATACTATTCAGTAAGGTGTTTCTCATTTGCTACATCAATACTCAAAGTGGACCATATTGAGTGAGGGTAGCTAACCATTTCCAAATGTTAAAAAAAAAAATCTTACTACAGTATCCTTGCATCAAAATGACTCCTGCAATTACAGAAAAAAGGGAAAGTGTTTTGAGACAAGAACAAATCAGGTAAAACCTAATAAAGCCAAAAGGAAATTAGAAAAATAGAAGGTTGTTTTCACGGGAGTTTAATCTTTTCACCGAAAAGTGATCTCTATCATATGTCAAATCAACATCTTAAAGATCCATTTTATAAAGTTATGAAAGTGAAAGCATACATTTTTGCCTATGCTAATTTAACTTTATTAGTGATGCCAAAACCCTCATTAACATTTTTCATAAAATCATGCAGAGGTTCTCTCTGCTTTAGGGATAAAGCTAATAAACAAATACACAAATTAGTGTATTTTAATTAAACGTTATCCCATGAAGTAATATTGTACACCACCATCTAATATGAGAAAAACTTTCTTACTTAAAATCCAGTACAATATTAAAATATTAAAACTCATTAAATATTAATTTAAAAATACTTTACAAACGTTCAAGTACTCTGAGTTCTGTATTTTTAAACGTTTTATGTTGTTCTTGTACATATGATGTAATCCCTAAACTCCTAGCAAAACAGTGCAAGAAGCTAAGATTACTTTGCAGAACTACACTGATGGACTTAGAAAAATTGTTATTGTTTTGTTTTAAAATTTTTCATCAAAACGGTGTTGCTAGAATCTTTCAAAAAAAAAAAGGGTCCACCAGACATTTATAGCAAAACAGGATTCAATAATAACTTTAAGTCATTATTGTAAAGATCTGAAGATTTATCTCAGCAAGGCTCCTAACTGCATCATTTTAAATTGCATCCAAATCACTCAACAGACGCTGAGTGCCTACTATGCACCTAACATAAGCTACGCATGTGGGATTTAATTGTTAATGTATGGCTTGGGGAAGAGGATTCAAAATAAGCTACTAGCAGCCTAGACCAACCACAAACTAATTGAAACTCTGTAGTAAAGGGTAGATAGGTTTTAGAACACGCCTAGAAATGTCTTTAGAAATCCTAGCTCAAATAGATAAGTGCCCTGAGACAAGGAACTAATGAATGCAGATCGCTTGACATTTATTAAATAACCATTAGCCACTACAGTTGTTACTAATAGTATTATTTGCACAGTAAGGCTCAATCAAAGGTGTAGATTGACCAAAGCTTAAAAACCCAGATGGAGAAGATGCACTTGGGCACACTTTCTACTCAAGTTAATCATCATTTATTGAGGGACTATTTCTTGTATGTCAGACACTGTGTTAGGCAATGAGGATGCAAAGATTAACAAGACTAAGCTACCTGAGGGCCATAACTCTGTCTGCCTTATTTACTTCTGTGTTTCCGGTTCCTAGCCATAGTGCCTGACACATTGCAGATACTCGATAAATATTTCGTGAATAAATGAATTAATAACCAAACAAAAATCCCTGTTGACAAAGCACTCACAGTCTAATTACTTTTGCCATACTTGGATTTTTCTATCACAAATCTAGCTGGCTCTTTTTGAAAACTCCTCCCTTGCTAAAAGCAATTTAATGAAATAGCTGTGATCCCTTGGTTTGGAGAATAAAATCTAGTTGGTATTCAAGGGGAAAGATAGATATTGTGGTCTGAATAGGGCCAAACTTCCACCCAGCATCCTATGTATGAAGCTCCTGATTTAACCAGAATTATCCTGGAAGGAAATTCAACACAAAAAATGCTCAGAAATACTGTTTTGTCACCTCGTGAGGCTGAGCCTTCACAGGACCTGTCATGCACACTTCATCTGATAAGAGGCCCTGGATACACATCATGGAGGCTCGGACTCCCTGACTCCCGGGACAGAGCTCTTGTCAGGAAAAGACCAGCTTTTCATTTCAATCAAATTACTGTGATGGCCCAGAAGGTGGTAAAATAGCACAAGGGTTCCCCTTTGGCAGCAAGCCTTCAAAAAATCGTATCTTTCATTTGGTTGAAATTCTTAGTAACCTGAAAACATGAAAGAAGAAAGAAACAATGGCCCCCAAGGAAGCATCTAGTGGTTTTTTGTGTATATAAGTTGTTTTGAAGAGGTACATTCACTCAGCAAGCTCTCTGAAAGTATGACTGACTTGATATTTCCAATATGACTAATTTACAGCCCGATCTGAACTCTGCTGCATCCACTTGTGGACGCAGGAGGCATCTTTTTCCGATGTTGGTGGAATGTTCTCTAGAGTAGTATTGATTGCACAGTGATGGGAAATGATAGGACAAACCTGAACTAATTAAGCAATAAGCTCAAAGACTACCTACCTTCAATACTGTTTGAAGGTACATTTAATTATTGCGTGGCTGCAACAGCACAGGGAAGAACATGCCACTTAGGTAAATGTATCAAAGAGTATTGACTGAATGACTAAGGCTCCCTATCGGTTCTAATGTCTTTGGGAAATCAAAGAGTATAAGAAGTAAATATTTCAATTTGGAAAGTGAATGCTACCACATGGGTGGGTGTGGGAGCATGGAAGGGGGAGGTGATGACCAAACCAGAGGTAATGTACTCAACCAAAACCTAGAATAAACAGGTTCCAAGCCTAGGACAGGTCATTTTAATAATACCTGAGAGCATTTTAGTACTTTATCTGGGCAGAATCTCATCCTACAACTTTGTATGTGTGACCAAATAAAGTAAAATGGAGAGAATTGTCTCTTAGAGTGGAAATTCAGTAACATAAAGTAGAATTAAACTGCTGGTTACTGTTATGATATTTGGGCACTTTAGTTAGTAGCTGATTTCCCATGAATCTCATAAATGTCCAAATCAAACTTGGAATCACAAAAGAAGGAGTGAAATATCTAAAGGAATCCTTTAGGGCCTGGAGCTCCTCTGAATTCAGCTTATCACTTTAGTGGAGACCACTGCCTACAAAGAGTGCTAATAATAATATAGCCATGGTAGCCAAAGTCAGAAATGTTAATACTCTCACCTGGTTTGAAAACTGATTTCTATGATACTGTCCAAGATTTACTCCAGCTTTCTAACTTCTCTTCTCCAGGCTTCTCAAGTCTCTTGTCTGATGACCTCATTTTAAACTTCATTTTTCTATTTTCTATTTAGTCAAGGGGACTTGACCATTTTTTAGAGTATTTTTCTAAATATCACCTTTTTAAAGCAAAGAAAGAGGTACTAATAATGTATTCAGGGCGATTTTAGTGATGCAAGAACATAAGCATTAAATAGCACTGAATCACACAGTGAGAAAGTCTGTCCCTTTTCAGTTTTCTCTTTATTCTGAAGTCAGTGAGAGAGTATCCGCTGGGTGCTAGCATTTCTTGAACACCTAACGCTTGCCAACCTCCACGTTTAACAGCGCCACTGGCAGGCAGCAGTGTCCAGCTAGAAGATCACAATGCTGCTTTCTCTCCTTTGCACGTATTCTGTGGTTACCTTCCATTTACTGCAGGTGAGGCCAAACTAGCACTTACTGCAGTACATAAAGTCTCCTTTTCAAATAAATTCAAGTTTAAAGACTGAGTTGATGTAAATAAATTTATTTTTTAAAAATAGTACAGATGGTACAAGGGTATGGTAAAAATCATGGAAGAGGTACAAGAATGATGTTTGCAAGGAAACCCTGGCATAAGAGAAAGCACCCAGAGCTGAGAAACTGACAACCTATGCTTTTCATGATAGTTCTTCCACTAACCAGCTTTGCGACCATTTGGAAGTCACTGAACATCACCTACCTTGATCATAAAGTGAAAGTGTTAGATCAGTGTTTTTAACCTGACAGTCCACAACAATCATCTGGGGATCTTTTATAAAATGCTGCTTCCTGGGCTCTACCCTAGACAAGTTAATTCAGAATGTCTGGAGACAGGGACTAGACATCAGTATTTGTTCTAAAGATTCCCAGGAAATTCTGATGTCAGGCCAGGGCTAAGAAACACTGAGAGAAACGATTTCTAAAATCTTCTGAATCCTAATAAGCCACTAAAAAGGGTAGAAGAAATGCAAAAGTCTGTTTTCTCCCTGCTTTTACTTTCTCTTTGTTTTCAAACCTTCCCTCTCTTTCTTTCAAAGTTCTAGATCCAAATATGCTTTCTGAATTTTGCTGATGTGACACCTCTCAAACCACCATTATCCACAAAAGCTACAGTTGAGCTGTCTTCCTGTTTCTCAGATCAGTAATAAAGCCATTAAAACAGAGGCGTCAGAGTTAAACTCAGGAATTCTGGACAACAATCCAGATTTCTAACTCCCAGTCCAGCATCTGGGAGAAGGAAAGTAAGAGGAAGGAAGGCCAAGGAACCCATGAAGTTCAGCTCCTCAATCTAAGTGCAGGCACGTCTGTGGGCAAATCCCCCCGGGAAATGTGGATGCTGCAGAAGCCTGGAGTATCAGCTCCAGGGCTGGCCTTCTCCATATGTCACTTAAGCCCCTTCATCAATAACTACTCACCCCAGGAATGGCATATCAGCAAAGCCATTCCGAGCAGCCTAGCTCTTCCGTCCAGCACAGCCCTTGGTTTCAGAGGGCAACGGCGTGATAAATGCTGAGCCACAAGCCATGCTGTCTCTCCCAGCCCCTATCTCCTTCCCCAGCTTGGTTAAGAAATCTCTCTCCCTGGTTTTCCCTTTCATCTCCCCTTCCTTGGTCTCCCCTTCCTTGGCTGCTCTCTACTTCATGGTATGACAGGTGCAAGAGAATGCTGATGACAAATAATGAAAAAAACTAGGAACAGGTATGATTTCAGGACTAGATTTCTTTCTTTCATTTTTATTAAAAAGAGTCACTTCTATCTCGTCCCCTAGCTTTCCCAAGATGATTCTCAGGCAGGGGGCTCAACCTCAAGTGCCCATGGGAACACACAACAGGCATACACCCCTATGTAAAGAGAGGAGCTATACTCAGCAAAGGGGCGGTGGTTTCCAGGCAGGCATGTGAGCCCCTGGTTACATATTCTCCAATTTTATAAGAAAAGCCAGGTACACAGACTTGAATGTGAATCTTCTGATTTTATAATATTAACTTCTAATTCAGAATTTTAAATTCAAAATTTTTAAATTCAAAATTTTAACATATTCTGCAGACCAAGGCAAAAGCATCTGAGGGCTGAATTCAGTCAGGGAACCACACACATTTGGGGACTTCTGCAAGCCACGAGGTTGGGAGAGGGAGAGAGCAAATTCCTAAGAATTTAATCTCTCTCATTTCACTGGATTTGCCAGACTTGTAAGACTCTTGTCTGGACCCCAGCTTAGCAATTCAATCACTCACCATCCAATTAATAATGATTATTATTATTATTTTTATAGCTTTTCGTGTGTACTTCTACTAAACACCCCTATGAATAAGGTATGTTATCGTCACCATTTCACAGTAAGGAGGCTGAGGCTCAGAGAGACTAAATAACTCAGATCACACACATCTGAAATGTTAGACACATTGAAAGCTGAGGCTGTCTGATTCCAGCACCCACATTTCTAACCCTGGGCTAACAATGAAGAGTCCCATCTTAGAACTAAGAGATCTCAAGAAACATCAGGGGAAACATTGGTCTAGTTGGGGCAATAAAGCAGACAGATTTTTAGTAAAATCCAGGCTTCCCATGTTCACTAACTACGTGCCTTTGGGCAAACTGCTCCACTTTTCTGAGCCTCCATTTCTTCTGTAAAATGGAGATAGCATTAGTATTTCCCATATAGTCTGCTGGGTGGGCATTACATGAGATAATCCATGTAAAGGCTTAGAGCACAGTGCCTGGAGGATAATAAACACTGAACAAATTTGGGCTACTACTGTTATTATTTTTATTTTCTTTACTATAAGTCATCACTCCTTATATTCAGCCTTCTACCCTAAACTTACAGAATCCTAATATTTCCTTGGGCTTTAAGAAGACTTCTAACTTTTTAAAGCCTTTTAACATCCATTATTTCATTTTATCCTCCCAAGAGCCTAATGAGGTAGGTGAGACAGGGATTACCTCATATGGCAGATGAGAGAATGAAGAAGGCACAGAGAGGTTCATTAGACTTCCAAAGTCACACAGCTATACATAGGCTCCCTAATAACCCTGAGCTTTCTTCAATTACTGGACATTCAAGAAGGAACTAGGCAGGGAAGACCCCTAAAAGTAGAAACGTTATATTTGTCTTTGGGTGCCTGGAAGATTAATGGGGGTTATAATATAACTAACTGTCCAGGAAAAAAATATAAGAGCACTTCTGAAGAAAAGTAAATGAATTGGAGTTAATATACTGAAAATCATGGTGATAAATACTTACAGAAAAAAATCACTAGAAGAAATGACTAACATGAGAAGAAGCTGGAATAGGGACATATGAAGAACTTCCTGGAAGACAGTAAGGGCCCTGGGGCCCCTTCTATGCATGTCGCAAACTTGCTAGACTTAGGAATGGTGCCCTATGGGCTGACTGCAGCAGCACTGCAGGGAAGGCACATCATTCTCCCCAACTCCTGTCTCTAGAGCACATCTTACACTCTGGGTAATTGAATTATTCTTTTTTAACATCTTTATTGGAGTATAATTGCTTTACAATGGTGTGTTAGTTTCTGCTTTATAACAAAGTGAATCAGCTATACATATACATATATCCCCATATCTCCTCCCTCTTGCATCTCCCTCCCACCCTCCCTATCCCACCCCTCTAGGTGGTCACAAAGCACCGAGCTGATCTCCCTGTGCTATGCGGCTGCTTCCCACTAGCTATCTATTTTACGTTTGGTAGTGTATATATGTCCATGCCACTCTCTCACTTCGTCCCAGCTTCCCCTTCCCCCTCCCCGTGTCCTCAAGTCCATCCTCTACGTCTGCGTCTTTATTTCTGTCCTGCCCCTAGATTCTTCAGAACCATTTAAAATTTTTTTTAGATTCCATGTATATGTTGGATAACTGAATTATTAAATACGGTATTCCCAGTATGGAACACATTATCTGCCCCATAGTAGGTGCTCATAGTAGGTGGACTGACTGATTGAATAAATGAATGAATTAATATCTCTGTCCAGAAAGATGGAAGAAGCTGTGAGCCCATCTGCAGTGGCCCTGGCCCATTCTGGCAGATGTCTTGTTATTTTACCTGCTCAATCCCTCCATCATCTCTTTGTAATTGTACTTTTCCTTTGGTGAACTGCCTGTGGTGCATTCTTTGTGATCATAGAGGAATTGATAGCCAAGTCAGGCCAATCCACTTCTCTCTCCTGAGATGCTGAATCTTGAGAAGAGTAGAACACAGGGGAGGAAATGGTAGGAGCCCAGGCCTTTGGCTGGTGGCATCCTGGGAGACCATTACTTCCTATGACCCAAATCCCAGGGCTACCTTACATACTCATCTTCCCAACACCTAATTACTCAACTCTTCTGACTTTTAAGCTTACCAGTTATTTATCCAATAAATTCCTATTGCTTTGCTTAAGTTGTCAAGAGTCCCCTTCTACTGCTTGTAACCAAAAGATCATGTGCTTTAGGAGGGAGCAGTTGAGTGGATAGGGTTGCTATTGTACCAGCTGATGCAATTCCAAGAGGCTTTAAATAGGTCCCATTGTTCTTCCCAAGTCTGTCTCCCAGAGCATATCAATAATATAAGTATAGAGAAGGGCACAGCCAGTTAGGGTTGCCCCTAGCTAATGCAGGGGAGAAAAACCTGCTTTAAATACTTTGCTCTATTTCTCTCGTTCTGGCTCAGAATTAGGCAAAATGGAGCCAGTGGAGTGGCACAGAGAGAAGGGGAGAAAACCCTCAAAGGGGTCTTCTCCTTTCCCCTCACTCAGAGCTGGTGTCTCCCGTTGAACCAGCTCCTACACAATTCCAACAGAAAACCAGCTGGCAGCCACTGGTCCTGCCCACCACAGGCTGAAGTCCTCTCCTCTGCCCAGGAGAAACATTGTTGACATGTCCTACTTGTGATGCAGGCACTGCTCGCCAGCCTCTGAGACACAGCAGGAGACTGCTGACTTCCTGGCTCTCTGAGACCCAGTAAATCCTCCCACCCTCCCCAGCACCTAAGCGACACGAGCCTTCAATATCACGGTAGCTGGACAGCTGTAGTTTGCACCCTCTGCTCCAGCAAGAAACTGGAAAGGACAGATTGGGGAAGGAGAGCTTTCTGCAAAGTCTCCTCTTTAATCCCCAGGTCAGAGATCTGGGCTTCTTGGTTTTTAATAAAATGCTCAACTGGGCCTGAATGTAGGCTACTGGGATGGGAGATCACTGCTCTGATGCCAAACGATGGGCAATTTCTTGTCAGACTGGAGAGCAGACACAAATGTCTTCATGTCAAATGATGTATACAAATGGCCGTGAGGCTCTTGGAAACCCTCAGACAAAGTGCTTAGTCACGGCGATCACTGTAATCCACCGCCAATTAAAACCAAATGCAGGCATCCCTGCGATGGAGACAGACAAAAACTTGAAGTGTGGTGCAGGTGCAGCCCTGCTCACAAAAGTCTTCCTCTCTTTGTGTGCAGCTCCAAACCCAGCTCATAACCATGAGAGCAGAGTGGCTGTGAGCACCAAGAACAGAGGACAGCAGAGCTATTTCAAAACTTCCACTCAAGATGCTGGTAGGGCCTGTGAGGGGTCAAGTGTACATCACAGCCATTCATTCATGTCCTCGCTTGTTCCAGACACTAAATTGATTATAATGGCATCCAAGACGTGCTATAACTCACTCCTTCCATCATTCGAGACAACACCTGTTGACTACCTGGGTTGCCGTGCTGAGTGCTATAAGGTACTTTATTTCTGGGCAAAGCTCTAGATGGCACAGCCCGTGAGGAGCTTATGGCCTTAGCAGGAAGATTTAACATGAAAGAAAACAATTAGAATGCAAGGTGGAAAGTGACAAGTGACACGAGAGATCCCAAGAAAAAACAGTAGATGGCCGAGGAGCCGTTGGAGAGGGTGATTAAGAAGCAGGTGAGGAAGCTTCAAGGAGGAAGCAAAACATGAACCTCCTGGCACAGGATGGGAAGGATTCAAAACACAGGAGTGGGAGTCGGGGGTGGGTTGGGGGGTGGTGAGGGTACAGTCAAAGGGCAAGTTGTACAGTATAAAGTACATACTCGGAAAAATACCACCATGACAGCACGACGGTGCCCTTCTCCTGGAGTGGAGCATGTTGGGGGGACACCCCAGGTAAACCAGGCCTTGGGCTCATATCAGGAAGGCCGTGAGCCAACGTTCAGCAGTCACGGCTCTGAGAAGCTAGCTGAAGTCCCTTCCTTGGAAAGAGGCATAATCAGAAGTGCACACAAAGAAGGCTTCCCCGGCTGCAGTGTGCAGGAACAGATCAGAGGAGGAAACTTTTAGGCAGGGAGACAGGTTAGAAGTGTAATGAGGCAGGCCTGAACTATGGTGGTGAAAACAAAGGGTAGCCACATGAAGACTGGCTCACTGAAATGTCACTAGTTCAGTCCTGGAAAATGAACCACCGGGCTTGGCTTTGAGAGGCTATGTGATTCCACCCAGACCTGGGCTCAAGTTTGCCAGCCTCAACTCAAGCAAAAGCTAGCCATGTGACTTTCACCTCCCTGTGCCTTGGTCTCCTTGTCTGTCACTCTCTGTAGTTACACCTAAGGGGAATCAGGGCTAGGATGGGCAGATGTGAATGTTCTTGCACTTTTTTGGAACAATTATAAAAACATAGGCTAATAACAGAATTATACTATTTCTATAAGGTGGTCCTTCAAGGCTTTGTATTTTCCTGGCTTCTATGTCAGAGATAATCCAACTCTAGGCACAGGCTAATATCAATGAAACCCATCACGTTCCATTTTCCTGAGCACTGGTGAGCCAGGTGATAACAAGAGCCAATTATATGTATGAGAATTCCATTAATGGATCCTAACACTGAACCTTAGCCACAGGACATGCTATATGCCTCAGTGTCCCAGTCATTACAGAAAGAGCAACAGAGAAATAATGTCCGGGGTGGGAGAGAAAACCAGGAAATCTCAGTCCTGCTGTTTACTGTCTGTGCAACTTGGAGCAATTTATTACTGAGCCTTAATTTCTCCATCTGTAAAATAGGGTTAATAATCTCTATCGCCTAATACTAATGAAAGTATAAAATAAATATGTATCACAGAGCATAGTGCCTGGCTCATAGTAAGCACTTGATAAATAGTAGCTGTTATTCATTGTTTTTTTTTTTATTGTTTACATCACAGGCATTGTTTCATTAATTTCAAACTACAACATTTTGCATATCCACTCTAGCATACCAGATGGCTGCTTAAAAATATCTGAATCGCTTATGAAAACAGTTTGAGACATTCCATTGAATAAGTCACTGGTTTATTTAAAATAAGTCAAAAAATCTCATATTTTATGTAAGAGATGCCTTTGTAGAAATAGTCTTTTTAAAAACACTACCACATGTTTTGCCACTTCTTGACAAAATGTTTTTCAAGAAAAGGTGCACACGCGCACGCACACAATTATTCTGTTGTCAAGAAAATAGATCAAGCCTGAGATATTAACATTGCCAAAAGATGACAGTATTTGGCAAGCCTAAAAATGTTTGTCATATTAAAAGTATTTATGCAAAAGCAGAAAATAAACTATTCAATATTTTAGTCACTTTAGGTGATTCAGGCAAGTCATTAGGTTTTGGTTTAAAATGTTCTTGTAGGAAATTCACCCTTCTCCAACCTAGCTAGTTTTATCCTTCTGCCTATAAAACTTAAACTTTCGAAAGGTTCCTCTGTGTTACCTGTGGAGTTTTTGGTATTTGTACAAC
Source organism: Balaenoptera musculus (assembly GCF_009873245.2). NCBI lineage: Eukaryota > Metazoa > Chordata > Mammalia > Artiodactyla > Balaenopteridae > Balaenoptera > Balaenoptera musculus. The sequence continues at coordinate 133,572,794 of NC_045787.1, forward strand.
GCAAGGGCTAAAAATGCCCCTCACCACCTACCCAATCCACCCCTGCTCCAATGTTTTTGCAACACTTTTTAAATTAAAGGCATTTACTAGCTCTGAGACCTTGAGCAACTTAACTAACTTCCCAAGACTCAGTTTCCTCTTCTAAAAATTTGGGTTGGGGGTAGAGTTGAGGGAGAATACGAGCCCTTCACCAGCTTCCCACATGGGGCTAAGAGAGAATGGATCTGAAAAATATTTTCGTTAATGGTAAGGCCATTTAAAGGGAAAAAAAAAAGCGAGGACCCATAAAGCCAAAGCTTATTCAACAAAGACTTTCCTCAACATTTTCCTTGCAGAACCCTTTAATAAATCCTTGTAAGGGCAAAAGGTGGCCCTTTTGCCTGAATGCAAGTAACTGTTGAGTTCATATAGAAGCAGGGGCCAAAATGCTCCCAATGGCTTTCCTTAATGATTTTTTTTGTCATCAGAATTAAAGAAATGTAGGCCCTTTTGGAACAATTTATGAATGTGTATCTTGTGAAGTTATAAATACATTTAGATCCATTTCTCTTCCCTTCTTATAAAGACATTGATGTGTTTTTTCTGACATGCCTCATGAACTCAGTCAATCACAAGTCTTTCTTAATGGAAACCACATGTCTGCCCAGAACTGTGTAATTATAATGCTAGGATTCTTGGCACTGCCAGGAAAAGGGGCATTGTCAAACCAATTAAAGTTTATTTACTTACATACCATTTCTGGATCAGAATGTTCTTTCTTTTATGCTGATGCTGAGAAAATATATATCTCATCAAGTTGTTGTAATTGTTTTTTTTGGACAGATTTACGTTTCTTACCAATTATATTCCTGGTTTTCAGTTCCTTTGCATGTAACTAAAAATTTCTTTAAAAAGACATCTGGGAACAGTATCATGAGATGTTCTGTAAATAAGACTTTGCACATTTCACACCAAAATTACTGTGCTTGTTTATTTGGCTGCTGAAATGTAATTTTATAGGATTTATCTCCACTAAGGGGTATATTAAGAGCATTTTCTTTAGACCTGTTAGGGAGTGAGCATGGCCTACAAGAAGGTCTGGGCTTGGTATCTGGCTCAGCTATTGAATCGATGGATTATCAAGGGGAAAAAAACATTTCTTAAAGTCTCAGTATTTTCTGGCTGAAAAGTAGGAATAAAAATTCTACTCACAGAAATAACAGTGTTAAGGGGAAGTACCACGGTTAGTAAGGAAAACAGTGGAATAAATATTTGGAGGTAGACACCAGCTAGTGGAATGGCCTTGGACGAGGCCTTCAATCATTCTGAGCCTTTTTTTCTTATCTGTAAAATGGGACTAATAATACTTATCCTATGAGCCTCAAAAGATTGCTCTGAATTTAAAATGAAATGAGAGAAAGCCTTGCAATGTGCAAAGTAACTGTCATGGTCCCTCTCTCTGATTCTATCAAGCCTAAGTCGAGAACCACAATCACAAACCAGCAAAAGTAAAACCAAAGAACAAACTTAGATTGTGGTCAGAAGCAAGGGACAAAACAAACCAGACTGAAAATCTCAAATTCCGGCCCAATGGGGAGAAAAGAGTCCATCAAGGAAATAAGGCTGACGTAGGTCAACCAGCAGGCACATGAAAGACCTGCCTCTGAACATCTCCCTCCACTTTCATCATTGGAGACAAATGATCCCAATTTGCTGTCAAGGAAGATGGGAAGGTGGGGTAAGTTACCTGGGTTCTCGTCTCTCACTCTAATGTTGGCTCTCCCACTTCCCAGGAAAAAGGGGCAGAGAACAGGCATTAGGAAAGCCCCTCAAACCCTTTGTGGAATGGGTTTATCCAGCCTGCAGGTGGGTGTCCCTTAGAGGGGGGACAACACGAGGGACATCTCTCATCTCTTGGGTCCACCAAATTAAATGACTGTGAGTTCCTCTTTAATTTTCCCAACAATGATAGACAAAGGTGAAATTCTAAATATAGGAATAGACTAAAGCACAACCCAATTTTCCATAGGCGTAATGAACAATCTGATTCCCACTATGCCTTGGTTACTGTTGTAGAGCGGCTTCACCCAAATCCAGCAAGTAAGCCAGCGTTAGCCTCTTTGAACTCTTGCCCTTAGAGACAAAGGACCTTTCAACTTACAAAGTCCACCATAAAAAATGTGAACGTGCCTTGCTACAGGGGGCTGTGCTAACATAACCACAGGCAAAAGAGTAACACAAACTGTGGAGTGAAGCGCGTCCCCTAACATCAGGGTCTACTCTGCCAGTGACAACTCTGGAAACATCACTTGAATTCCTTTTGAGTAAAGTACTGTATTTCCTGGACTCTAAGTCTAAAATTTTGTCTAACTTTAACACTTGTATCATATTAGCTTGATGCCTCGTAATGAGAATGACTGATCTTTCATTACCATTTTTACATTTCATCATTTGAATGGTTATTTTATCAGAAATTCATTTCTACCTCAAAATCTCAAATATACCATTACATTAGGAGACTCAATAAGGCAAACACACACACACACAGTTTTGCTCAAACTAGTAAAGCAGAAAATTCATGAATGACTTTTTTCATTAGGTTAGAATTCTTCACTCCAGATTAAATGATTAAGTTTGCCAGTTCATTTTGATTTTTGAACATTCAAACTAACAATGCAGAAAATTTAGGGTTGGTTTTTTTTCCTCATCATGTAAAGATCTTTAACTAAAAAGCGAGTTCTTCCAGCATATTTTGATTTTTGGAAGTGCATTCTGGATTTAACATTTCAAAAACACCATCAATTATATACATGAGAGGCCTGCTCTGGTCTCCAGCAATACACTCAGAGTGGACAGAGCCCTCTCGTGGGTGAATAGCCATGGACTGAGAGAAGTGAGGATATTCTAGTTGGCTATCCCTCTGCATTGTCTGACAGGCACCCCCTCCCCTATCCTGGCCAAGCTTTGGAAAAAAAGTCAGCTTCTGTCTTGGAAATCCTCTCTTCCTTGATGCTAGAAGTAGGGGTATGGGAGAAAGTGGTATGAAATTAGAGTAAGGATATGCCAGGGCCTTCCCAAGCGACCAGATTTTCCCTCTCCTACTTCTCCCCAATATCCTATCTTCTTTGGATACTTGCATACAAGTGACGTAAAATAATCTGAACCTAGTTATTAATGGCATCTTCCTGGGGTCATGTTGTATTTAACAAGAGACTAAAATTCAATGTGGCATAGTCACTGAAGGGGAAATTTCTCGGCAGAGTGGTGGATCAATGATCGGAGGACTCTAGATAGGTTTGGCTTGGACCTGCTGGGATTGTGGCAGTGGGCATGCAAGCACCAAAAGAATCCTGTGACTGTATAAACTCCAAGTCCCTCTGAGCCTGCAAGTCTAGGAGGCAGAACCATATCCCAGGGCAGAGGAAGTTTCAACATCCCTCAGCATGGTGCTGAAGCAAGAGCCTAGATCAGGCATCACATGAACAGCACTATGACTCCAGGATCTGCCATTTGTGAAGCTCTGTGAGCTAGGATATAGTCCTCAACCTCTGCCTTTCTTGCAGGGCTGTTGTGAGGATTAATTGAACAGTTAAAGAAAGAACCCAGCACCCTGCCTGGCACAGGGTAGCTGAATGATAAAATCTGTGGTCCCCCCCGCTTCACATCACAGCACACAGACATTCTGTCCTACTTCACCTATGGGTAGTGTGGTCCTGGCCTGAAACTATGAGCTAAGAAAAATGATCTCATCTCTGGTCAGAGACACACAATGCAATTTTATTGCATGATGCACAGAGACTCCCAAAATGTGTTAGCTCAAACCTACTGATTCCAGGGGTGCAATGATGGGTCAAGTTCTGCAACAAAGAGGATTCAGCCTCCCTAAGGATCTCAGCCCTGCTTCTGGGAGTCTGGCCTCCAGCCTTCGAGAAAATAAATGGCTCTAACAGATTCTGGGCCCCAAATCCAACTTTAATTTACTGGTGACCTCATGGCTTTCAGGAGCATTACACAGGACTTATCTGGAATTCACTCTTTCCTACGCCCTTTTTTTAATTGGATAAATCTGATGATCATGCTGATTTCTTGGATCTTTTTATCTAGAAAGGAATTTTTCTGGAAGTACTTAGTATTTTTAATCAAATCAAGGAAGAATTTTATTTAAAAACTTGTAAGCATATAATTTCTTAATATACTTTCTTGGTAAATTAGTGATGGTTTTGACATAATTTTTCCTAATTTTTATGAAACATTTCAATTAACTTTCACTCTGTAGGTTAATCACAAAGATTATAGCTTAGATATTGGATGTGGAACATTATGATTCCTGTCTTTTACCGAAAAAAAGTGTGTGTGTTGGGGGGGGTTGTTTCTCTTACTTTCTCCAAATCTGCTTTCTAAAAGTGATTTTAAAATGTGAGCTTATTTTTAGCTATTTAATTCAATTCTGGATGTGAATTTATGAGGTAATGAGGAGGTCAAAGTCATGGAAAAATGATGGAAAGTAAGGCAAACTTTAATATAATTTCTCAAAAAAACTGCATTTTTAGTAAAAAGTCTGCTTAAGTAGTCTTAGAGGAACTGGACATCTCTATCAATTATTACTGTATTTCTAGCTTAAAGGCAACAAATGTAAAGAATTATGATACTCAGGCCCATACCTAATAAGAGGAGACTCACATACTGCATGACTAAATATTTCAAAGCTATAAAACAAACTTTAAGTGAAATATGTTATACCTCCTCTCTTGATGAATATTCCTTCATAATGACCTAGAAGGCCAGGTTTGACTTTAGAATTTTTGAACTGTTCAAAGTTCCACTCAAGAGCTTGGTGACACAGAGAGACCAGCCCATCACATTAGCCCTCTTCTCCTTCCACCTCTGGCCCAGATCCACATCTCAAGGGGCTTCATGCACCCATATGAACACTCCAGCCCTCACATCCAATCTCCCTCCCCATCCTCTACAAGCAGCCCTCTGTCCCCCACTTAAGACTAAGACGCTCACACCCTGGGAGGGTAGACCTGGGTGAGAGAACCAGGAGGCCCTTTGGAATTGGGCTCAGGGCCTTTGGGGGTTCAAATTCCTGGGTGCCAAAAACTCTGAGAGTGATCTAGAGGGTGGGCAGGTTCCCGATGGCCCCATGGACCTCTCATCCATAGGAGGGTTATGGCTGGGGGTCAAATTGGGGCCCTCTGAAGAGCAGAGGACTCTCTTAAGCGGGCCTCAGAATGATACAGGACATTCAACCACACTCTGAATAAATGGAAACACTGGGCATTCTCTATAGTTTAGTACTAAGTATTTTACAGTTTCCAACTTTCAAAAAATTGCAAATGTATATTCTTAGAATTACACACCCTCCATCTACCTCTGAATCCCCCCAAATCCAGATTCCACCTACTAGGAATGTTTTTCACCTTTCCATATGCTGTTCTCTCTGCTGTAAATGGCCCCACCCTCCCACCATCTCCTTCCCTTGCTAACTCGTCTTCATTCTGAAAGATTCGATTCAGGGCAACTACCTCTTCTAGGATACCTTCTGGGACCTCATTTCCCATTGCTTGGGGACAGCCATTCCCCTCCTCTGTGCTCTCAAAGTATCTGCCTTATGTTCCTATATTGCATTCCATTTTACTAAACTATTAGCTCTATTAAATTATTAGCTCTGCACCCCTCATTCAGATCTTCTTCTGACCAGTGTTATTTATATTTATATTACAGAGCCAAACACCTAATACATACTTGCTAAAGTGAATTAAACTCAACTCACGGTGGTCTCTTGTCATATGCAACCTTCCCGACAAGGCTTTCCCTCAACTTTCTCTAAAATAGCACCCTTACCAAGCTCTAGCCCCTAGCCCTACTTTATTTTTCTTTATAACATTAACTACCTGACATTATATTAGATATGTATTTATCGTCCCCATTTAGGATGTGAGTTCCACAAGGGCAGGGACTTTGTTTATTTTAATGACTGCTGAGTCCACAGCACCTAGAATAGGCAGGCATTCAATAAATAGTGTTGGATAAGTAAATGAATGCACTAAACACATCTGAACTATCTCAGCTTTCTCAAACTTCACTCATTTGTATATCTTTTGCCAATCTACCCACCACTGTTATTATTATTTACTTAATAATTTTACTTTAAAATGATTCACTCTTTCATTTAAGTAAAATTATTTTCAAAGGAAACTATACATAGAAAACCAGCTAATTGAAGATAATCATAAAAATAGATGTAGAATGATTAAATATAAAATGTCTGTGGGTCTCCTAAAATTATCTTACAGGCCAACACTGGTACATAGGCTGGTAACTTACCACACTTTGGGAAATGCTGTTGACTTGATCAAAGAGACCTTCGATTCCCAAATTGTGCCAGATTGCAAAGTATATTACGCATGCTTCTCACCTACTACTGAAAAATATCCACAACCTGAAAAGTTTAGTGCGTATACCCTAAGCATTTCTCTGTCATGGAAGCTTCAAAGGCTCAGCCCAAATACCACGCTTCTCAGATTGCAGTGAATGAACCTCAAACACACACAAGAGTTTTTCTGTTTCATTTTCTCACTGAAAGAAAAAAAAAATTCTCACAGAAAAAAGAAACAGAATGAAAGACCCATATTGACAGCTCTTATCCAAAGACTCAACTCTGAGAGTTATCTATGTTGCAGCCTAAGACATAGACAGTTTCTGAGTCTGTGTAATGCCCCAGAATAGGAAATATGGCCAATGGTCATTCCAAACAATGGACGGATAATTTTTAAAAAATAGTAGTAATTATGATCAGTTTCCATAAAAATTCCAAATTTTCTTCACTTCAACAAAGTCAGGACTCTTCTTTAAGAGTCTTTTAAAATTAGTTGCTAAGCTTAGTTTTTTAGAAAATTCCTTACATCTAGTCAAAGGATCAGTCTTCAGACTTTCTCTCTCTTGGCTAAGATGAGATGTTTTTGGTTAAAGAGAAGAATATTTTCCAAGCATTTGTGAGAAGTTGGTGGTTTTTTGTCTCTTAAAATGCTACAACTATACACAAGTATTTTACATCTATTCCAAATAGCTAGTCTTCAGAATTGTAAACAGAGAATCAGTAAGTTCCAATGTTGACATGGTAAAAGTGAAAACTAAGTTCAGCGGTGGCTGATAGCTTCAAAAGTATGCTCTCTGCTGATCCGTAGTAAATATTTTTTTCTTCCTTATTTGAAATGAAGCACAAAGATTTAATAACAAATAAAAACCTACCAACATTTTATTTACCATTATAGAAACATATGTGTATGAAAATACACATTAAAATTTTATTATAAGAATAATAATATCCAACTAGTTTCTGTTTTGCTGTCCTACTGTTTTCTTTTCCTGCTACAGAAAGTTGTTCTTACATCACCAGCATTTTTAAGAGACAGCACTGTGTAAAGCAGCTCAAAGGTGGTCCCATGGAACCCTGAAGGTCTCTGAGTCTCTTTTAGGAGGTCAAACCTATTTTCCTCATAATACCACTGTACTGACATTTGTACAGAATTGCAAAAGCAATGATGGATAAAGCGATGACAGTGCTTTAGTGAGAATCAAGGCAGTGCCACCAAACCGTACTCAACAGTCATTGTATCCTTCACCATCCAGTAAACACACACACTTGCACACACACAAAAAACATAAAAAAATTTCACTTAAAATGTTCTTGATGAAGTAGCAAAAATTATTAATTTTCTTGAATTTTATTAAAATAATAAATTGTATTAAATCTCAACCCTTCTTACATCTTCCTAAGATTCTGTGAGATGAAATGGGAAATACAAATAGAGCGTTCTGCCGCATGCCAAAGTATAATATTCAGGTAAACTACTTGTGCAATTGTTTGAATTGTGAGCTAAACAGGTCTCCTTTTTTTGGCAGAACACCATTTTTACTTGTGAGTACAACTGACAAACAATGGTTATTCAGACTGGGTACTTGGCAAACATCTTCTTAAAAATGAGCAAAGGGGAACTGTCACTTCATGGAAAACAAATGACAGTCATACGTTGCCAATGATAAAATTCAAGCTTTCAAGTGAAAATTAGAATTTTGGGAAACTTGTATCCCCCACTATGAGCTTGAAAGCTTCCTAATAACTTCTCTGTTGAGACTGATTTGGATATTAATGAATATGAATATGAATTTTCAATACTGTACAATAAAATGTCCTTCAGCTCAGTGAACATAATTCATCGGACCAATATTTTCCAAATAACCAATGCATGATGTTACAAAGTCATGGTGGATAAAAGATCCATTCAAAGTGAAAGATATACAAATGGGCTTTAATATAAAGAGTATAAAAAGTTCATTGGTTTGGTTTCAGATTGAACACGACAACTAACTTTTAAGAAACTACCACTTGTCAAAATTTTGGTATAATATCAAAGAAGAATATTCACAATTATTTCAAACTATTAAAACAGCCCTCTTTTTTCCAACTACGTGCATTGATAAAGCTGGATTTTCATCATATGCTCTACCCAAAATAACATATAGCAACCTAGTGCAGAAGCAAATATGAGAATGCCGTCTTCTATTAAGCCAGAAATTTTTTAAAAGATTGGTAAAAATGTAAAATAATTCCAGTTTTCTCACTATTTTTGTTTCAGAAAATAGAGTTTTACCCATTTTACAATATATTACTTATGATAACATAACTTATGTTAAAATGTATTAACTTTTGTTAATAGCAAACGTGGGTTTGCTACTGTCATTTTAAAATGAATAAATATTTTTTCAAGTTCTCATTTTCATTTATAATACAGCCAATATGGATAGATATAAGCCACATAAACAAAAGTTCTTTGGAGTCCCAAGAATTTTTAAGAGTATAAGGTCCTTAGGCCTTAACAGTTTGATAAGCACTGGTGTAGCTTTGAAGAAACTGGAATCTGTAGTTAAGAGAGGCCCACACATTACAATTCAGCCGTGCATTGACTGTATGGCCCCTTGCAGAAGTCATTGAATCTCTCTGAGCCTCAGTTTCCTATCTGTACCAATAACAGTGCTCCTCCCCCTCACAGGCCTGTTATGAGAATTCCATGAAGTCACGGCTATTTGTCCCTAACACATCATGCATTCTTAATACTTACTAGCTGCCGATATCACCTTCGTCTTGTCTTTTTTGGCCAACTTATTAGGTTGACACTGGCGAAAGCTGTTCAGATTTTGAAAGAGAGGAGAAACTGCCCCTCAAAAGAGAGATGAGGCTGGCCTCCCCTCATGGATTATGTGGCCACAAGGCTGTTCGGTCTGAGCCACAGTTTACCACAATATTGCCTGACAGAGTGATTCCACCAGGGCTCAGCTCTCTTCTTACCAGCTGGTGCTAGGAGAGAAGGAGCCAGGCAAGAGAGAAAACTCTATCACTTCCTAAGGGCACCAAAGTCATTTTCATTATCAATCACCAGCTCGTACACACGTGTGTGCATGCGTGCGTGTGTGCGTGTGTGCATGTGTGTGTGTTTAACCCAAGATGGATGCTCAGGGTGGAGTAAACCAATTCAGTTTTGTGATAGTTTCAGGGTTCAAATGCAGTTGACATACACCATCTTTGAACCTTTTGGCATGGACTTAGGAAAAGACAACTAGTCCTATAGAATGAGAGGAAAGATAAAAGAAACCCCCTTTTTGCTCATTTTCCATTTACCTTTTAAGTTCTGTGGGATAGGTACACAAACTACACAAATAATCATTTCTCAATTTTCCCCTATTACTTTTTTTCCATAATTTGAAACATAAAACTCTTTCCACTGGCTGCCTTTCTAATTCTTCTTTCTACTCCTGTGCCAGTGCAAAAGGAACTGCCAACGAAAGTGCTATAAGCAGCCGTGCCCTTGCTGAAAAAGGCAATATGCCGTCAGCCTGACATATACCTCGCTTTTCCTCTCATTGTCCACACCGTGATTGATGGTGTAGTTCATTAATGTGGGACGATTGTCAGCTTTTCCTGAATAAATATAAAAAGAAACAAAGAAATCCCCACCCTTTTCAAGCCAGAGTGAATTATTTCCTATTTTCCAGGCTTAGGTTTAAGGATCCATAGGGCATTTGTCTCAAAGTAAATAATGAACATACCCTTTAATGGAAGAAATTTTAGTTTGGTTTCAGGGTTGAAATACTTTATATTTATATATACATAAATACTTGATATTTATATATATGTAAAAAGGAGGAAGGAATGCTATTCAAAAGGATGGAGCAATTTGGGCACCTAAAACTATACTTCCTTTCAAGCAAAACGTCATGTTTAGTATACATAGTCATGTAAAACGTCAGAATTATCACCTTGGGAAAGCTGTAAGTAAAAGTGATCTGTCAGGTGCTGAACCACATGTGACAAGAATCATCAGGAAAGAGAGCAGTGAACTCGATGGATAGTTAGAGGATTAATTTACAGCTGGATAGGAAAGTTGATTAACGTCTATCCGCATCAAAAGGAAGCCTCCTGGAAATTACCAAAATAGATTTTCCTTTCAATTTCTGTACTCATAATGCAGGCTAGGAATGCTTTCATTGCCAGACACATTTACATGTATAAGCTGAAGAAAGGTAAGATGGTTCCCTCTTGGTCACCTTTGCCCTTTTATCAGGAGGCATTGCCTCTGTGACTCTTCTCGGCACTGGCATACTTATCTTTCTGCCTGTCTGAACTGTCCTAACTGGATCTTTGCTAACTCCTTTAGGCACAAGGTCAACAAACACCATTGGGTGTGTCTTGCTTTTAGCTTTGGTGTACAAAGAGCAACAACCGAAACAAAAACAACATCCTCGTACATGTGGTGCTCACAAGCTGATGAACACGCAGCATTTCACCCTGGGCATTCTGTTCCTGTACAGATTTTCTTCGGTGGTAATGTGCGAATGACAATAATAATTTATTCTGAAGATGTGCTAAATCTCTTGAGTTGAATCGTGAAGTATTTTGAATACCACTGGAAGGCATAGGGAACTGAGAACTGTAGAAAAGCTGGTCCTCTGCCACCACTTGGAGATCCACTCTGATCACAATAGAAGGTGATTATTGAGGACTAACCAGCAGACCCTGGATGATTTTTCTTCTTAAGATGACAGCTTGCCTGTGTATCATGTATTCTTTTTTTTTTTTTTAACATCTTTATTGGAGTATAATTGCTTTACAATGGTGTGTTAGTTTCTGCTTTATAACAAAGTGAATCAGTTATACATATACATATGTTCCCATATCTCTTCCCTCTTGCATCTCCCTCCCTCCCACCCTCCCTATCTCACCCCTCTAGGTGGTCACAAAGCACAGAGCTGATCTCCCTGTGCTATGCGGTTGCTTCCCACTAGCTATCTATTTTACGTTTGGTAGTGTATATATGTCCATGCCACTCTCTCACTTTGTCACAGCTTCCCCTTCCCCTTCCCCATATCCAATCACATGTGCAGGGCTCTGTTTTCAGGAAGTTCTCATTCTTAATGATGTAGGTAAAGGGACCCAAACCCTAACAAGAGCTCACAGTTATTAAGCACTCACCACATGCCAGGCACGGGACTAGGCACAGTTACCTTCTTCGATCCACTTTCCAACTCTGTTAGGTCTCTACTACCATTACTCCCATTTTAATGATGAGGAAGACGGGGGCAGGGATTACGTGAACGGCTTATTCAAGGTCACATATGAGTAAGTGGGATGGCCAGGATGCTCACCCAGCCCTGTCTGACTCCAGAGCCAGAACCGTGAGCCACTAAGATACGTGTCTACTGATTAAGTCTGAAATGTTGGGAGAGTTTCTATCAAGGAAAGAGCAATCTCCACTTGGCTTTTAAATGCTTTATAAAGTGGTAGCCATTTGATTTCTCATTTCCTCCTCACTCTAACCACATTAAGTCAGCAGATAATATTATGCTCATTTTACAGATGAGGAAAAGAAAGTCCAGAGGAGCAAAAGCACTGTCTTGAGGTACAACAGCCATGACTGGAAGAGCTGGGACTGGAATTCGGGTCTTTCCTGTCCATTATTTTGCTACAAAGTAGCAAAATGAAAAAGAAAATAAATAAATCACTGAAGCGTATCAAAGTCACTTGGTGGAAAGGTAGTTGTTGTTGCCATATTTCATTTTGCAACTGCTTACCTTGTTATATAATAAATACAATGTTTCCCTACTAGCTACCAAGTGCTGTGGAATTCTCCAGATACACTGTCATATTATTTCAACGGCTTCAGTTGATCCTGGATTTTTCAGGAGGAGGGAAGGCTAAGAGTCCTGAGAAGTTTGAGGTAAAGCTAGCAAAGCTGCTTACAATCAACAGCCAGACTCAACATAATGTGACACTCTTCCAGTAAGTAGCCAGTCAGCAATATATCTGCCTGTACTTCTTAAATAGTCACCACAACACTTCCAGCATGTCACAAAATAATAAAAATCAGTTGTGGGAAATGAGGGATTTGAAAGAGGGAAAAGCGCACTCCTACAAACTCCAGGGTTTACAGGTCACAGGGAACCAGAGACTGCAATACAAGGGCTCCCAGGCTTCACAGCAAATTAAGATGGATGTATTTTCTGGAATCTATCAGGGCAAGGCCTTGACACTCATTCAGAATACTCCACCAGGGAGGAAATAATCCACAAGAGCAGTAAATATCTCAAATCTCCTAAGTGTCCCTAACTGATAACACTGCTCATCTTTAAAATTTGAATGAAACTTCATCTACTGCCTCTTTGACTTCAAGAACCCAACTCACAGTAGTTCACAACATGTGTGCCTTCCCCTAAATATTATCAAGAGGGACAGTGTGCGCACTTTTTGCTTCTTAAAGACGTGTTGAGCTGTAGGCCAACAAGGAATATAATGAACCCACACCGATAATGTACATACGATGAATTTATTCTGTATTCCAAAGGATTCTTCCTTCCTACTTTCTCCCCAGCAAATTGAAAATTATATTTGTAACCTGATTTTAAAGCACTCTCAATGTGCATTTCTCAGAGCTATTAGCTGAGTTTGGATAGGGTTTTATATTTCTTTCCTGTACATTTATTATTGGGCATCCACGAGAGAGAAGAAATGAAAGATTAAGGGATATCAGAGTTGTGCCTGCTTTTGTCTCTTCTGCATAAAAGGAAATAGAACATCAACTTTTAAAATAAAACATTAAAAAATTATGAAGATGGAAGGCACCAGTTCCTTAACCTTTTCTGGCCTGTGGACCCTTGTGCGATTTTGATAAAAGCCTCGCCCTAGGAAAATATCAATTACTTAATAAAAAAATGTTCCATCCATTTTAAAAGTTTCACTGCCTCCCCTCAAAATCTAGTCTTGAATTGCCTATAGGATAATAATCCCTGAATTACAACCCCCAACACCATGAAAAATCAGTTCATCTAATTGACTTGTCCTGTGTACTAACAGTCATGGATGGCGTTCACCATTTAACATTGAGAGTGCAGTGGCTATTTAAATTTTACTGGAAGCCACACCTCCTGACCCCTCTCTTCCTGTCTTCTCCACTGGATGCGTTACTCAGTTTATGCATGATAGCATAGAGGAGAATTGAATTAACACTGTAGAGAGAGCTGCTTTTGCATCTCTGCCACTTAAGACGCAGACCTTGAGAGAGGGGACTTCAGCATTAAGAGAAAACACTGTGCATTCTCAGGGCAATCAGACTGGAAGGGTCACACTTCCAAGAGATAACTGAGACTGAAAAGGAAGCCAAGCTCTTTGGGGAGCTGGGTGACACCACAAATGAATTATGTAATGATTTCCCCTAGGGAGTTTAGTGGGGCTGACATCATGAGTCCTTCACTATTGTCCCAGGGTGGTGGCAACTGTGTCCATTTTTACAATCTAATTTTACAACAGATTAACTTGGAAAAGACTGAATGGCGAAGAGGCTGTATGGGGCATATAAGTGGAACCAACCAACTCAGTCATTAGTGGGTATAGCACTTTTATTCCCCTCTTAGAAAGAGAAATACAACAAGAGCCATAATCATCAAACCACAAAGCAACCAGGGACTCCATTCCAAATAATACCACTTTTAATGCTGCTCAGAAGTTAGGTTTGCAATTTCACAAACTCATACAAACAATCATAGTCATGTCCAAAAAGGCCCATCTTGGGTTCTCAGTGGTGATGACTTCAAACACAGAATCGATTTGTCAGACTTATACCCAACCATACCCAGCTATGCCCAACCCATAAGAAAGTTTGGCTCCTAAATGAAGCAGGAAAACAACTCCAATTTCCATTCTCTATTAAACAGAAGGTTTCTGTTTAACTTGTTCTCTGCCTTATGAAGCCATAAAAATGAGTCTGACTTGCAGAATTCTATTTTTAAAAACTCCTCCTATTTACATATGCTTTACTTCTCAAAAGAATGTCACCTTCCTATTAATGCAACACTTAACAAAGGCAATGTGAGAAACATGCCATTGGTGGGGGCTTTGTTTCTTGCTTGCCATGTTTTGATTGGGATCTGTGTTAATTCATGTGCCCTCATTGTGATACAACTGAAAATCATCATTGTCAATACAGTTTCCTAACATTCCCAGAATCCAAGCAATTAGGTATAAATAAGTCATTGTCGGCAAAATAAAGAATGTCGTCTAATGTCTCAGATGAATAAAAGAAACAGCTGGAAAAGGAAGGGAGGGAGCACAGAGAGAGAGAAAGAGAAGGCAGACCCAGAACTTCTTTATGGAGTCCAAGTAAAAGGAAAAACTTTATATGCCTAAATAAAGACACCAAAAAAATAAACACGCTTCGAAAATCATTATCCAATATACTTTTAAGCCAATTCCTAAAAAGAGCTTTTCTGAAATGCTTCTAGATAACTGTTTATATGTTAAAATCAACATTTAAATTGTGCTACAAAGCTTATTGTGCCCTACATAAGCAGTCCTAAGACCTCTAGAACAACATAGCTTTGGGTTTAATCCACTGAAAACACACTCTCTGCACATGAAAATTTTGTTCGCTTTGGTTGGGAAAAAGTGAGGAATGTGCTTGTCTCCAAGTTAGAAGAAGGTCAAGAAAGTAGTTTTAAAATATATTCCTCCATGAATGACCAAGTAGCCAGGGCCCCTTTGTGCACCTGAGAGGTTTGCCAGCCAAGATGCAGATTGATTCTTGAAAGAAACATTCATACCTTAAATATGCATTTATACTCCCCACAAAATGCACAGTTCCAAATTTGTTTTCAAAAATAGAAGTTCAGAAACGAGGGAGTTGGAAACAACATAAGTTCTGTTTGTTTAAGCCAATGGTAAGTATCATAAGATGTTAAGGAAAGAAAAACCTTAGCAATCAGACAGATCCCAGTTATATGACAAATGTTGGCATTGATTTTGCAGGTCATGTTCTCCAAATTGGAAAGCAACTTTCTGCTACAACATTCGATGAGGACAAAGATCAATTTAATAATGATACAGGAGACATATTTTATTCTGCAATCTGTAAAAACTGCTTCATGTTCACTACTTTTCAGAATACTATTTCACATAACAATTCATCAGATTTCCGCATATAAGAATAAGGGATTATTTCTACCAAAACAAGGAGGACCAACGAAACATAAAATAAATATACACTAGACGTATAAGAAGTTAAAGTTTTGACCCAGAGATTCTTTGTCTGGGAAACTATCCTAAGACGGAAATCAGAGTGGCAGTCAAAGATATTCATCACGATGACATTTATGGCCATGAAAAACTGGAAATAACCTAAATATCCAATAACGAGGGGGTGGTTAATGAGATAGTAAATCACCACTGAAATATTTTCCAAATATGCCTGGATGACATAGAAAAATTCTTATGACATCATATGAATAGACGTTATATGATTCAAAGCAGCATATACAGATGGTCAGGTTTTATTTGTTTGCAGTTAATCATACTCATCAGTTTATGACACATGATAATCACTAGAATTCTTTTTCAAAAGTATATGTATTTTATAATATATATTTTATAACATACATGTACTTTATATTTTATAATATATACATACTTTATTCTAATTAAGAAACAGAAAGAGAGAGAGACAGATAAGAAATTTAAAAGAAAAGGAAAAGAAAAAAAGGAAATGTCTTCCAAATGCATATCTGTGGGTAGTGACACAAATGAATTATTTTGGTTTCCTTTTCAAACTTTCCCATATATTCCAAGTTTTCTACAACATGTAATATCAGCAAAAGGACACTTGAAAGAAGTCAAAATGGCCTTTATCAGTTTAAACTCTAGCTAACATGATCTCTTTTAGACATAAGGAATGTAAAATGCTAGCAGTAGAAGTGATTTCCACACTGGGTTCCAGGATGCTCCAGGGGTCTCAGGACCATTGTGCAGCTGAGAGGGGAGACCCAGCCAGTGGAACGCTACCCCAGGCTCAGTCTCCTTGAGTACAGCAGCTCTGCCTTTATTTATTCTCTAGATGTTTCTAATTTTCTGTCAAATCAAACCCTCTTCAATTTATAGATGAGGAAACCACCACCCAGAAAAGTTAAGCATCTTGCCTAGGATCACATAGCTTGTTAGTGGAAGATCTCAGATTAGAACTCAAATATCCTGATACAGATTATCCCCTGTCCATGATGTGGTTCTGTCTGTACAAGAAAGAGCACATGTTTTCAGCCAATTGCTTCATAGTGGTAAGAGACCCACATAGAACCACCCAAATTTCCTTGTGCAACACCATCCCCCAAACCTCATGACTATACTTAAAAAAAGAAGCAAGCCCTGTTTAATAAATGCCATTGGAAGCCAGTTGAAAACGTCAATCTTGGTCTTAAAGCATCTTCCTTGAAAATGATCACTTGCCTCCTTAATCTTTAGAGTAACAAAATTCATAGTATGAATACGAAAAAGGTGGCTGATCTATTGAGGACAGCTTCCTGTTATCCATGAGATAACCACTTTATACAGTACATATAAAACTAGCAAAAAAAAATAGTTTAAGGATTAAATAGTATGTGATGTTAGTACAGCTGACACTTGCTTTTCCATGCAAAAGAAACATCTGGAAAACCTCAAAATCATATCATTTTATCTTCAAATAATTTGTGGTTGTGTTTTTAAAGTACATCAGAACTTACTCCCATTGTAATTGTGTATTACTTAATCAAAATCTAAAATTCAGGCAATCTTCAAAATATTAATCATTGTACAAAAATACTAAATACACATACATTCAGATATTCAGTTAATGCTGGAATCATATTTAAATGATGATGCCTGATGAGCAGGCAAGTATATGGTCCAAAAGAGTAAAGTCTAATTATTGAAACAAAAGATTGAAGACATGCCAGGGCAAAGCGAGAGCAAATTTTCAATAAGGTATCTGACCAAAAAAAATGTCATGATATCTTTGCAGATGAAATGGATATGAGAGGGTGGGTAGATAGAAACAGAGAGAGGAAATGCAGTTTGCAGGATTCAAATCTGGGTGAATAACCTTACCTAGAGAAGTTAGCAAATCTCTTTTTGCAAATGCAAAACCAACTTCTGCTCTTACGACACCTTCAATATCCTACCTGCCTATTACTCGCACAACGGTTTCTTCATGTGTTCTATTGTTCGAAAAATTATTTATCTTCTTGCAAGCAAAGAGGAAATGGTCTATGCTAGGTTTAAAACCCCGGAAAATACTCCCCAGAAGCATGACTAGTTTGCATCTTTTGGACAGCCAAGATCAAAGTGATTTAAAATGTTTATTTTTAAAGTAAACCATGTACACTGATCTTTGAAAAACCCCTTTCCCCTTTAAGAATTGTATTTGTCTCCACAACTCTTTTAGAGACATAGCAAGATCACACTCTATATTCAAGATGGCACTAGCAGGATTGTCACGCCCGATTTATCTGATACAATCTCAAAGTCATCCCTACAGAGAGCGGACCCCAAGGGGGGCAGGAAAATGAATAAGGCTGAACCAGGAGCGCTAGGGCTGCCATGAGCCCAGGAATGGGAAGATGTGCGCCACACGGCCCTCTAATTGAAAAAAGCTGCCAAGAAACAATACTGAGGGAGAAATCATAAACGCTATTTCTTGGGATCACTTAAGAAGGTAACCTTCATGGATCTCCAACTTCTGTTTACAGAGTAGGAAGTTACAACTTCAAATCCAGTTCTTTCCAAATTATAGACACATGCCATAAAATAGTAGATACCAAATGCCATGAGCCCTTGTGGGTGGGTGAGCCCCTCTCCTTTTCCTTTTCAAATCTGGAGGACAATTTGAATTGCATCAGGGTCACTGTATCTGAGGGCGTTTTCCCAGCCCCCTGACTTTATTTCGCATCTCACACACAACCCTTCTTTTATGAAAACCCAGCTTAAATATTAATGTGTGTTTTCTTAAGGAAGTGCAAGGCAAATCAACTTCCTGGTACCCAGGGTATCTGATTTCTAAAATGGTCTAACGCTGATTGTCACAGCTCCACCAGATGTGAAGGGTGAAGCTCTATAAAAACGGAAAGGCTGGCTTTCAGGCTCACTGCTGTGCGGGTCCCACGCCTCCCTGAGCTGCATCCTGAGAGTATATTTTTGTTAGCTGGCTGCCGGAAGCCCTCAACTGCCCGAGTTGTTTTGCGATCCTATAAGGACCTTCCCAGCCCTGCTGTCAGCCCAGACATTAAGACAGTGTTTGTGTTGGTAAGTTTTGGGGGCTGGTTAAAATAACAAGTATTATCATCAGCATCCCCGCTTCAGCAGAATAGAGTCGGGTGGAGTTCAAGAGCCTGGCTCCAAAGTTTGCTAAAAAGCCTATTTTGAGAAAACCTTTGTTCTAAACTCTCTTGTTTACCTCCTGCACCAAGAAACAATGTCTTTTGTTACCGGACTCCCCCTTCTTTGACTGCTGAGTTTGTTTACTGACATTTTCAACACCAGGCAATACAAAGAATATTTCCTCATATTAATTCCAAATGTCACAAAGAGCAAAATTTGGTTCCAAATAAGCCTGTCTAACTAGATAAGATGCCCTCAGTTAAGAAAAAATACAATGAAAATAAATCTTGCTCTTTAATGTGGACTGCATAACCTTAGGGATCCAATTCTTCGCCTTTCTTTCTATGTCATCCGGAAGCCTCCTGACTTAGCCTCGCTCTAACCAGACTAGGCTGGGCTGAAGTGACTCTAGTCTCTGCTTAGAAAATGCTGACTTGTGATGCAAAGAACATTAAACTTCCAGGTTAGCTAGAATCCGTGATGCTCACCAAGCAACTGCCAAGCATAAAAAAAAAAAGTTGATTATAGAGAGGTCTTATAAGTTACCAGAGGATGACCCACAGATAATTTATTGATTTCCAAATTCACTTCTTCTGCAAATATTTGTTGAGCACCAGGCCAAACACAGGGGTCCTAGCGCTGAGCCAAAGCAGACCTTGTCCCTGCCTTCACTGGGCTTACAGGCTAAAGGGGAAGGCAGACACAAATCAAGTGTCACCTAAGAAGCATATCTTTACAGCCCAAGATGGGCACAGTGAAAAAAAAGCAGCCCAGTGTTATGCGTAAATACCAAGAAGCCTGCCCAACCCGAGAGCTCAGAGAGGCTTCCTGGAAGTGGGGTGTAAAGGATGAGGAGCAGGTAGGTAGGAATAGAGGGCGGGTAGGCCCTCCAGGCAAAGGGAGTAAACTGCAGAAGGGCCTTGAGGCAGCAGGGAGCTTGAGTGTGTTTGGAGGGCTGAGAATGCTGGGCCAGTGAGGCAGAGGGGCCAGACCACTGCCACTGTGGACTGAATCCAGATAGACTCATCCAGAGGGACACCACTGAAGGAGTTTAGCTTAGCACCCAATGCATCCCTATCTCCTGCATAACTTGTCAAGATCTGGTGCAAACTAAAGGTATAACACTGTCCCATGCATACCTCTCTAGCCCACAAACCTCCCAGTCAAAGGTGTTGCATTTTAATGATAGTCTTCCATGTTCCAAAATAAAAAATATAGAAGCCTCTGGTTTAAAAGGTACGTCTCTCTTTTAAGCCCAATCTAATATAGTGACAACCAGGATAGATCCAGATCCGGATGTAAAGTTTCACAATTAATCCCTTCCTTTAACAAGTAAATTCCAAAATTATTTAAAATTGTGGTTATATTGACACTCAGCTTTCCAAGCACACAATGTAAAATTAAGTTCTATAAGAAAAAGAAACCATCTGTGAGAGAATCAATAGAAAGAGAAGGAAAACCAACTTGACATTGTGTTCATGATTTCTTTCCCAAATCTTTTAGAATTCACGATCAGTGAATCTTACCACCTCAGCCTGACAAGAAAACAGATATTGAACTAAGGTCACAGGGTAGCCAAAAGATTCAAAAGTATTGTTTAAGAGTGATAATAGAACATGAAGGAAAAAAATGTAGAAAATAAGCATCTTTCTCTAGTAACTATGTTACCATATACACAAAACTAACAGAAATAAGGAAAGATCGGTCATCTTATAATTAAAAATAGCTATGATGTTTCAAACGATGCCAGCTATGGGAAACTACACTAAATGCTTTCCAAATAGCCTCACTTATTCCACATAACATCCCTGGAGTTAGAATCTACTATCATCACCATTTTCATTTTACAGATAAATTAAGAGGAGTCTTAGTGATGTGACCAAGGTCACTGTGGTGGCCAAAGTCTATTGCTGACCCCAAATATCTGTTTTCTTCTTCATCTGAAGTAATAACATCTTCAATTTTTATCTGAGCACATGACTGCCCAGAATAAAAACTGTATTTCCCAAAATCCCTTTAGCTAGGTAACCATGTGACCAAGTTCCGGCCAATGAGATGCAAACAGAATGCTGTATGTACTATCAACCCTGCCCTCTTCCTTCTTCCATTCTGCTACTAGGAATGCCGTTGTGATAGCCACGGCTCCATCTTGGACAGCAGGGATGAGACCACCCTCCAGGTGGTGGAAGAATATGGTAGAAGGAGCCTGGCTTGAGGGCTTATAAAGCAGAGCCTCCCCTGGGGCCTTGGACTGCTTACCTCCAGACTTCATTTGTGTAAGAGTAATAAACTTCTGCCTTATTTAGGTCACTGTCTTCTTTTTGTTTTTTTGGAGGATCAAGGCAGTTTCCCTTACTTGCAGCTATACCTAACCATGGCTGACGTAGTCACGCAGAGAAAAGTGTGATACTTGGAGCAAATTATTTAACCTCTCTCAATTTCCCAATCTATAAAACAGGATGGGTAATACCTACCTCAGAGGATTGTGTGAATTACATGAGCTATGCTGTAACTGCAACGTTTAGCACAGTCTCTGGCAAATGATAAGCCCTCAAAGAATGTTAGCGTACCACCACCAAATGCCTTGCACAACACAACTCATGGTAAATTCTCAGTTGATGAATTTCACTGAAGTATCCATAACAATCACCCAAGCTCCAACATCCAGGTGGCTGTACTTTAAGTTGTAGGCCCTCTAACTGACACCATTGGAGGCTGCAGGGGCTCATC
Source organism: Balaenoptera musculus (assembly GCF_009873245.2). Taxonomy (NCBI): domain Eukaryota; kingdom Metazoa; phylum Chordata; class Mammalia; order Artiodactyla; family Balaenopteridae; genus Balaenoptera; species Balaenoptera musculus. The sequence continues at coordinate 133,594,236 of NC_045787.1, forward strand.
TTGGAGCTGATCTTGGACATCCTCCTAGAGATAACATGAATTTGGCTTAAGTGAAGCCAAAGCACCTGGCGGGAGCTGTAATGTCTGTGGGCCACTGAACCTAGGCAGTTGTAGGAGCCAGCTGGTTCCCCTTCCAGACTGCCTTCTGCTGCCCTCTCTACTCCCAAACAATGTCTCCCCTAGACTGGTCAGCCCTCCACTCCCCAGCTTCAGGAACACTGAGACTGCCTAAGCTTCCGTGGGTTTTCTCTGCACCCCACTAACCCTCACATTAAGAACACATTATTCTCTAAGCTCTGGAAACAGAGGCTATTTACCCCACATCTCTGTGTCTAGCCACCTGGAATCACACACTAAGAACTCTTACACATTTAGAAGAATTACATCTCAGGCAGGAAGTCAAGCCCTAAAGTTAGCATGGAAGGCAAAAATCGCACATAGTCAAAATCACCCTTGAAAATCATGTTCATCATTCATAAAGTACCACATATGTGGATTTGTATTTACAACCAACTAAAATTTGAGAACCACTGAGCTGGATTAAGGAGAAGTCTATATGTTCATATCTGGGCATTCAAACTATCCTGCCTTTCAGAAAATTATTAAAGCCCTCATAAGTCTGGGGATGGGCAGAGACTCTGACATGTTCCTACTTTCCTCTCTGATATCAAGCACATAAAAGCTCAATAGAGGCTGCTAGATGTGTTTCGTGAGGTGAGAATTAAATGAGATAATGTCTGTGAAGACATTCCGTACAGAACCTAGCACCTAGCAGGTGGATCAATATTTCCTGGATTTGAATCTAGTGCTTTTGCTTGATTAGATCCACAAACACACTGTTCTCTGAAAAACTGGAGAGAAGAACTGACCAGCAGCTTTCCCTCTTTCCAAGCTGGCGTTTCTAGCTGTGGCCCCACTGACCAGCCACCGCCCTTGATTAGTTACTGAATCATTTGAATCAGTTAAAATGTGAGCATCATGTGACTCCCATGGTGATGCTGACAGCTTATCGGCACCTTGGGCAAATTTCAAGTGTTTGCTCTTTTTTCAATAAAAATAAGCTTTTAAGCAACACTAAGGCAAACAAAAAAAGTGTGATTCCCAGTCGTTCACCAATGCTTCTGAAGAACACAGGTACCAAAGGCTCTGTGCCCATGACTGGGACACCAGATGTCAGTGTCACCACTTCTGGGGCTCAGGCGGGGACAGCTGGGTGCACACCTGCCAGCCAGCCAAAACCTAAGCTAAGACATAAGATCCACTTTTAGCTCTATCCTTGGATCAAAACTGACCTGGCTGGAGGACTCACCAAAAAAGTAGCCCTTTCTTGATCTTTAGGTTGATCTAAGAAGAAAGAAAGCACTGCACAAGTGGAAAAATCTGTGGACCTTTACCCACAGAAAACCACAAACAGACTTAGAGACTGCCTTAGAGAAAGGAAACCCAGCTCAAATTCTCTAGATCAACCCGTCCACTAGAAACGGAATGCAAGCCACATACGCACACCACATATGTCATTTAAATTTTTTAAAGTTAAAATAACAAGATAAATTAATTTAAATAAATGTTTTATTTAATCCAACATATCCACAACGTTATCATTTCAACACATAATCAATATTTAAAAAATACTAATATATTTTACCATCTTCAAAATTCTGTGCTTATTTTATACTTACTGCATGTCTCAATTGGAACTAGCCATTCTGCAAATGCTCAATAGCCATTATCTAGTTAGTGGCTACCATATTGGACAGTGCAGCTCTAAAAAAAAAAAAAGGGACAAACAGGCCACCCACAGAATAATTTTGTTTTGGCTTTGACAGCGATTTAATTTTTTAATTGGTTGTCATCATTTAAAATCAGATTTCACATTAAAATACCAGTTCCTGGCTTCTGTTGAAAGGTCCTGTCTGGTAACCCTGGGTTCTGATGCTCCAACAGCAGCAAGCAGGTCGAGCTGACAAGCGGCTACAGCACTTCCCTTTAACAGGAGCATTGGCTTTCCAGTTACCAGAGTCGCGATCACTCCCTACTGCTTCAGCTCCTTACATTTCCTGCCTGGCCATACCCCAGTAGGCATACTAAAAAGCACCGCCACAACCTATGGAGATAACATCAAAACTACTGGCTTGTTTAATGTGGCGAATTTTGAAAAAGAAATATATTTATGTATTTGTACTTTATTTGTTTTCCTCCCACTTGCCATTTATGTTACCATGAACCTTGAATTTAAATGGGGTCATATACACAAAGAAGAAACAAATCCTTGCTTATTGATTCAGGAGAAGACGGAAATCAGCCTAGGGAAGGAAGTGATCCTGTTTACTCTGTTTTTCAAATAACTGAGGACATAAGACTGAAAAGGCTAAGAAGCATTAGAACACCTAATGTTATTCAAATCCATCACTAGAAGGACCTTGTTCTCTAAAAATACTAGCATAGATAAACATTATTCTCTCTGTGTTCCTTATTTCCCACATGTGGCTAATCACCCATTGGGTCTCCTCTCTGAGACTCATTTCCTCTCTCCACCAGCCCTGTCAAGACCTCCTGGCAAAAGGCCACAGCCCCTCCCTACACCTCTCACCTCAGCCTCTCCCCTTTTTTTCTCTCTCCCTCACACTCGATCGATATTTAAGAGTCTCCTACCTCTTTTCCCTGCTACCTGTTTTCTCTCCTTATCAAAAATCATCCAGGGACATCTAGATTTATTTCAAGGTCTCAACTGAAGGTTCAATTCATCCTATCAGCTACCCTACTGATTCCTTCACCTCAGGCCAATAATAACACTAACAACACAATTATAATACAGCAGCTTCAGCTGTGATGGGGGAGTTACCTTCTAAAGTCAGTGTAGAAGATAAAAATTACATAAAGTCAAAATAAGGCTTGAAAGTCACAAATTACACATAAAGGGTGTTAGACATGCATTTACAATCTTCTATTGATGCATTAATATCCATATATATAAAGGCCTGATTATCAGCAAATTTACATCTAGAGCTCAATCAGAGGCAGGTACACTGTGAATAGAAAGGAGAATATTATTGACCCTGTTCTTTTCCTTTCAGCATTCTTTTTTATTTTTTGTTCAACCACACATAGTTGAACAAAATGGATAAATGCATGTGTGATGAAAATCGATTGTGATAATAATTTTATAATAGATACTACTGGCTTAGCACTTGTAATGGGCTGGGCTCAAAGGAAACACTTTATAAATATTCTATTATCATCTTCACAAAAACTCTATGAGGTAGAAATCATTCTTTTTCTCCTCACTTTATAGCAACAGGCTTGGAGTGGTCAAATAACCTGCCCCAAATCTTGCAGATAGTAAGTAGCAGGGCTAGGAGTTGAACCCAGCTCTGTCCAAGAATCCCCCTTTTCAATAATAAAGCCAAATCTACAGCTTCACTCCTCCTGTCTTCTGACTGTAGCCTGAAAACACAGTAATATAGCTATAATCCCCCCAGACTGAATCTGAGTGTTCACTCATCTCCTCTCCACAAGACTACAAGCCACTCCAGATCTTGGACCTGTCCTTCATTCCCGTTTCTCCAAACATTTCTGTGTCTTCTCCAATCAGTGAGAGTCCAGTAAGTGTTTACAGATGGCAAGTGTTTAGTACCAAAAGTTCAGAAGACACCCAAACCAACCATCATTCCCACGACTAGAGAAAATTTTTTCAATGTTTATTATTTACAGTCCACTGGGGAAGAGACACCCCCCCTTCTCTCTCAAGACTCCATGAGAAAACACTTTAGTCAAACACCCCACCATTCACATTTTCTCATTTTCTTCTGTAAAAATTCTAAATCTCTGTATAATTTCCCACAACACTTAACAGGAGACTATTTAAACTAAGAAATGTCTTGTGGATATAAACGTCAGGCTCATGTAACTACATATGTCACACTAGATAACTAAATAATATCCTAGACTTTCTATGTGTATCTGCATAACAGTACTATAAACAACAAAAAAAGTAATAATTTATGAAAACTGATTTGCATTTCCAGATATAAAATGTGTAAAATCCAACTAATTAGCAAGAGTGAGGGCTGAGGTGTTTCTATAGCAACTATAAAAATGCTAAATTATTTTTTCTCCAAAGTGTTTTATATCTGCCTCATTAATGTTTGTTTTTCACATTTGTTTTGTGGATATTTCCAAAGTGAAAGGTTTCAAAGATTGCAAAGATTCTCTACTTTGTTGCAAAGTTCAAGAAGAGGGTTTCTCACTGGAAGTGTCTCATGTGTCAACAGCCATGTGCATGAAAACTGTATTTGGTTGAGCTTCTTTCATGCCAGTGGCTCCAGCCTTTTTTCTTAGCTTCCTCCTAAAGTCTCCTTTTCTCCTACCATCTCTGATTGTTTCTCAGTGTATCTCTGCTAAGGAGATGTTAACCTAGGGTCAGTTTTTCATCTTGCATCCTTTGCTGCCACCCTGATAGTTCCCAAAGCCCCTGAGCCAGGCAGGCAGTATCCAATCAGCTGAGGATGACAAACAGCCCTGAGGAATGGCTGGTGGAGCTTGGGCAGCGACTTCCACCTCTGGTTCTCAGCTTCCCCACCTGAAAATGAGGTGGATGGACAATGGCCCATTTCTAACCTTCTCTGGAGGTCTCTTTAGTGGCTGCTTGTTGCCTTACATGTCAGTCAAACGCCTGTGCCAGGATTTTAAATCCCAAGCACCCCCAAAATCAAACTTATGGCCCACAATTCCCATGAGGCAGCAATTCTTAACCTTAGATCAAGAAATCAAATGATGGGCCCCAAAGAGATCATGAGTTCCTTGAATTCCTTGCAAACAAATTTTTATTTCAGTAGAAAGATGCATGGATTGAGAATTACTGCACTAGGCTCTAAGTTCCCCAAGAGTAGGACGATATCTTATCCATGTGTGTTCTCAGAGCCCAACCACAGATTCAACCAACTGTGGATTGAAAATATTCAGGGAGAAAAAAAAAATTCCAGAAAATTCCAAAAAACAAAACTTGAATTCACTGCACACACAGGCAACTATTTTCATAACATTTACATTGTATTTACAATTATTTACATAGAATTTAGACTATACTAGGTATTATAAGTAATCTAGAGATGATTTAAAGTATACCTAGCCATTTCTAGGGGTATGTGCATGGAATATATGCAAATATAGAAGAGACTTGAGTATCCTCAGATTTTGGTATTGGGAGGGTGGTCCTGGAACCAATCCCCCACAGATACCAAGGGACAACTGTAATATATATGAATATAGTGAATGTGGCAAACAATTTGATCTTATTTGCAATGACCTTTGCCTCCTGTCTGAGAAGATGGGTGCCTCTGTGTGCTTCAGTCTTCTCTCTTTTGTGCCTCTGGTGTTATTAATTCATGCTATGTTCATTCCTCAAGCTCAGTTGCAACTTTGAATTTATTTCCAAATTTCTCTTTGCAACTTCCTCGCTTTAGTAAATTGAAACCAAAGACTAGGGCTCAACTATTCTATAAAATAATTCCCCTTGTTTGACTGGGTGTTGGGGGAGCTAAAATATCTTAACAGTTGAAGGAAACAATCTTGAAGGAAATTCATATATCCTCTCACCCCAATAGAGGGCAATCACATTCATAGGGGGAAAAAGGGGATAAATGTGTGCTGAAGATTATAAATTGCCCTTATTTCTTAAGGACTTGGGTTTCAGACAGAATTCTTTTCTGACACTCAAATTCCCTAAAATCTGCTGAGTTCCAAACAGAACCATCGCATTAGAACAATGCAAGTAACTCTAATTGATTTACAGGTCTACCTGTGCACGTGCAGCCAGGCAAAAGGATGCTGTCACACTCAGTTCGTGAACACAGACAATCCCATGTGAGGGCCCACAGGCCATGTATGTGTGTATAAAGACAAGAGGGCTTCGCCCAAGAACGACCCGGCTCCACTTTACTCTAAGCCAAGCTTAATCAGACACTAATTCCCAGTCTTTTTGTTGGGTGTTATTTATACCTTCCTTAAAGCACACGGCATCACGGCTAAATGATCATGAACAATAAGGATATCCTTAAAGGACTGTGCTGTTGACAAAGAGCATATACAACCAACCCAGCTGGAAGGGATTCGCTTAGAATGCCCCTTTAGCAATAGCTGTAATAATTTAATACCATTAGTCTCCGTCTCAACTGTAAATGGCCTTAATGGACCCTGCAGTGTTTCTTCAGATTATATACCAATACCGAGGCGCAGCTTTTATGCTCGCATTACTGCTGCTAATTGTAAAGCCCTTGTGTCAGATACACTCGAGTGTTGCAATAAGTGTCTTCAGTTAACTTCTTAAGGGCACAGCTTTCAAAGGAGCATTTGTCAGCACGATAAAAGAGGCAAGAGAACGTTTCATCTGGTTTCAACGTCAAGGGGGGATCCTGAAGAATCTGATTGCCTCGCTCCTTACTTCTTTGCAATGAGCACTGTTGCTTCAAGACTTGTTAGCGCCACCTCCTCAAAGGATTTATTTTGATAGTTCATGAATGTGTTGTCACACAGCATAATTAAAGCTTACAGAACTATTATCAAAACACAGAGGAAATGTGCTCAGGGAGGCTGATGGCTACCCGGCCGCCTGTGTCTGCCGCTTCCCACAGGATGTGCGCTGACTGACCAGCTGGCTCCCAAGTTCTGACACTAGGCATATGGAGGAAAGTGAGGCCTCGGGGTAAAGTGCGCCGGCAGGCTCCAGTGAGCAATCAATTACAAGTAACAGCCAACCCCCTCTTGGTGACTGTATATATTCCCACCATCACACACTGCCAGCTTGCCTCTATTTTGAATGCAATAAAACTTGTAGGGAGCCGACTCATGTGAAACTCTTAAAGATATATGGTAGGGATTAACCATAAAAACGCTAATTAAGGATGGGCTGAGGAATTAGAGGACAGGCAAAAAGGCTTTCTGCCTTGCAGTTTGTATATAATGAAGGAGGAAAGGGACTGAAAGCAGAGTCTTTTCTGTTTTCTGAAGACGGGCCATGGGGGATAAAGGTACAGGCTGCTTCGTCAATGCAACCTCATTTTCTCAAAGTGATTCCACACTTCAGTGGTATTCAATGAGTTGCAGCTGAACAGAGGGACAGATTAAAAGATGAGAACACGCAAGAACTTTTATATTCAAAGGTTTCTCTTTTTTAGCATGTGACTTTAAAAAATATTTTGTAATTCACTAAATAAAATATGAAAAGGAATTGTGAAATGAAATCATTGTACTTCCAAATGGCCGGGAATTCGGCCCTTGCCTTCTCATCTCTTCCTTCAATAGAGCAAAGTTCCTGGACTTATTTCTCACTTTGGGAATTATGAAAGCTTGGGGCTATTTGCAGTAATAAAAAGCTATGTTTCACTTGTAGAAAAGAGAACTCTTAAGCAAATATTAATTTATGTTCTACATCAATGCCAGAATTTTCTCACTCCCCAAAAAATTATACTAAGTTTGTGCAATTCATTTTATGCGAATAACTTTTGGCAAAAGAAGAGAATTAAGAGATCATTGAGTGCTCATTTTATCGTAAGATAGTTAAATGATCGATACAGTACAAAAAACCCTAGGAAACAAGAATTATGCCTGTTGTATAGATAAGGAAATGAAACTCAGACTGAACCAAGTGAAGCCTTCTGACTGGTAAGGAAAATGCTGAAATTCAAATCCAGTCTGTCTGATGCCCAGGTTATGCTTTTTTCCATCAGTCTTCCCATTGTGCTTCTACCTCAGAGTGATATCCATAAAGCTCACTACGTTGTGGGTCCTGAAAACATATCCTCAAGGAGTTAAGTCTTTGGAACAGGGGAACCCTTCCTCTACCATACTATATTTATAAAGTTCCATACGTGTATGGTGTGGAACATGAAGATAGTGATATAGGAAAGGATTATATTTGTTTAATTTTTACATTACTTTGCCTTGTACTCACAAAAACAAAATTCTAGCACTCTGTTCAAATTTATAGGGAAAGCCAGAAGCATCCTAAAAGAACAGTCACAAACGTATTGCTTACCATGAAACAGCATGAAGTACGACAGATGATAGGAAATTAATCCATGTAGAAATGATCAGGTCTTGCTTCCTAAATAAAACCTTCCAAGGTTAAACGTGGAGTTGGGGAAAGAGTGGAAAATGGGGAGAGAAGAGATGGGAACATGAAAAACAGGCATGTTTTCCTGACAATCCACAGGTTTATGAGTTTTTTTTGGGGAATCAAAATTCTTTCTGTAGGTTGCTACTGGGATTACTCAAGCAAGGTAAGATGAATTCTTGGTGAAAACAGTGGCTGAAAATAAAAATTTTATTTCCTAGAATGGAAAAGCCAACAATATTCAGACAAAATCTCTGTGACTTGGGCCACTCCTGATGCTGAGATCCTAGAAACCAGCACACTCCTCAGCCAATGTCTGGAGTTCCAAAGCCTCAACAGCTCCAAGCAGAGAAGCCACTAAAGTCACTTTTCACAGACTTCCAATTGCCTGCTGGAAGATGCTTCGTGAGAACAGAAACCTCACCTTTCACAAACACTACTGGCAGTTGACAACTCGGGACTGTAAAAGGGTAAGGCTGACGCTTCACCAACATGCCTACCAGAACTTAAACCTTGGAATAACTTGGCAGTTTTTCCAATTTTATGGCCTTTGACACTTTTTTGGCATTTCTCTTTTAGAAATTCCTTCACAGTCCTACTGCACACAAAACCAGACCAAAAACATCAGTACTCATACTTTATAATCTAATGCAACAAAGAACATCATCCAAGTTGACCACCTGTTTGACTTCTAACATTTGGCTCTTTCCAAACACAGCTGCCCAAAATGAAGATTTATCACTCTCTCAAGGATATTCAAAGTAAAATGCTACAAGCTGAGGGGCAAACAAGGTTTAAAGAGATGAAATAAGCCCATGGCTTCCCAAAAGGGCAATTATTCACTTAGATGTGTAAGTGGGGTTATGCTTCTTTAAAAAATAAATACATCACATGACTCTTTGCACTTACGGTTTATAGAATCATCTCTAAGTGAGACTGACTACTAATCAGAAGTAGTCTCCATAGCCCATGGGTCTGGAAGTAATGAAATGGAGGCTGAGGGGTCAGCTAGAATGCCCTGTTATCAACCACTTAAAACCGAGCCAGAACCTGGCACTTACCAACCTAGGTAAAATGAGCCATCTTGCCTCTGAAATTTCCGTTCTGGAAGCCTTGATGTGGTCAGTGGCAAGTGTCTGTGGGCCTGAAGGCAATTTGGCTACACAGTCCTCAAGACTTTGCACTACTTATAGGAAACGTACAGAAGACATGGCAAAATCCTTGAGCCACGGTATTTCCCCAGTCAGCTGGGCAAACTCAGCCCACATAGAAGGCATCTATCTGACCTCCCTTTCCAGGGCTGAGGTCAAAGGAGACTAAAGTGAATCACCTCCTTGCTGTAGTGGTTTATAACGGCCTCTCCTTGACATCAGGTGCTAAGCTACACTGAATCTGCTCTTCTTACATTTACACTCTCTGATTGATGTTAGAGAATTCTCCCACAAGGGAAGTGATTAAGTGATTTCCAGAGAGGAAAGGGGGCTGTTGAGGTCTCCAAGTGAGCATGCCAGATGCCCAAGGAAATAATCTGGGATGTCTCAGTGAAGAATTCCACATCTATTGCTCGAGTATGTGAGTTATGATTTTTGTTTTTCCCACACAGTGTATACATGATGTGACATGCTTTATTTATTGGACCTGATTTATCCGTACTGCTTTATTGTTGACCAGCTTTTATTTCTTCCTTAACCTTATTAACCCTTGCTAGTATTTGACAGCTTAACACCCTCCATCACTCTGCAACATTCACTCTGAGAACCGACGTAGAACTAACAGTGGCCTTTTTATTTCCAATCTTTGAGGTCACGAGCAGCTGCCCTAGCCTGAACCCTGAAAGATTTTTCTATAGGTAGTTCTCTTTCAATGGGTCGTCTCCTTAATGTATCTCTACAGGTCTGTCTGGATGTTTGAAATGAGATGTGATTCCTGCTAACTTTAGTCACTGCCAACATACACCTTGGAAGAAGAGGAATAAGTTTTACCTTTGGAAAAAAGCCTTGAGCAATTCAAGTGAAACAACTTGGTGATTTTCTTCTTGGGCATTTTATCACTTTTCAAGTTACATCCAAGGAACGTCCATCTGGGGACACCTTTGATTGCCTCGAGAAAATCCACCAGTGAAACAAACTCAGAAACATCTATTACCTGATGTAAGTGTGAATGAAATAGAGCATGGTGGGTGAGATTTCCTAGCTCCGTTTTTCAGCCTGGATTGATTAACTCTAATAAATTCAGGGAGGTGATTTCAGATGATGCCCGTCAAGCTGGATCTTACAGCCTAGTTGTTTATTATTTCACACTGCCCTGGGCTCAGTCTTTGACATTCACCACCCTAAAAGGTCATGAAGTCAAATTCTACAGCCAGATTTAGTAAGTATTTTGGTGAGCGGTCTCTCTTGTGTTAATGAAGACTAGTTTTCTTATAATTGAGACTTAAGGAAGAAAAATTCCAGGATGAATACAAATAACCCCAAATCAGGAAATTCATACTTTTAAGTGGCCAGATCAGTGTAAGAACATTTGAGACCACAGGAGAAAGAAGAGGATATGGAGAGAAGCTAGTCAGTGCTTACAAACCAAGCAAACATAAGAGTTAACAACCATGGGGGCAAAAATAACATTTCCAACCAGCAAAGATGGCAAAACCTATGCCAGCAGCCAACAGAATCCATGGCCCATGTGCTCCATTAATGTGCACTCCCAGTCTGGCCACCATTGCTCCTGCCTTCCCACGGATTCTCCAGGCCTTGTTTCCCAGCACAGAAAAAAACCTGGAAGCTGACTCACAGTTCTCCATGCACTGTACAAGTCAGAACGACAAGCCTTAGGAGCCATCCATATTCTCAAACTTTTCTTTCCCAAAGCTTAATGCAACTCTAGATATTGACATTGATGACATCAGAGCAGCAAATATCTTTTAGAACTTCTATCCAGGAAGAAAATGACATGATAGACAAGCATGGGGTCAGTGCCACTTTCTTCTTTTTCTATCCATCAAGCCTTCCTTTATCTGCCTTTATCTTCCTTTATCTTCCACACCTTCCCTGTGTCTCTAAGCTAAGAAGGAAAATAGGTATCTGTCTACAGCACACACAAATTCCCACTGCAGTGGAGGTTGGGGGGTGGGGAGAGGGATCCAACAAAATGAAAAGTGAAGAGAAAAAAGAAACAGGGTCTATTGCATTTGGTTTGGGTCTTGCCTAATTTCCTTTAACTCCACCCAGTTGGCTTTTCTGGCCTCAGGCATCTATCTGTGCGTTTAGGGCATATTTTCATGACCATCCCGGATGCATCTGTCCCTCCATTAGATAAGAGGAGAGGGTATGCCCAGCCTTTCAGGAGGGGCAGTGCCACTGTCTATGTAGCCAGATTTTTTCATGAGTAAGAAATTCCTACTTGCATACTACTCCCATTCCTTATTCTTGGTAAACACATGGACATTATGCCCCTTCACTCTGATAACCTCCTCTAATCTATGGTCTATCCTAAACCAGTCCTAGCCCCCATCCCCTCCCAGTTAACCCTACTCCTCCAAGTCACCACTAGAAATATCACTTCTTCAGGAAGCCTTCCCAGACCACTGCTCATTCCCACATCAGGTTAGGCTGCCCTGACAGACCCTCCTATTGGCTTAACACCCAACATTTAATATTTATTTATTGTCGTTCTTCCCTACGCTACCAGACCTGTTTTCCAGGCCTCAGCATGTGAAAGAATCTAAGGGGAACTTGTTGAAAATGCAAATTCTCAGTGTCTGTTCCCAGAAATTCTGATTCTGGCAGAGGCTCGGGACTCTTCATTTGACCAAAGTGAATCACACACAGGTGATCTTCAAATAACACTGTCCCAAAATGTTAACACTGTGAGGCTCTAGTCCATGTCTTAATCACAGTCATTTTCCCACCACTCAGCACCGTTCCCAGCATGTAGCTGGCATTCGATAAACAGTGATTTAAAACAAGGATGGGGGGCTTCCCTGGTGGCGCAGTGGTTGAGAATCTGCCTGCCAATGCAGGGGACACGGGTTCGAGCCCTGGTCTGGGAAGATCCCACCTGCCGCGGAGCAACTAGACCCGTGAGCCACAACTAATGAGCCTGCGCGTCTGGAGCCTGTGCTCTGCAACAAGAGAGGCCACGAGAGTGAGAGGCCCGCGCACCGCGATGAGGAGTGGCCCCCGCTTGCCACAACTAGAGAAAGCCCTCGCACAGAAACGAAGACCCAACACAGCCAAAAATAAATAAAGTAATTAATTAATTAATTAAAAAAAAAAGAGTTCATGGTTAAAGTAGGAGGTATTTAAAGAAATAATTATAAAACAAGGATGGGGCTTCCCTGGCGGCGCAGTGGTTAAGAATCTGCCTGCCAATGCAGGGGACATGGGTTCGAGCCCTGGTCCGGGAAGATCCCACATGCCGCGGAGCAACTAAGCCCGTGCGCCACAACTACTGAGCCTGCGCTCCAGAGCCCGCGAGCCACAACTCCTGAAGCCCGGGCGCCTAGAGCCCGCGCTCTGCAACAAGAGAAGCCACCGCAATGAGAAGCCTGCGCACCGCAACGAAGAGTAGCCCCTCCTCACCGCAACTAGAGAAAGCCTGCGCACAGCAACAAAGACCCAACGCAGCCAAAAATAAATAAATAATGTTATAAAACAATGACGTTCTGATTCTGGTTCCTGCTCCTCTAGTCCTAATTTTCCACCCTCACAGGGCAGTTGTTCAGCAGGGTGGACCAGCGCTGAATCTTGCACAGATCTTTGTAGCTCCTGAGTTGTACAAAGTACTTTCAACCCCAGCTTGTTATGCCCAGGGTTCCCCAGCTCATAGGAACCTTTCCTTTACTCTCTTTTGGAAGAATGAACTTCAGCCCATTCCTTTTCCAAATAAAGCTTGCAAGGGAAAAACTGACATGGACTTGGCAAATAAGGGTTTCTATTATTAAAAGCAGGTTGAAGTTGGGGCTCTGTGCAACTGCTTCCTAATTTCTGAAGTGTCTCTATTTTAAGTGTGTGGCTAGTGCTTGAAAAATCCCAGCAGGCTCTAGATGAGAGAGCATCCCCCTCATTAACACTAATGAGAGCCGGGCTCATGCACTAAAGGAAGAAAACATCCTCTGGGCCAAACCCAGTGGGTGGCGGGATGGGAACAGGAAGACTTGGGGTGGGGGAAAGGGAGAACACCCCTTAATTTCATTCTATCCAGGAATGTGGTGACAAGGTAGAAAAAGAGAAACCAATTAAAATGGACTTCTAGGCTAAGAAAGTCTAAGCTTCTGAAAATATGCCATCAACATTCCAAGCAATTGAAATGGTACCATATTGGGGGCATGGGGGGAGGGGGGGTGAAATATTTATTTATTCAGCAGATATTTATTTAGCATATATAGGGCTAGGACGTAATAGTGAGGAAGAAGAATAAAGTACTTCTTCACATGGATTCTATAGCAAGAAGTGAAGGGATTATATAATTAACAAGGAAACAAGATATTCCAATGAGAGCAGGGACTTCATCTGTTTTGTTTACCATATTCCCTGTACCAAGCACCATAATGTGGATGCAATAAACATTTGTTAAAGAATGAATGGAGGGTTGGATGGATGGATGGTTTGATGGTTGAACGGAAAGAGGGAAGGGAAGGTGGGAGAAAAAGTGAACAAGAAAGACTTCTCTGAGAAGGTGACATTTGAGCTGAAAAGCAAGAAAGAGGCAGTTATGAATGTTCTGCAGGAAAAGTTCCAGAAAGAAAGAACAGCAAGTTCTTCAGGCATGAACAGGTTTGGCATGTCAGAAGGCAGCCAGTGAGGCCAGAGTGTGGTGGCAGTGGCTCAGGGCAATGGGGACAGGGGCAGGGTTGGAGATGAGAACACAAGTAGGATCATAATGAGGATTAAGGATGGAAAATAGTAAGCAGCTGTGATAGTAACTTCATCCATCCAACTAGCACTTTCAGAATCTCTGATACATAAAAGACTCAATGCCAGTTGCTATGGAAAATACAAAGTCTCCTTTACCTCAGTGGGCTCAGCCAGAGTTTTATAAGAATGAAATCTTAGGTATTTATTTTGCAAACAAAATGGAAGAATCAATCACATGTGTTTCATAACCCTAAAATATGTACAAGATATTATTTCTAGATAGCTATGATCTTTACCATATAAAGATTTAAAGCAATTGATAATCAAAATACTAAGATTCCAATAAAAAAACCCTCAATGAAAAGGAAATAAAGAAGTCACAAAAAACAACTTGAAAATAATAAATGCACATATGGAAAAAATGTCCAACCACACTAGTAATGAGAGAAGTGTATACCTATATTAAATCCAATTTTCATCTATTAAGTTATTAAAAAAGTAAATTTAATGATAAGGTACAATGTTCACAAAGATCTAGAGAAGTGATACTCTCACAAATAATCAATAGAGCTGAGCACTGGAAACTCAAGTTGTTGGGAGACAATCTGCCATTATACATTGAGAGCCATGAAAATGTTTATAAGGTCTGAAGAAGTAATTCTTCTTATGAGATTTATCACAAGCCTTTCAAAATATTTCCTGCAAAGCTCTAGGTTTCGGCAGAGGTGCCTCAAGGTCTCTGGTGATTTTGAAAGGGAAAGAACGGGTAGGGTTTTAGATACCCTGCCCCATGACAGCAGCACAGTTCTGTTTTATATTTTCAGGTTCTTGAATATGTAACAGAGTTTACTTAAAAAGGGAGTTTTTGATACTTAATTTTTTTAAAGAAACTACTATCTTAAGGAAATACCAAATTATAAAAATAAATATAATTATAAATATGTTCATCAGTATTATTTACATCAATAAAAAATGAAAAAACCCCTCAATTTTCAAAAATAGGAAAACAAGTTATTATTCACTAAATATGGGATATAGAGAGACATGGGCAATTTTATATTTTTATATATCATAATCATTTTATATACATATATAAATTGGAATTTATATATATATATAGGAATTTAAAACAAAGAATACAAAATTGTAGTTATGCCATCATAACTTTCTAAAAATACACATGAATTAAAAGTGCAATATGATGAGTATTGTAGAATTGTGGACTCTATCTCTCCTTTTCATTTCTATCCTAATTTTTCTGAAATGTAGTTAAATTACTTTTATAACTTATTAAAGAAAAAATATTTTTAAATAACCTTGATGGGCTGGGGACTGGGGTTTTTTAAATTATTATTGTTATTATTATTATCATCATCATCTGCATCCCAGCATAAAGCAAAGGAGCTAGCAGAGAAGAGATACTCCACAAATATTGGTTGAATAAATAGATTTTTTAAATTGATCTGACTCCAAATAAAGCAGTAAAGAGAGGCAGGAGAGATTCCTTCTGGAGGGCTGAAGGGCCAGGTAGGAAAGGCAGGAAGAAGAAGTAAGAAGGGAAGTCAGGACTTGGAGATGGGCAAGAGCTGACTGGTCTGAGAAAATGAAGTCTGGGTTGCAGAAGCGTGAGGCACCTGGAGGACAATCGAGGAATATGCAGCTGAAAGGTGGTTTGAGCCCACAGGACAAATAATTTAGACTTGACTTAGGAGGAAGAGGGCTCCAGTGAATGTCTGTGAGCAGAAGTGACATGTTCAGACCTGGACTCGATGGGGACTAAAGTGGCTGTAGTGCTAGTGCACGGTGGACGGGACATGTGGAGCGTGTAGAGAGTAGGGCCCAGGAGATGGGGGGCTGAACTCTCCAACAACATGCCTGGAATCCACTAAGACACTTTATCTGTCCTTAAGAAGTCTGTACCTTAGAGGGAAATAGTAACTCCCTTCTCGCCTTCCCCATCGAAACCAGGCTTCCTTCAAAGCCCAAGTATGAATGCACGCATCCAACAATTAAAGCCTCGTCGTTTGTAACATGTGTTTATTAGCAGCCCCAAATGTTTCCTGTGCTATATAAAGTTTACCTTCGACCTCAACTGGGGAAGTGAAGGGTGGAGCTGGGAGAAGGGGAGGAGGCGTGATCTGGGGCACAGTCACTTCGTGTACAATCTCCAGTTTTAAAATAATGCATTAACTCTGAAGCTCAAATCAAAAGGTTGCAAACTCGCATAAGGCACCAGTGATTTAGAGCTCCCTTCTATACACAGTTCAGCAATGCATGGAATGTAAAAATACATGGAAACCACAACACAGCAGGAATCTTGCAGTGCTGCTGGCAGAGAGCGCCGTTTCCCACACAGGCCCTAAATCTGACCCAGCGATGAAACTTTTAAAATTTGTAAAAATAGAACAGTTGGGAAATCTTGGCCACTTTTAGTTAAAATAAAAAACAAAACCACCATATTTGTGGGTGCAGTTAAAAATCTGCCATACTCCTCCCCTCTTTGAAGGAATTTTAATGGTTAAAAAAAGATTTTTTTTTTTTCCAAATGTCAAATTGTGTTTTCCTTTTAGGTTACCTAGTGAATACATTCTGGAATGCTCTAGAATATGTAATTGTTTGAGGTTTAGAATCTCCACCAAGACCAGTAACAAATATCCCTGCTTAATTTTCTAAAGAACAGTAGTAGTACAACTACCACTTATTCATACATTATGTGCCAGAATCATCTCCTATAATCCTCAGTCCTCAATTCACAACCCAGTGAGGGTAGGTACTATTCCTCCCACTGAACTAATTAAAGAAACAAAATAAGTTAATTAGCTCATCCAGGTACATGTGGTAGTCAGGATTCAAACCCAAGACCATCTGACTCTGAAGTCCAGCCTCTTCCCATTATATTTATTTCATAGGAATAAATTCTCCTCATCCACCAAAAACAGCTATATTTAGAAATCAAAACATACCACTGGTTCCTTGACCAGCTCTTAACTAGTTTCCTTGGACTATTATGTAAAGCGGGCATAAAACAGAATGATATTTCTAATCTCTTACATAGATCTCTCACCTATATGTTATTATTCTTGAATATAGGCAATGCCTGAGCCTGATGGCAGAGCCCATGTTAAATAACAGAAGAATTCTATGAAGAGAAAAATCTCTCTTTCTCTCTCTCTCTCTCACACCACCCTGTCCTTTTAAAGCGTCTCACTAATATTTATTTTGGAATTGCTATAAACAGTATTATGACATTGGCTTCCTTAAAAATTTAGCATTCACGATTAGCACTTGAAATGAGCATATCCAGAGAACGCATTTTGTTCAGTGCTTACAACCAAATTAACTCAAGAGGCTATCAAGAGCTCTCAAGTCATTTCGTTAACTATGTTCTCCATTTAACTGAGCCCCACACAGAGAGAAGGGAGGGGAAGGAAAGCAAGACTTAAAATGTCACTTAAAAAAAAATTCTGATATTCGGTTCCCTCTCTCTTTCCCTTCCCTACCTTCTCCACCCTCCCACATCCGCCCCACCCCCAAGCTAAATATAGAGACCAAACACTCAAACTCGAAGGTGAAATTCCCAAAGTGGTAATCAACAAATCATTTTAACATGGAACACAGAAATTAAATGCAATGCCCAAGTTCACATGGGCAGCCACATGGAAGATGCGAAATGGGGCACACCTGAACATGCTTTAGGAAGCTCTGCGCGTATTGTCCCTGCTTTGCAGCCGTCTCTTCCTTCCATTCCACAGCACAGGAAAGGCAGATTCTGAGTAAAACACCAGACACCAAGGCTTTTCCTACCATTAATCGGAAGGTTAGATCCTGGATACAGAAATGTTAAACGATCAACAAACATAAAGTTAGCACTGAACTCAAATGATTTTTTCCTTTCCCTTTCATTGAAGGGAGAGAGAAAAAAGAAAAAAAAAGCTTCACGTGGCTTCCTTTCCTTGACCTACAACAAATTCCATTAAACTTCAAAAACAATGCTTTGAGATGCTGGAGGATGCGGACAGGAAACTGAAGAAAGACTTTACACAAAAGTTAAAAATGTCTTTTTTGGAGGGAGGGCTGCGCGGCAAGGAACAGTTGAGTCTTGACAGTGAGAGCTCATGGCAACTGAGAACATGATGAGATTTGGATGTGACTGGGATATATAGCACATCAAAATGGATTGACTCTTTAGTCAGAGTAAAAGAAATATGTAAATGCCTATAAATAATTAATGATGACCTCAAAGTTTACAAATTCATAAAATGCCCTACAGATTAAATTCCATCATATTTTCAAGTTACTTGAAATCATCATTTTTGGAATGAATATCACTCATCTGTCCATGGTCGATTCATCTTTAAGACTGGAAGAGTCTTCCTACCCACCCACTCCCAACACTCCTTCGTTTCCTGGAACAATTCATTTATGAGTATTTAGTATAACAGGATGATCTTCCAAAACTGACATAATAAAAATGGGCTTGGATGTCATCATCATTAGTAAGCCTGTTATTACAAAAATGTAGTGTTTGCAATGAAAACCAGGTTTATGTCTATATATAATCATTATGCATAAAGTTTGGGGCCCTTTTGAAACGACTCAAATGACTCAAATTCGAGATCAAAAAACTGCTTCAAAATGATATTCAGCAGTGACCTTAGGCTTATTTTGGGGAGAACTCAAACAATGCTTGTTTCATTCCAACTTATTGCCCCCCACCCCGAATGCAAGAAGGCTTAACCTTGATGGCAAAATCAAGAAACAAAGATACGGGCCTATTGTGCAATAATCAGCCCACATTTCAATGAATAAGTAATATTTCTCACAAACCCAAGTTAGATAGTGGATTTATTTAACCTCTTGGGGTCAGGTAATAAATACTAAGTGAATTATTCAGCCCAATGGCTAATCAATACAATTCCATGATATATTTTTTGTGTTTCATAAAAGGTTGTACACTAAAGGCAGTGAGCAATTATGGAAATTGGGCCAGAGCTCCTCTCAATTCCTCTCCAGCTTGAAACCCCAGCAGGCCACCTTGACAGCAAATCGATTAGTGCTCCAGTGAAGCGGCTCAGTGACCTCTGACCCGCCTCCAGCACGGCCTGACAGAGGAGAGAGTATTTTATATTTATTTTATTGAATTAACTCCATCTTGCCTGTACCAACGCTTTACACATATTAGGCAGCAAGCTACAAGCTACTTCATTGTCGTTGTTTTCCACCGCCCTTGCTAAGCAAGCCCCGCCCCGTGCCCTGCAGATTTCTTTGTCCTGGTTTTCCTTTCACTTTTGGCCTCACTGTAGGATTTCAGTCTACCCTGAGACTCATGATGGAGCTCCAGGTAACGAAAGCCAAGAGCAAAGCACAGAATCCTCCGGCCCTATGGTTCCTACCTACCTGATCCACTCAGGATGGTGCACTTTCCCCATTTTTTTCCCTAATAAACAAAGACCTGGCTCAACATGGAGCTTTGGAAAAGATATATAAGAGAACATCAAGGATTGAGGATATTTCCTACTAGAAAATCAAAAACAAACTAGAGTAAAGCAACTGTACTCCAATAAAAATTAGAAAACAAAAAACAAAAACACAAACAGAAGCCTTAGGTATTCTCTATTTTGGGCACTTAATTATATTACTGGCTCATTGAAGTCATCAAAGAGAGAGACAGAGACAGAGGAGCCAAGCCAGCTGAGCTTAGGGCACTGTTTCATCAAGAGGGCAATAAATGCAAAGGCTTATCAACTACCAACAACTGAAAGCTTATGCAAAAGGGAAAATTCCCAAATCATCAAAAATTTCTCAGCTTTACTTCTGCTGTATGGAGCATCAGTAAAAACCACCAAAACAAACAAAAAATAAATGCCAGGAAGAAGCTGAGAGTTCCAAGTCAGAAAATCCAGTTGGCAGTTCTGGGTACTCAATAATACCAAAGGTTAAATTATCAGCAGAAATCTGATGCTCTAAATCACAGGAGGGAAAGATCTTAGACCCTATTTGCAGGATGCTGTATAGAACAGTGGTTTAGAACATAGACAGTGAAATTAAACTACTTGGATTCTAATCACAATTTTTCTACTAACTTAGTCATAGACTTTGTACAAGCCACCTACCTTCTCTAAGCTTCAGTTTTCCTCATCTATCCGTAAGATTGACCACAATAGTCTTGCACATAATAAGTAATGTTGGCTACATTATTTAACCAGATCCGCTATTTCATATGCATAGGTAAGACATATTTTTTCAGTCTCATTTTATGAGTGGGGGGGGACTGAAGGATTAGGGTATCAGAATTTACCTTCCAGGCTATCGATCTTTCCAGTTTCATGTACACACAAAAGTACTGTGATAACCACCCACTCCTTAAAATCTCTCTCTTGGGTTTAGAGGACCTTGAATTTTCCCATTAAAGATTCAGTTCTTGGGTTGATCTCCCCGAAGATCTAAAATGGAAGTTCTCCTCCTCCTCCTTCCACTCAGTGGTGAATATCATGAAACTACTTCACTCTATTCAGAGTCTGGTCAGAAGAGACTTGGCTCCTGGGGAGTACTGGCCTCATGTGTGCAGAATGAGGGATGGAGTTTATGATGCAGGAAAAGAGACTGAAGAAAGCAGGTAAAAGATCAGAAGAGAAGGATTCCAGAATTGTGCTTCAACTGCTCCCTCATCTCATCAGGGACGGGACAGCACTTCTGGATACCTTGCTTCTGAAAGGAAGGAAGACAAAACTCACCTCTTGGATTCCCCAAGCTTCCTTAGCAACGAGAACCACTGTCATCGTCCCACCTGCCACATCAGACACCCTTAGATCTTCTTGCAAAATAGGACTGGGGTCCATGTTCATTTGCAAGAACTATTTCTATGCAAATGCCCTCACCTAGGCTCATGGGCAATGCCAGAGTGACAGGAGATGCTGGCTGCCAAGGCTATTTTTGAAGGACTTATCACAGTTCTTGGGAAACTGTGAAGGAAGAGTACCTTGATTTTTATTTTGTCCTCATCTTTCTTTGTTCCTTGCTATCCGAGGGATTCATGATCTCTTCTTATCTGAGTAGTCTATTCTCCCTTGACCCATGCCCACCACCACCATCCCTTTTGGTAGATAAAAAGGTAGACTCACCTTCCTCTTCCTTTGACCTACAAACCTCATGACAAAAAGTCAAAAAGCCACAGGAAGCAGTAGAGGGAAACCCACTCACCCCCACCCCCATCTTCTCTACTGAGCACTTTTGTAACAGCCCAGATATTTCAGACTTTTAGGGTCAACGAAAATAACTTTTTATGTATATATTCTCCAATCAAGATGGACCTAGCTAATCATACCAAAGAGAGATATCAAGACTCAGGGTCAAAACAACTTAAACAAAACCTAATGCAGCGGTGACTCTAGAATACAACAGAAGAGGACTTTAAGTCATTATGTTGGGGAGTCTGCGGTGAGGAGAGTTCAAAAACTCATCTGGAAGCTAAGTTCCACAGCAAGCAAATGGTTTTTACTTAGAGTGTATGTTTATTTGAGGAGGTCTGGGAGGAACTGATAGAGACTAAGGCAGGCAGACTAAGACCCTACCTCAGAGCCACTCCTAGGGTTGCCAATGACCCAGTGACATTTGGTTTGTTTTGAGTTCCCTGACCTATTATATTAGCAAGACTATCAGCAACACTGTCAATGTTCCCCTCAATCTAGTGCCTGGGCACCTAGCTGCCTGTAAAAGTCTCAGACACTCTGCAGTGACTCTTACCAGGAGGTTGAATGGGACTGAGTAGAAAGATTCTGGTTCAGATGCTGGCTAGCTGTATGACCTTGGGCAAGTCTCCTCTTCTCTGGTCCCTCATCCATAAAATGGAGAGGCTATTTCCTTTGCATAAACATTATGTGATTCAAAGTGGTTTGTTTATCAGAATGTGTGAGAAGCCTGAGATGGAATGTTTACTTCCTTTGGAAAATTCTAATTTAACAGCCAAAAGAGTCTTTATTTTTTTTTTTTCCTGTGAAGGAATAAAAAGAAATGCATTCACTCAATCTGCTAACCCCAAAACCCAAACAAAGAGAGTCCGGGGTATAAATGAGTTGGCCCAGACTCCTACAAGCACTTGCTCACATGTCAGCTGTGTTCCCTGAGTCTTTTGGCAAAATAGCATGGCACATTCTTCCTGGTCCCACAGAAAAGAAAATCTTTCACACCTTTGTATAACTCTATGCATTAAATCATAAATTATTCTTCCCCTCTCTTCCACTTTCAGAATCTATACAAAAGTGATTACCTCAGTCATTCTTCAATATTACTTTCATACTTGGAAAATGCATTTTCAAAAAGTTATTTATTTTCCACAGCATGTCAGGTTGTTATATTGTACTAGTTAAAATAAAACTACTATATAAACTACTGTATACTTTTGCATGCATTACATTTCCCTACAAATGCTGTGAAGTAGCATTTTCACAGGTCTTAGGTACATTTATTTTAAATATTATATTATACTTTATTTTAGCACTGTTCCAGATTTTAAGAAAGTCAGTTGCTAAAGTAACTTAGCTATTAAATAACTTTCTTACTGAAGTTGCCCCACTTCAGAAGAAAAATTATTTAAATATTAGAAGTGGTCTTACCATGAAACTTAAAACCAACTCATACTATTATTCCTTCGCAAGAGCTCTTGAAATAGCTAAAAATATCCCTTTGGATTTGATTCATGCTCACCTAAAAGCAAGAATTGGGCAGGGAGTGAAACACGTAAAGCATAAAATATTGAATGTATACAACCCAGCATTTCTAATAATGAGGCCCACTGGTTCTTTTTTTTTTAAAATAAATTTTACTTACTTATTATTTATTTTTGGCTGCGTTGGGTCTTTGTTGCTGCGCACGGGCTTTCCCTAGTTGCGGCGAGCGGGGACTACTCTTCGTTGCTGTGCACGGGCTTCTAATTGCGGTGGCTTCTCTTGTTGCGGAGCATGGGCTCTAGGTGTACGGGCTTCAGTAGCTGTGGCACACAGGCTCAGTAGTTGTGGCTCGCGGGCTCTAGAGCACAGGCTCAGTAGTTGTGGCGCACAGGCTTAGTTGCTCCACAGCATGTGGGATCTTCCCGGACCAGGGCTCAAACCCATGTCCCCTGCATTGGCAGGCAGATTCTCAACCACTGCGCCACTAGGAAAGTCCCAGCCCACCAGTTCTTAATGTATATGGTTAAGTTTAAAGTATTTCCTGGAGTGCCTCTAAATGATGACAAAACAAAACAAAAAGCTTTGCTTGAGGTAATCCTAAATTTTTGCCTGAAATTGTTTTCTGCTCAAACATAATATTAACCATTCTCTAAAGTGCCGTGATTTCTTTAAAAAGCCACCTCAATTAATAACTACACAGAAGGACATGGATCCAGGTGCTTTCATTGGCATTTGTACCTTTGACCACGGGAGCCCTCAGCTACGGGTGAGGGGCACTGGCTGCAGGATAATCTGCCAAAACAAAGCTGACCCTTGCCTATAAAGCGAAGGAACTACGGCTCCACACTGATACCTCACTGGCTTAGGAAATGCTGCTCCTCTCCGGCTCTCCGAGTGGCTGAGTGAGAGGCAGAAAAAGGAAATGCTTAAATTTTTTTTTTTTTTCCTTGTGATGAGCACTCTTTTTTTTTTTTTAATATCTTTATTAGAGTATAATTGTTTTACAATGGTGTGGCAGTTTCTGCTTTATAACAAAGTGAATCAGTTATACATACACATATGTCCCCATATCTCTTCCTTCTTGCATCTCCCTCCCTCCCACCCTCCGTATCCCACCCCTCTAGGTGGTCACAAAGCACTGAGCTGATCTCCCTGTGCTATGCGGCTGCTTCCCACTAGCTATATATTTTACGTTTGGTAGTGTATATATGTCCATGCCACTCTCTCACTTCATCCCAGCTTACCCTTCCCCCTCCCTATTTTAATACGTGAGTCTGCAAAGGTTTCTGAGCCCCGGCATGAAGAGTTTGAAAGCACTAGCTACTTTGCATCCATTGAGGATGACACCAAAATGGCTATCTATGATCTAGAGTACAGGTGACTCAAGAAACTAGTTTCTTTTCCTTTTTCTTCTTTTTAAGTCGAGTTGGGGGCTTCCCTGGTGGTGCAGTGGTTAAGAATCCGCCTGCCAATGCAGGGGACACAGGTTCGAGCCCTGGTCCGGGAAGATCCCGCATGTCACGGAGCAACTAAGCCCGTGCGCCACAACTACTGAGCCTGCGCTCTAGAGCCCGCGAGCCACAACTACTGAGCCTGCGTGCCACAACTACTGAGACTGCGTGCCACAGCTACTGAAGCCTGCACGCCTAGAGCCCGTGCTCCACAACAAGAGAAGCCACCGCAATGAGAAGCCCATGCACCACAACGAAGAGTAGCCCCTGCTCGCCACAACTAAAGAAAGCTGGCGCACAGCAACGAAGACACAACGCAGCCAAAAAAAGAAAGAAACGAAAACAAAACTATAAAGTCCACTTGGCAGCAGCCTATCTTGAAATCTTTCAGAATTGCTTTAATCTTTCATTTTAGTTTTGTCTCAAGCTACACAGGATGTCCACCCTTGGTGCCCCAGAGGTCACAGGCAGTGAGTCCATGAACAGGGAAAGCACGCTCAGAGAAATACGGAGAGAAAGAGTGGAGAAGAGAAAGCAAAGGTACTCCACATGTATTTTTAATACCACCAAATTTAGCTAAAATGCACTCCCTGGTAGTGCTTTTAACTAACAAGCAGGCAATATATTGCACTGTAAAATGTTTTATTTTAACACCTTACAGTTTTTAGCTCTGTGGCCATTGCAGGTATATCCATTAAAAGCAACACAGGCCATAAATCAGAATTCCACACCTTTTCACAGCATATGAATCTATTCTCCTGCCGGTAAGCACACAGCTTTCATTGATGCTGATGGGGGTGACATATACTTATGCAGGGGAGACTAGACCACTCTATATATGTGAATTTATGCTTTTAGACAGGTGGCTGTATGTAGACAAGAGACACCAATAAACAGATTTTATTGGAGCTGTTTAGAAACAGATTCTGTGCTACATATCTACAGAGGAACAGTCATCTTTTTCAAAGGGAAATACAGAGGCAAACCCTTGGCAGAGTCATGATCTACAGGTTCACTATACCACAATGTGGTACCCATCCTCACACACATCCATGGTTATCTGAACTGAGCTTGACCAATCCTCGATGCTTTAATAAGCTAATAGTAATTCTGAAATTACACCTAAGCTTAACCCTCATTGCATGAAAACATAGCAAACACTGCATGGCAGAAAGCAGATGTTAACTTTTTTAATGCTCTGTGCAATATACATACCCACACAAACACAGGGTGTAGATTCTCAAAGGAATGGGTTTTTCATGAAGCATAAATCTTTTAGATCACCACCAAAGGGACTGATACCCTGACTATGAGGGAATATACTTCTCGTGTTTAAAAAATAAATAAATACTAAAATAGTCTGTGTCGCATATGGATTCTGTGTGGTGATTTTATATATTTCTATTCTTGAACAATATTTCCTTTTATTTGCTTTCTGCATTTTAGTCACTTCCAAGGGAACCCAGGAATAATGCAAGTTGCAAAAACAGATGTAGCAAATATTAAAAAAAAAAATAGGCAGCCTAAATTTCCATGATTTACAATAGATATTCACACCTGCAGAAAGGGTTGACATTCAGCATATGTATCTAGCTGTGTGTGATGAACAGAGGGCTTTTACCAAGATAAAATATCTATTTCGAAAGAAATAAACCAGAAACACACCAGCTCCCATCTTCAGCTTCTTCCTGTACTTCATTATAAAGTCAGCTTTCTAAAAGACATTGGAAGGGTCAATCTACTTTTATTTACTGCACCGAATATTGCTATGATTGACCCTGTCAACTCCATCTGTTACAGAGACCTAAATGCCATGACAATATTTAACTACTCACATTTGCTTGCATGGCTGTGGTAGAGAGAACCACAAAATACTGATCTATCCAAAAGAGAAAAAAATTAGAGAGTGGCACAGTGGAATTTATGAATGAGAGTGCTTTGGCTGCAAAGCATTCCCATTATAGCCCTCAGCCACCACAAAACTGCTGTGTAATTGGAAGGGAACTTTTTCCCATGCAAAGAAGCTTGCCGTCGGCGCCAACCCATCAGAGACAGCACATTGGCATTAAGGGACACACACCTGCAGCCTCTCTCACTCACTGGGGCCTGGCCCTTGTCTGCACCCTCTGCTCACCAAGCAGAGAAAGATCTGAGAAAAAGCACAGATCCCAGAGGACTGGGCTGAAGGACTGTTAAACTCTTTGTCCATTGGATTTAGAGGTGAGGAAACTGAAGCTTGGAAAAGCAAAGCAAACAAGTCCCAGGTGCCCAGCCAAAGGCAAAGGCAAAGCCAGGACCAGAAGTCAGTGTTCCTCCTGCATCCTAGCCCAGAGTCTCCTCTCCTATACATCTAAAACTGATCCTATTTCAGAGTTTATTTACCTAAAACCATGATCAATCAATTCAAATTGTTATCCCAAATATCATTCTGGTTGGGAAACAATCAACTTCTTCCAAACCAGCTTAGGCATATCACTGTTTTCCCAAAGGAAAAAAAAATTTTTTTCCTTGTGTGTGTGTATGTCTTTGTATGTGTTTGTTTTTTGGTACCCAAGTAACAGAAGCTGTATTGAAGTTTAAAATAATTACTATATTTTTGGCCTTCCTTAAAAAAAATCCATCTTCTAAACAGAATTATACCATAGATCTCACATGTATTAATATCTTAAATTTCAAAAAGACTAAGTTATTAAGTTTAGTAGAGTGTTCTCAGGTTTTGATTTATTATTATGCTGCATAGCATAAGTGTTACATATAGTATTTTTTTATTTATCAAATAGTAACGGTACAAAAAAAAGTTAAGCAAGATGTCATGATAGGAAATTTCTTTAGGTTAGGTGGTCAGGAAAGGCCCCTTTAAAAAGATCTCTCTGGAAAGGAAAAGGCCTGATTTATATAACTCACATCTTGTCGTAGATGAAATAATAGTAGTAAGCACCTACTATCTAACAGAATCAGGCATTTAAGGAAAGTACTATTTCTATAATATTTCTACAATACAAAACAATCCAGCAGGATAGATGCTGTTTTCCCTGTTTTGCAGATTAAAAAGCCTAAATTTCAAAGAGATGAGGTTACTCATCCCAGGTCACATGGCTAGTTAGTAGCCAAATTTGAAACCTTTGTCCATCTGATCCCAACATCCATGCTACTTCTACTGTGCCACGTGGAATTCTGACTAAAAGGAGCAGGCAGACATAGAGATTTGCTCTCCATTTGATCATCATGTCCTTGGAGCCACATTACCTGACTCCTTCCGTAAGTCAGATCCCCTCCTCCCTGGCATATGTGTGCACTTATATCATCCTCCTGCACCTGCCTTCATAGCACCTATCGTAATTGTAATCTCACCTTTGTTTATGTGATTCTTTGAATGACTGTCTTTCCCACTAGACTGTAAAGTCTATGCAGCGTCTCTAATAGTCTTTGCTTGGCACATAGTAGATGCTCACTGAATGAATGAACGAATGAACCACTGCTTCAAACTTACCCTTGCCTTGAGGAATTCAGTACAAAATACATAGCCAGGAGAACCCAAATTGCTATCACTGTCTTACTGTTCTAGCCAGATCTGACAACCACAATTTAGATTCAAATTATGCCTTTCATTTAAACATCTCAAAACAAAATAAAAATAAACAGCTGGAAATAGCTAACCAAAAAAAAAAAAAAAAAAAAAGAAAGAAAGAAAGAAAGGAGAGACCAGAATAAGTCTAGAACTTTGCCAAAGGTCTTGATGGTAGCAACAAAACCATAAATGTCTCATGGCACTTCATACATCATGAGGGCTCGCAGATGGAAATGATATCAGTTCCATTCTCTGCTTCTGCTTCAGCTCACCAAGACACTGCTCCAGGAAAAGGTGAAGTGATTTATCCTGCATTCTGTCATTCAGAATCCTCTATTAACCAGCACTTGTGCAGTCACAGTACAATGATAAATGATGGTCATAATTATGACCCTAATACACAGCAAGTCACCAAGGTATTCTCTGGATCATAGAAAAATGACACCAGGTGAGAAGTTCTTTAAGAGTTGAAACCTTGTTACACCATTCTCTCAGGGGCTTTATATAATACATAATTGTTGAATAAAACTATATTCATTATATCCATGCTATCATACCTGAAAGAGATATTCTGTATGTACCATATGAAGACATTATCTACTAACCAGAATGTTTAATTATATAGACTACCCATTCATGTTTTTTTCAGAGAAATTTAATTCATCTTAAGTGGAAAGTGATGATGATCTTAGTGGAGAGTATTTGGTTCCAACCTCCAATTTACTGAACAGCTAAGAAATTACTATATTGGGACTTTCAAAGAGCTGGAAGTGAATCAAGGTATTGTGGCTGGTGTTATTGTTGTTGTTTTAATCCACCAGACACTGCTGTCCGGATATTTAAATTCTGATGTAATGAAACAAACTAAAACTCTGCAAAAAACTTTGATCTTTCCCAATTTAAGTGGGAGAAAATACATGTGAACATATACACTGCCACAGAGAGTATCCATGTAATATAAAATTTAAAGCAAAATTATATTATTCCGGACTATGGGTCCCTGATGTTTTTATCTACGAGTCAAACAGGTAGCTTATTACTCATTTTTTATTTTGTCATTTATTCAATAACACTTGGTGTTAACTAAGCAGTATAATATAAAGAGCACAGTAATTAGCCAAATATTTCTTTATCTCGGGAACCCTCCTACACCATTGGTGGGAATATAAATTGGTGCAGCCACTATGGAAAACAGTATGGAGGTTCCTCAAAAAACTAAAAATAGAGCTGCCATATGATCCAGCAATTCCACTCCGGGGTATATATCCGGAAAAACTATAATTTGAAAAGATACATGCACCCTAACGTTCACAGCAGCACTATTTACAATAGCCAAGACATGGAAACAACCTAAGTATCCATTGACAGATGAATGGATAAAGAAGATGTGGTACTTATATATAATGGAATACTATTTAGCCATAAAAAAGAATGAAATAATGTCATTTGCAGCTATAAGGACGGATCTAGAGATGATCATACCAGGTGAAGTAAGTCAGAAAGAGAAAGACAAATACCCATATGATATCACTTATATGTGGAATCTAAAATATGACACAAAGGAACTTATCTATGAAACAGCTATAGAGAACAGACTTGTGGTTGCCAAGGGGGAGGGTGAGTGGGAAAGGGATGGTTTGGGAGTTTGAGATTAGCTGATGCAAACTGTTATACACAGAATGGATAAACAGCAAGGTCCTACTGTATAGCACAGGGAACTATATTCAATATCCTGTAATAAACCATAATGAAAAAGAATGTGAAAAAGAATATATATATGTATAACTGAATCACCTTGCTGGATAGCAGAAATACAACATTGTAAATCAACTATACTTCAATAAAATAAATTTTTAAAAATATATATTTCTTTATCTCATCTGTACCTTCTCTTTTTTCTCTC
This sequence comes from Balaenoptera musculus, assembly GCF_009873245.2. Lineage (NCBI taxonomy): Eukaryota > Metazoa > Chordata > Mammalia > Artiodactyla > Balaenopteridae > Balaenoptera > Balaenoptera musculus. Next base: position 133,623,786 of record NC_045787.1, read on the forward strand.
ATTCATTTGCATTTGCAAATTTCTAAAGTAACTTCTGCCAGGATTGTAAGGGAATTAGTTAATGTTTATAAACAAAACTACAGGAAAAAAAAATATCCTCAATATACTAGAGCTAAAAACAAAGACTCCAAAGAAGGGGAAAATACTAAATAACCTTAGGACCTTACTAAATACATTTAATCCTTGGAATAACTGTATAAATATTTGACTGTCTTTTATTTATGTTTTCATTCTTTTTATTATAAAATAGGCTTTAAAAATTAGCCCTCTTTAAAAAAAAAAAGGAATGAAACAAACAAAAAAAAACCGGTGGTTTATTATTTAACTTCCGAAAAGCCAACATCAAAGGTTAGACTTTTAGCCTTCAAGACCAGATCATTTGTAATTTCTTCTTTTTTATTATTTTTAAAAATGTTTTTTTATGTGGAAAAGAGTCAAAGATCTCAAAAATTCTTATCCAAAGGCTTCTCTTAGCCAAGCTGAGCTGATGGGAATTACTCTTTTGTGCCAAAACCCAAAAAAGAAGCTGTATACATTCCCTCCCACCCTCCTCTTCAGCCCTCTCCTCTACACCCACCTCCCTTTCTGACTCAAAGTGCAAATATTTATATTCTTTTTTCTCCTTGAATTTAAAGGAAGAAAAAAAAGAGTCCTAGTTGAATTGGAAGTGTGAGGCTACAATTTCATTACACAAAAGAAATGATCTAAAACTCCCAAATTTATTTAACAAACCCACAGTGTTTATTTAGGACTAGGGTGAGAGGTACTTCTTATTTGCATAGGTTATCCTGTGAATTTACTGCATGCATAACTTTAAGGTACTTAATGAGTGATCCAAATAAAAATGGAATTAAGTTGCAGACAATGATAGTAATGAAACTCAGGGACAATGAAAGAGGGTGCAAGTCCAAAGCTGTTTGGCAAAATCAAATTGTGTATCCTACAATCCAATTTCTATTGAAAATGCTGCAGCTTGAGATAAAGTTGTCATAAAGTCCTGTCAAGATAAAATGGACATTAAAAAACCATATTTAGATAATTTCAGTTCTCCCACCTCCCACCATAAAAAGGGATGGATGAGAAAATGATCCAGGCAGGTCACCTTGGTTCTCTTCTCCTTCACCCCTCACAGCCAATCTGACACTTTGTTCACTGCCCACTCCCTTCCATTCCTGCCACCAAGACTTCATCACCTCTGGGGCTTACTATCCCAGTAACTTCTTAGTTTGGTCTCCTTGCCTCTGGACTCCACTCTCTACAGCTCTGCTCATCCCTCCAAGTTCAACTCAAATATCACTTCTTCCTAGCTTTCCCTGGCCCCATACAGAATTAATCAGCTCCGATATGGGTGCTCCCTGATACTCTATTACACCATCTAACACATCTTTTTGGTGAGCTCTCTGTTTGCATACATCTACATCTCTCAAGGGTATAGACATATGAGAGCAGGAAAAGCCTCTGTTTCACTAGCTTATGAGCGAGAGGATCTCACACAAAAGAGACCCTCAGTAAGCTCGTTGTATCGAACCCATTAGCTGTACTGTGGAATTTAGCTATTCATTTAACTGTGCCGAGTCGTCCATGATGACAAGAATACTGCTAATTCAAACATGCTTCTACAACAGAAGTAGAATATGACACCTACCAAGTGTCAGGCACTGTACTGGGAAGGAATGAAACAGCCACAGCCTCTGGCCTCATGGAGCTTGCAGAATGCTATGCTGGGAACTGACCCAGCTGGAGACGTCAGTAAAAGTGCCTAAGAGTCCAAAGAAAGGCAGCTAGAACCTAATGGATGAATTGAACTTAAGTTATCAAAAAGGGAGGGAGTGTCCCTGACACAAGCAATGGGCACAGCATATAAGGAATTTGGTCTTTATCTTAAGAGGAATAAGAAATCACTGATGGGTTCTAAGCTCGGGAAGGGCACTAACAGATGTCAATTCCGAAAAGCTTACTCTGGCTCCTGTGTGGAGGAGTGGATTCTAGAGAGGCCAAATGGACGCAGAGACACCAACATGGAGATAGGGCAGGAGTCCAGGTGAGTGATGGTAGGAGTGGGGATGATGCGGAGAGGACAGAGTTGAGAGATGCCTAGTGTGGCCGTGCAGAATGAGGGAGAAGGCAGCATCAAGGGTAATTCCCAGGTTTCGACAACTGAAAGGACAGAGAAATCTGTCCATAATAGAAGGAAGATGACGCGGTTTGGGAACCAGAATTGAGAGTTCATGTTTGGACACTGAGTTCTTCAACATGGATTTTAGGTGCCCCCACTCCCCGTCTTTATGTAAAAATGGCTCCCTACAGTAGAAAACCCATACCTCTTATCATGGCTTTTAGAGGCCTTCACACAGTAACCCCGACCTTCTTTCCAACCTTCTTTCCCACCAGTTGCCATGCTATTTCCCTCCCCCCAGGAGTTTCCCCTTCCCAAAACTTTTAGGCAACTCATGGAACCTTATCTGTATTTCCTTCCCCAAAATCGCCCATCAAAACCTGCTTTCTAATCCTTGCTTCTTGGTGAGAGGCAAATGCTCAACATCTAACAGAGTCACCCACCCCAGAACGGTCTATATTTCAGGCTGAAGACACATAGCTCCAATAGTGTCTCATTCACCTTTTTATCTCCTGGACCTGTCAACAGATAGGGACCATATTTCCACATTCTGGTACCATATTTTTCAAAGCAAAATCACAGCACCTGGTCTGACAACATGAACACACTTGGAGGAAGAAGACAGACTAGCCTTCAGACATACAATAAGTACTCATCAAACATTTATTGAATATTTATTGAATTTGTGTGCTCATTGATGGATTCAACAAAGAATCACTGAATGCCTACAATGCCCATGCACACTGCAGGTGCTCAATAAAGAACAAAGGGTAGACTATTAGGCACCAGAAGCTTCCCTCCCCATAGGCTTTCCTACTCAGCCTCTGTAACAGATGTCTCTGATACCTGCCTCCCATCTTTGTGGTCCATTCTGATTTCAGCCACGTATCTCACCCTGACTTCATGCCATCACAAGAAGGCTTCCTTCCGTGGCAATGCGAACTCTGAGGGAGCTGCCTGGCCTGGACACAAGCACAGCCTACAGCTTTCAAGGTGTCAGTGCACCCAGGGACAACCCTCAACCTTGGGGACAGGAGCCAGGAAATAAATGCCCCAGCCTCTTGTCTTTTAGAAGCATAATTCTAGGAGGCATATTTAATCTGCCTCTTAGGAGATCCCAACAGGATCAAACACCTATTGCCTACCCAGTGACTTTGATAATGCACCATTATCTTAGTTTTTCTTCTTTACCTGTTCTCCCTCTCCTCACATCCTGCTTCCTAGGATCATGCTCACATAAACTACCTGCATCCAAATCCTTGTGGAAGGTTTACTTTCAAGAGAAGTTCAAACTATTTGATAAGATAGCCTCTAATCAAAAGCAGCCATTTCAGTGTCCATGAGATACTCCAACTTTCACTCTGGCTAATGAATTCCACACTGAAAACAGGGCGAGGGCCATTCAGGAACTCTTCCAGTTCTGTTGTTCTATGAAGAGGACATCTGTGGAACGTTGCACTGAAAAGAGCACATGGTAAGTGCTAAATGCATGTTTTGCAAATTAAGTCCAGGTAAAAATACAGCTTCTTCACTATAGTAAAAAGGAAAGGAAGTAATGTATGTGGCTTCCCAAATTATTGGTTTTGTCACAACATTCCCTTGCATTTTTCAGTTTAATTTGGCTCTTTTTTCCAACCTTGGCCCAGCGCATTAGAACATATTTGTCAGTATATTAAATGCTACTTAAACTTCCCGAAATCATCTCAGAACAGTAAAGAAAGAAAGAAAGAAAAAAAGCTTCTGATTGAAACATACTCAGCTATCCATTAGCATGACAAAGTCTGCATTTTATTTAGAAATTGCCATTAATAATGAAATGATGTATGATTTCCACTCCTGCAGCTCTTCCTTCCTTGCACAATCAATTATACATTTAAGAAAATACTTAGTGGATAGAAGGCTTCTCTAATTAAACATCACTTGAGGGAGCCTGTGAGATTCTTAAAGCTAGAAAAGCTCTCTTAAATATGTAAGATGGCAGAGGGAGAAAAACACTCAAAATGTTTTAGTCTTAATTAGAAAAACAAGCTTTTATGCATTCTGAACTGCTACATAAGAAAAATTCACATACCCACATATTTTTTAACCCAATAAAGACTTTGAGGTGAACTAACTATTCTGCAAGGTATACATTCTTTCTCTCTTTGTTCCAGCTAAGAAGCCAGTATTAAATTGAAATTAGATATTTTGAGTGAGACTCAGCCTTAGAATTGCTGTCCCTTAGACAAAACAGTCTTTTCTGTCTAAATCATTGAGGATTTAAGATGGTTGGCTCTTGAGAAGTCTGGAAATTTTCCAAAGTTAGAATCAAACAGAAACAGCTAGCACAAAATTTCCCAGAAGGCAAAACAAGGATGGTTTTTCTCACTAAAATTATTACATATCACATCCTGTTGTCAGGAGGGGTGCTTATCTTGGGATCATCTCCAGTATGAATTTGCATCCCAGTTGTCCTCGAAAACTAACTCTCTCCAACACACCACAGCAGATTCACTCAATTTGGCAAGTCCTAACGCTTTCTCTTTCTCTCCCTCTAGAGGCAGAAAATGAAGCACTAAATAAGACTTGATTTCAAGGCATTAGAAATAAAACTTGGGATAAGCCACTCCAACAGGAAGAGAAAGCTGACCTTGAAAGAAGGCAAGGAGTGTGACAAGTTGTACAGAGGAGAAACAAAGGACAGTGGCTGAGGAGGGGTAGGGAGATAAAAGATGATGTACAGAGCACTGGCCCTCTCCCCTCTCACCCTCCTGTCTCCATCTACTTCTGCTTTCTCTCCTCCATATATCCTCTCTCTCTCTCTCTCTCTCTCCCCCTCCCATGTTCTCAGTCTCTCTCTCCCCTCTCTCTCTCTATCTCCCCCTCCCATGTTCTCAGTCTCTCTCTCCCCTCTCTCTCTCTCTCTCCCATGTTCTCAGTCTCTCTCTCCCTCTCTCTCTCTCTCCCTCCATTGGTGGTCTCTGTATCCCTGACTCTTCCTTTCTGGCTCTTGTTCTCTCTCCAACTTTCCACGACTCACTTCCGCATAGGACCGAGGATCCATCCCTCCCTCCAGCCCAGGTGACCCCTCCTACGACAGGAGGCATCAGTGAGCTTCCTGAATGGGCTCTGTACATGGTGCCATGTCACCAGAGACAGCAGATGTCCCGGGACACCTCCTTTTCCCAGCATCTCTTTCCGCAGCACCCCTCGGCCCCAGGAACAGCTCTCAGACCTTGGGTCAGCTGCTCTGGGGCAAAAGCAACGTTCTCCCCAGGTACCATAAAGCAGAATTTTTTTAATCCTTGTGCATGATTGAACTTCTAACTATTGATGGACTCCTTTCCTCATGCCTCCCTTCTTCCTGCTAGCCTGTCCCTCAGTGGGCCAGGAGCCCTCTTCCCTGGCCAGAAGCCTCAAGAGGAAATTCAGAAACTCAGCTTCAAGAAAGAAGTCGCTCAGGGAGTGGGGAGAGGGCACAAAGCTGGACGCCTGTGTTCTTTTTAATTCCACTTTCTGGCAAAAAAGAAAACCTCAGGTCGGACTTTAGAGTCTTTGACACATAATTGGTAGCCAATTTTCCTAAGTGGCGAGTCAATTTTCTGCTTGTGAAATGTAACTTTACCCTGGTGCACACCAGGCCCCAGGGTTTTCAATGTGGCTTAACAGCAATTATATGAATGTTAGGAAGGGGGGAAGTGTTAAAGTCCCTACATTTACATTTTTTCATGTTTTTACCTCTTCAAGGGATAGAAGACCTCTCCTAACCAAGGAACCCACGAAAAACCCACCCCAAGACGGACACAGAATATCCTGAGAAAGAAAGCCATTTAAAGCCACATCACAAAGGGTACCTCTTTTTTTAAATTCTCTCAAGTATTCAGACAAGTAACGGGGAGGCAAATAACAGTTAAGGGTCAGGGCATCCTTTGCCCGGTTCCCCCCCGAGCTATTTTCTTTGCTCCCACCCTTCCCTCCCCCCGCAACAAATACCCCGGTGGGCGGTGGCGCTCCCCCTGCGCGCCCGGCGGCCGGCGGCTCCCGCCGCACATGTGCGACTCATGTTTCGGCTTTCACTGGCGACAAACTGGAGCCGGGGCCTTTCCGTTTCGGAGGAACTCGCTACGTGTCGCTAACAACAACACAAACACCGCGGCCTCTGCTCTGTGCTCCGCTGCCCACAGCGCTCTCGGCACCAGGCTGGATTTATAGCAAGGAGCCCCGACTGTAAGAAGTAATTCATGAGTCCCCACAATGCCACCACTGAGAGCACGGGTAGGGGGGAGAAGGATCCGCGCGCTCCCTCTCCCGGGCCTCCCTCGAGCCCATCGCCGATTTGCAGAGGTGCCCAGCCCCCAGCAGCGCAACACACGCGGTTTGTCCTCATTCACTTTGTTGTAATTCTTTTCTCTATAAGGGGAAAAAAAGGTAATCTCTGCCACGTCCCTTTTATCATAATTAGTTAAAAATTCACTAGTCTCGAAATATGTTCTTTTGTCATCAATAGCTGCAATAGAAAAGCCATACTACATACATATGTTTACAGAAACCTACATGGCGCACACACACACTCAGGCCCATAATACACTCACATGCAAAAAGAAAAAAAAAATTATATCGCTATAATGAACTTTCCTGGAAGACTTAATATGTTTGTTTCGGAAAGACATAATAATTTTAATAAAACCCAATCAGATTTGGGAAGCATCCTCCATGAATGAAGTTTTGGAAAGGTGAAAAGGAAAACAAAGTAACTGATGTTAAAAAATATTTAACAGGGAAAAATATACTATGTAAAAATTCCACCGAAAAAAGAAGAAATCATATATCCCGTAGATATAGGTTTATTGCTTCACAGCCCTGGAAAGCTCCTAAACTATCTCAAAGCAAAGAGGGAAATACTGCACATGAAAGCTACCATTTGGACTATCAGACTCAACTCCAAAAGATACAGAAAAAAACCAAAAATACACACATGAAACTTTGTACCAGATTCTGTATTAAAAGTAGGCTTGTCAGGTCTCATGAATGCCTCCGTGGTCTGTGGTTACAAGGTTCTGCATTCAGCCTTCAGCAAATCAGTTTGGGGTTTCTCTAAATCTGAGCCACAGCCTGTCAGGATGATACTTTGCAACACCAACCTTTTAAATCTCATATCTTTGTTTTTCTCCCTAACTCTCAGACAAATTGTCTTCAAGTTCCTGCCTGGGTCAGCCATTCCAAGCTAGAATTAAGAGCCAGAAGATCCTTTACCCTGAGAATTTGGAGCTGCAAACCTTTAGAAAAGGCCCAGGGAGGGATAATTGTTTTAGTGAAGCTTGCTGCCTCTTCAGTGGTCCATGAGACCCTGCTGAGCATGGCTGCTTACCTTTGGCAGTAACCCAGCGCAGGTTCAGGAAACCGTTTTGTGTTCCTGCCCTTAGCCTTGTGTCAATGAAGCTGGGCACATCTTTTCTGTGGTTGTAATTTAAATGAGACAACCAACTGCACAGCTGTCTCGGTCAAATTATGCAGGGCCATGTGGCCTTTCTTCCATCTTTAAAAAGTCCGGGGCACCTCTGACCATGTTTGAGGGAAGCCCAGGGGAGCAATGACCAACAAAAGGAATAGTGATTATGCCAGCAAAAGATGGAAATTTGCCTAAATGAATATATTAAAGGCTGCGCTCAGAAAATGGAAATGTTGGTTTTTAAATAGAGGCAGAATGGTGTCATGATTAAGACCCTGATCTTTGGGGTCTGACACAGCAGGGCTGGCATCCCGGCTCTACCACTTAATAGCTATGGTGACCTTGGGCGAGTTATTCAACCTCTCAGAACCCTAGTTTCCTCATCTATAAAATGGGGGGAAATAAAAATACTCCCAACATAGAGTTACTGTAAGGATTGAATGAGAGAATACTTAGCAAATATGTAGCTTAATAAGGGTTAGCTATTATCATCACCATCATCAACAGTAATTATAGGAATTACAACAATAACACATAGAACATGTAAAAGCCAATGCCTCTGGTCATCTGTACCCCAGAAAAAGACTAATTTTACTCTGCCTCTAGTCTCATATTTTACATATTACAGAACTACATCCTTGCCAAGTGGCAAATAAAACTTATTTGACTGAAGGTTCCTGTAACCTAAATTTTATTTTATTCTGTTTATACTTCATTGAGTGTTTTAACAGCTCTCTCTTTCTCTCTCCCTCTCTCTCCCCCTCCCTCACACACACACAATATGAGTATAAGAATATACACAGATGCTTTCTACACCATTAAAAGCCAGCAGATATAGATACAGAAAATGAGTACACACACCCCAGAAAGAAAGGAACATAATTATCAACCTTTTTGGACAACTCTATTCAGTGATACTCAATTATGAATTGCATGGCAAAAATAAACTCTTTAAAAAACTGAAAGCACGGACCCATTGTATCTTTGCTCCTCGGGGCCCTTTAAAAGCTGAGGTCAAATTATAATCAGATGGCAAAGGATAAGGACCTCACCTCGGGGCACTTCCTTGGGATAAATGACCGGTTCTTGTCCATGCTGGAAGGGATTGTTGGCCCAAAGCACCATGGGGCCAGTGACCCCTTGCTGGTCATTAATCGTTACTGAATTCCCTGGAACCAAGGTCATTATCGCTAATATAAACTTAAATAAAAATTCCAGAGACATATGGATTTCTTTTAATAGTCAGTCTTATTTCTTTTGGTTTTTATAGGGCATTACTATAGAATTAATATTCTATACTTTAGCTCTGTAGTTGGTTTAACAATTGTTCTTGCTTAAAGGAAAGATTTATTAGACATAAAATAAGAAATGAAGGAAAGCAAACAAAAAACAGGAAAGCCTGAGAGGGCCTATTCTGTACCTGGAATTCTCAGAAAGTCATTATCCATGGGACTCACAAGTTTGTTTCCTTGAGGATCTGTCAAAATATTACAATGTTTCTATGAAAGGATTCAAGCATTTCACATTTAAAAATAGCTATAGATATATGGAATCTTGTTCCTATCCTGAACAAAGTTTGTTTCTCAGTCTCTTATCTCTGCACATAATGACCAAAAAAAAATTGTTTTTGAGATTTTGTGAGATTCTGACTTCTTTACGCTTAAGGGATATCCACTGTATTCTCATACACAAGCACAGGATACCGGCAGAGCATATAATTTCATAGCTTCATTCTGAAGATACTCAGAGTTATTTGGCCTTAAAGGACATTATCCTCCCCAAAAGTACATATATGCTGACAATGAACAATTATTGCCTGAGCATGTGCTATGTGCAACTCACCATATATCTTCATACATATACCAACATCTAATCGGCTTCACCTGGAAGCCAAGTCTAAACCAGAAGAATCTGGTTAGACCACTCTGGGATGTCCTATAGGCAGCTTCTGCTGATGGCCTTTTGGGGTTACTATCTCATGTAGATGAAAGTGTCTGTCCATGTGCCTCACATTTTACAAGCCCACAGTTTTCGTTTTACTAGATCCCTTCCCCATCTTGCCCAAGTTACGCTACCAATAAATTTAAATATACCAACTCAATTAGCCTTGTAAGGTACATCATCTAAAGACCTCACCCCAAAGCCGCCTGCCTTAATATAAATCTTAGCAATAGATGTGGGCTGTGCTTACTGCCTTACCTTCTTATCACCTAGCTGATACCTGGGCCAAGGTAATAAAGGAGGAATAAAAGTTGGTTGAGAATACTGCTGGTTGTTTAATTCTAACCGTGAGGTTGCTATTTGTAGTATAGTACGTGATGCCCAAGCAAATGTTTAATAATAAGCTACTGTTCAATGTTACATATAAGAAATGACCAGATTTATAGGAGTATAGAGGATTAGAACCATTGAGAGAGAAGGAATCTTAAAGATCCTAAGTGTCCGATTCTCTCATTTTATAAATGGGAAAACTGAAACCCAGAGAAGCTGAGACTTGTTGAGGCTCACATATCTAAATAACAGCAGAGGCAGTATTAAAAACCAGGTCTCTTCTCTTCTGGTTCAGCATTCTATACCAGGTTGCTTCTCATTTTCATCATAAATGAAAAATCCAACTTCAGCATGAGCAAGCTAACTTACCAGGCCTATAATAGAACCAAAGCATGCTGGCTCATAACAGAAGGACATTCTTGAATTTGGGTATCTTGAAGATCAAAAATTAGCACAGTAGGGCATTAACCTACACTGAATCTGATGTATAATGAATTACTTCAAATCTTACATTGGGAGTGGGGCAGGGGGCCAGGTGGTGGCAGGAGAAAGATGAATGATTCAATGGAACTGGTGGTGATCTGGAAAAGAGAAAGGGATTCTACACTGAATGCAATGTCTCTAATAAGTGAGTGCCCCGTAAGTGTCATATGGTACCTCCAAGGCAGTCCCCACTCAGGGATGGGGGCTACAATTTATGTCAGACAGTAGATGCTTCATGAACATTTAGTGAATAAATTAACATGCTAGTTCGTTTTTCCTATTTGAGGTCAATGAAATCAATGGGTGTTTGTCCTCATCACCTCTGTGAATGAAAACAAGAATATACCCCATAGTGAAACAATTTTTAATAGGTTTAGCAGGAATATTATTTCTGGGTTCCAACATCTAAATATTTGGGAGCACAAGCAAATCCAGCTTTTTTGTTTATGATAATTTGGGAACAAGAAAAGAAGATATATCTTTTTTCATCTTTTTTAAACTAGGGCATGGACCCTAAATAACCAGATAGTGGATGCAGGAAAGAAAGACATAGCTCTTGGCTACATGCAGTCACAGAGCCTAACCAAGACAGAAAACCTAAAATGCTTCCAAATCAGTCCAATCATTTATGCAGGCCAGATAGGCGTAGAATTCAGAGGCTGAGCTATTTGGTGCTTCCTCCTTTCCCCCATACCTTGAAGAAGTACAAAAGCTGCTGATTACCCACCCCTCACCCCCAGCTTACCAGGTGAATCCCCCTTTGCCTTCTGGAATTACTCTCTGGCAGCTCGGCTTCAGACTATGTCAGGGGCTACTTGTCTCTCTCAGCATCACATCCCAGACTTCTGCCCCTCCTTGGCAGTTCAAAAGGTGTGACAAACCTGCTCAGGCAACACTCTACACAAAGGGAGTTTTGAGCAGGGAGAAGTTCAATGTCCTTTTTTTTCCCCTTTCATTATGACTTCTTCCGAATTATATTCTATAGCAATGCATTTCCTTTATTATTATTTCTGGAAGGGACAGTTTATTAAATTTGTTTAGGTTTAAATATAAGATAATTTTTAAATTAGGACTTACTTTGAAAATTGCCAAGTTCTATATTTATGTATGTCAGTACCTTCCAGATAAAGATAATAGAGACAACTGCTCACGATGAGACATCTAGAAGAGAAAGAACTTTTCTAAAATTCCTGCTGAAAGATGACTATTGATGAAATATAAACAGAAAATGCTATTTTTGCATAGTGTTATGACATAGCGTGAACAAGCACAGTTGCAAATGAATGAAATATGTGAGTTTTTAAAAAATAAGTAATATAGGGCTTCCCTGGTGGCGCAGTGGTTGAGAATCTGCCTGCCAATGCAGCGGACACGGGTTTGAGCCCTGGTCTGGGAAGATCCCACATGCCGCGGAGCAACTGGGCCCGTGAGCCACAGCTACTGAGCCTGCGCGTCTGGAGCCTGTGCTCCGCAACAAGAGAGGCCGCGATAGTGAGAGGCCCGCGCACCGTGATGAAGAGTGGCCCCCACTTGCCACAACTGGAGAAAGCCCTCGCACAGAAATGAAGACCCAACACAGCTAAAATAAATAAATAAATAAATTTATTAAAAAAAAAAGTAATATAATATGATGGGATATTCTGTGCTTCCTCCTCCCCATGACTGTTATAATTTCTTAGAAACAATTTAACACGTGCTCCTTGTATGTGTGGTGCGCCGTGCTGGGCCTTGTTGGAGATACCGAGCTCACAGGTTTCCTTGGACCCAAACCCAGAAAATACAACTTATACACTTCCCTGAGGCTGATCTCCCACAAGGTGAAATGGAGAGCAGAGCAGGACCCAGATGGCCCAGGGTAGTAGCAGAAAAGCCACTGGAATCAGAGCCAGGGACTTGGCTTAAGGTCCTGGCTCTGAGGCTAATTAGATCTCTGGGCAATGTTACTGAGCTTCTCTTGCCCCCAGCTTTCTCATCTGTAAAATGAAGGGACTGGACTGTAATCTCTGAGAGTTCATTCAGCTCAGATAGAAATCTCGTCTCTTCCTACAACAACCTGGATTCCTCAGAAGACCTGCCCTTGAGACCTGGGTAGCTTATTGATTAGCTTGATGAAGCTAAACTATTCATTCTCCATCTCCAGGAAATGGGTACAAAACCCCCTGCTTATCTCACAGGGTTGCCATGGGAACTAAAATGATGTAGGCCAAAGAGTAGGAACGTAAACTGAAAACAGCCAAACCCATGTAAAATTTTTCTTTCATTCCCTCAGAGAGGTAAATGAGTGATAGAATTAAAGTGTTAGCCTTCCCGAAGTTATATATGTCTTAGTAAAGATCAAAAGCTGTTGGCTAAAAGGATGAGGCTCTAACAGTAGAATTCCCAGCATCAGCCAGAGTTGGGTGGGAAAACCTTGCCTGCCATCTTAAGAGCTCTGCAAATATTCCTTATTGTTTTTAAACCCGGCTGTTTAATCAAACCTCAAGGAGACATTTCTGGTGGAGCTCACAGACTTGCCCAAACTACAAAGGATATCTAAAAGGGGCAGGTGAAAGGGGAGGGAGTCAGTAACTACATGTTTTGCTAATGAATAAAGATCCTGCATTTCATTGCTGGAAATTCTCACGTTATTTTAGGCCCATCAGCAGAACATAAAGCAAGCTTAATACACCATAGGATGCAAAAAATTCATAGTGGTGGTGCATACCCGACATGTCCCCAACTGAAGGGGACTCTTGGGAAATAGTCTACCCACAGACCTTCTGGAAACCAGACAGATGAAGCTGTCTACTAGAAAACCGAGATTCCCTTTCACTTTTCCACAAATTACAAAGTTGTTTGTGGGAGTCCCCGGAATCATTTATAACTGAGAGAACAAGAGAAGCCACCTTCAAACTCCAGTTTCAAGAGACCTGAAATCCTCCTGGAACCCAAAGCATCTACACCGTTTGGCATCCCCGGAGAATATCAGCAAGAGATAAAACTAATCCAACCCAGTGGATTAGTGAAGGGCCACTGTAGAGCTTGGGCTAATTTCTTAGTAACATTCAGCCCCTGTCACAAATTTTCCTTCTGTGCCATTTCCGTGTACCTTAGAATTTGATTTCGTAATTCATACCCCGTTTTAAATTCCCACCTCTAAGGGAGCCTATAAGGAATACTGCCATGCTTGTGTCAAGGATCTTACAAACAGTTACATGGAAAGGACTGAGGTAAAGTTTCTTCTTCCCGGACTGGCGGGGCTGCATGCCTGGCTTATATGACCTCCAAATCCCCAATGGACACTCAAAGAGCATGGCCACTCTGACCACAGTAGCCGCCATTTCAGTCAGCCCCCCTCAAACAACTTACGTCTAGTTTCTACAATACCTAGGTGGCAAATGAAGCCCAGTGGGTACTTGTAGATACAAACAACAGCTTGCTAAAACCACCGTGTCTGGGAAACTGAGCCATTCCCAGGCAATCTTCTCTGAGCAGCAGACAGAAATAAAAAGACTTGGGAAAAGGAGAAACAGACGACGTGAAATGTAACACAGTTTCCTGAAATTCAGTATACCAGACTTCCATGACATGTCAAGGAATCAGAGCTAATTCCACCCTGATTATCTGGGGTATGTCATTATTAATGTTTCAGGAACATTTTTAAGCCACTGTCTATCAGCAATTTGATGAAAGAAAAAACTAACACCTCACAAGAAATGTTGAGAACACCGTGATCTGAAAGAAACTACTATTAGTAAACTAAACAGAACTCTAAATAAAGAAAATTACTGCTGTTAAGACGTACTGTTCTGAGAATTATCAGGAAGAGTACCGAAACACTAACACTACTGTATATAAGAAATTATTCAAGCATGCATTTGAGTAATTCTGCATTTTAATTTAACCCTTTGAAACATTAATCAAACCATAGCTAATTATAGGAATTAAGGAATTAAACGATGGAATCTTCTAAAAGATATTATTTAAAAGGCAGTTTATACAATTACTTGTATAGATGTTTGCTTTAAAGAGGAAAACAGTTCTACTGTAATGAAAAGGGTCTTAGAAAATTAAATTAACAAGGGGGGACCAGGCTGATATGAAACTAAATTAGCATCAAATGCAAATTACAGGGTACTTAATGGTAGAAACAGGTGCAGAGAAGAACCCTAAATGAGATAAATGAATAAAACATCCCTCTCCACAAATGTGGAAGCTGACACAAAGTCAATGATATGAATAATTCAGCAGCCTCCACACTGCTGTTGAGGTCAGCCTGCCCTGACCTTTGAAACAGGAAGTAAAATTCAGTTCAAATTTGAGTGACTGGAAATATAACAGTTATTTGTTTTTTATATTAAAAAACCCACAGAATTTTTTAAAAATACAGATAGAGGAAATACACAATAGAATTACAGTTTGAACTAAGGGGATATTACATAATCAAAGTAGTTGGTAAACAAAGAAACAAAAAAATCATTAGGTAAGATTTCCCACAAACCATGTTTCAATATGGAAATCCTAAAAATAAAACAAGTAAAAGCACATATATCAGTGTTCAGCTTACGGATCAAACTCCCTGTGAGAATAAATTTCTAAATTTTTATCCTTTCTTCACATTATTTTATTGTGTTAATGTCAATGTAAAAAATTTTAAAAGCATGTTATAATTTTTTTTAAGTAGCCATATATTTTTATTAATAATGCAAAGTAATCTCTCACTTTTGTAAGACAAAATTTGGTTAAACTAGATTTTTAAAAGCCTTTATGAAGCTGCTCTTTTTTTTAATCCTTCAACCCCTGATTTAATAAATGTTGCATCCCCAAAATTAGGTTATCTTATAAAAATGCAACCCAGGTTCAAAAACAAATCATTCCCATAAGTGAATATCTACTGTGGTTTTATGTGTCTTTTATGCTTTTTTTTCCCTTCTTTGTATGCTTCAAAAGTATTTTGTACAGTTAACTGTGAAAGTACTTTCCTTATTTCAAATCGAATCTGGTGCTGCTAGAGATTAACATGGTATGACAACAAACCAATTTCTACAAGCTAGAAAGACAGCAAAATATATATGGTATATCACTCTCATCGTTATTTTACAGGATGGCATAAAAGATGTTTGATAATAGCGGTTATCTCTGCCCTCCAATTGGTTCTATTAATGGGACCCACAACTTGGCTATCTACCTTTCATCTATCTACTGTGCTTGTCAGATGAAAGATTATGTTGAAAGAGGAGCTTAATTTTATTTTCTAGATTTAGAGAGAGTTAAAGTTACACACACGCACACACATGCACACACACGGCATCTATGAGAAGTGGTAAACTAGTATACAGTATAATTACCACAGGAGGAAGTTTGAGATGTACTCCTTCTAAATCCAAGTGTTCGTTCGGCAGAAGCAAATTAAAGACGTGGGGTGTGTTTTTTTAAAAATTATTATTATTATCTTATTGGCTAAATCACTCCTCTGTCGACATTTAATAAAGGGTGATACACCAAACACTGCTGATTTGGGGCTTGGCGTAATGACCGACCTGAGTGAAGGTTTGTGTACAAAGTGGCTCCCCATTAAATAGGGCTCTGTGGAAGCAGCTGGTTCTCATTTTGAAACAACCGGTTTCTCTATCCCCAAGTGCTAAAGAAAATAATCCCTGCCATCTATGACTACACACTTTCACAGAGGCAGCAATGAGAATTTGATTGTGGAGATAATTAAAGTCATTCCTGGAACTTCCAAGAAAAAAAAAAAAGGAGGAAAGAGGTGGGATTGAAAGAAAGAATAGTCAATGACAGTGTTTAAAATTAAACTATGACAAATCATCTGGAGTGGAGAAGGAGGAGGAGGGATCCCCGCCCTTCACGGAATTCGGTGGAAGCAGCTCTCTTTTCTCTCCATGCTGCAGCTCCAAGGGGAGGCTGAGATGCCATTAGTCAGGGCCACAGCCCCCAGTGTCCGGCTTGGACGCCGAAGAATCGAAACACAGCCGGAGAAACTCCTTGTCAATGATGGCATATCACGATGAGATTTTTTTTTAAGTTTCAATCTTAAGTAAAATAGTCGGGGAGGAATCCATCTGGATTCTAGAACAAATAGTCATTCCGGCTGATCTGAAACACTGACATTATTTCAACATTAAGAGAAAACAAAAAAGATATCAGACCTTTGAAGAGCTTATTTTTTGTGTTTTAATACTGTGCTGCTCTATAAGAACCCATGCTCCGACAGCCTGATAGCCTGAATGACACTCGACTGAAGCTACATTCCCCGAACGCCTACAGATTTCATGGGCTTGGGGAAAACTAAAATATGTGTAATCTATCTGTCTGCACTATCTGCCTTTAACAGGAAGAAGAGAGGGGCTCAATGAGGACAATCCGAGGCCTCCCAATTAACCTGATTAGTTCAGCACGTTGCTCTCATGAATGACACCTTATCTTGAAAATAAGGGAGAACTTCCTTCCTCAAGAATGCGCAGGAGCCCCCAAAGCCACAAAGATGCAGCCTATCAAACAGTGAATGGCCTCTGCTTCTTCCCCCTCTTCCCAGCTCGCACACAGGTCAGGGAGACCAGCAGACACAGCGCCTGATTGGATTTTGTGTCCTAAGGACAGGAGGCAAGCTCCCATCTGCCCAGGTGGCCTTGGAGAAGGCTGGGAAAAGGGATGCCCTGTGGGCAACTTCAAGCCCCTTCTTTCAGAGTCAACCAGGCACATGATGGGATTGGGGTGGGGGACGGGGGGTTGGAGGGAGGGGGGAGATTCATTAACCCTTCAATCACCAGAGTAGCACATCAATATTATACCTGCCTGAAAGAAAAAACAGTGAACTCTTAAGTCTTCTAACGTTATATAAAACAAAGGCACTGCTGAAACATATGTTACCTAACACTGATTTCACATTTGACATAATAATGGGAGATTACCAAGTTGCTATACAAAAATAAAGCTTTCCCCCCAAACTCTCTGAAATCTGCTTGCTTGCAAAGGATACTCTGTGTGTGTGTGTGTGTGTGTGTGTGTGCGTGTGTGTGTTAAATTCACATTATCGTGTGTAACAGACATGCTAGTTAACAGAATATATTCTTGAAAATGTGCTTTGTGCGAATGTCAACAGCAGGGTTTTTCACTTGTCTGCTCTGTGATTTACTTGATCAATTAAACAGGCAATGAGAGGATTTGCATGGTAATCGTGTGAAGATTAACATTTTTAAGTGTAACAAATTTCATATTTTATCTTACATTTTCTGTTTCTCAACATTCTTTAATGGCAGTGCCTTTTCACTTTATTGTGTAGTTATAACAAGCCTGTCTTTAGGCAGAGAGATGAGACCACCAGATTCAACAACTCCATTTCTAGTTCCATTCTTTCATTTCACAAAAACATACTCTAAGCACCTGCTACACAGCAGTGAGGCAAATGTGCTCAGTGCTGGGGATACAGCAGCAACCAATACACGCAAACCACTGCCCTCTGGGGTTTACAGTCTACCTCCTAAAGAGTTTATCAGCCTCAGCAATACCAGAGGGAACTCAAATCAGAATTTCACAGCTGGAAAGCATCTTAGAGATCTTTTCATTCCAGCCCTTTTTAAAAAAAATAACAGCCACCTTCTATTGAATGTGATTTATGTGCTAGGCATTGTGCTAAGTGCTCTCCATGCATTATCTACTTATTCCTCACCACAACCCTATAAAGTAGGAACTACTACTCCTATCCCGGTCTTACAGATGAAGAAACTGGCGCTTAAAGAAGTGAGGCGATCTGACCGCAGCCCGAAGTTAACACTGGCAGAGCTCAGATTTGATCCCAGGCAGTCTGACTCCACAGCCTGTGGTCTTAACCAATGTGTAGACTGCCTCAGAGGAGTGCAATAAAACCACGGAGTTTGCCCAAGTTCAATACCACTGAGTAAGAGCTAATAGGCAACTTTGAACCCAGGTATATTTTTCCTCTGCACCATGATCTCTATCTATCTGAAATAACATTCTCCTATTTTTTTTTTAAAAATCAATATATTCTTTTCTACACTTACTATTCCAGTTTTTTTTTTTTTTCAACTCTGAGGCACTAAAAGCTCCATGAGGGAAGGAACCATGAGTGTCTTATTCACTGTTATATCCCCAACCCTGAAGACAGTGCATGGCATATAGTAGACGCTAAATAAATATTTGTGGAAAGAAAAAAAAATGAGTAACTCCTCACCAAGAGGACTTAGTCACCATGATAAACTTCAGTAAGGTAATTTTGCTTATTAGAAAATACCATGGCGGGCTTGCCTGGTGGCACAGTGGTTGAGAATCTGCCTGCCAATGCAGGGGACACAGGTTCGAGCCCTGGTCTGGGAGGATCCCACATGCCACGGAGCAACTGAGCTCGTGAGCCACAACTACTGAGCCTGCGCGTCTGGAGCCTGTGCTCCGCAACAAGAGAGGCCCGTGCACCGCGATGAAGAGTGGCCCCCGCTTGCCGCAACTAGAGAAAGCCCTCGCACAGAAACGAAGACCCAACACAGCCAAAAATAAATAAATAAAATAAAGAATTAAAAAAAAAAAAGAAAGTACCATGGCAATCATCACATTAAGAATAACAATCCATATGGAATATATCATGTTCAGATTGCAAGAGCTGCCTGATTTCAAGCACCTAATATGTGCCGAACTCTGTGCTAGGTATTTTAACCCACACAATTCTTCAAAATTGAGATGATTTTCCCATTTCAAAGATGAAAAAAATTGAACCCCATGAGGCTCAGGTATTGGGAATTAATAGTGGAGGGATTTGATTTTCTGCCAATGGACTCCAAATTCTAGGCCTTTTCCATTATACTCTGCCTTTTCCCAGGTTTCTCTTTGGATTAGTGCCTGTTTTTTCCCCTAGTGAAACACACAATGGTTTACTCATCAAATTAAATGAGGACACAAGAACTCAAATATTGCTCTAGCAATGGGTACAACAATTTATGTTATATTATTACTATTATTTTTAATCCCAGAAGTTAAGTGCCAGATCTACTAAGGAAACTGTTTAGGTAAAAAGGTTTAGATTGATTCATGCAAAGGATGAAATGTGGATACCAAGAAAAATAAATGAGGCTACATGAAATACTGAAAACAGTATTTTATTTCAGCTGCGCAGTTGAGAAGGAAAAAGATCAGGCTGAGAGCTAGGACACCGATTTTCTAATCACTTGCTTTGTCACTAAAAAAGTTCCTTCAGCTGTGTGCCTCAGTTTACATATGTGTAAAATGGAGTTAATTTGTGCCCTAACATTTGTGTGAAGAGAATTCTCTGAAATACTACCCCTTAAAGGTCACCAATAACTTTGCAAGTTCCATTCAGATGTAAGTTACTATTAAATTCACAATGGTCAGGCATTTTGTTTGTTTTGTTTTAAGGTGCTCATAGGCCAGGATTCAGACGTTGGTCTTCAAGAAAACATGCCGGATGGCCAGAAGAGGACATTCCTACTCCTATAGCCGCAGAAAGAAGTACTCAGTTTTTTGAAAGATATTCTGAGATGTACGCCATACACCTGAGATTAGAACCTGGCTTTAAGAAAAAAAGACCGTGTAGCAAATACAAGTTTTCAACATTGTAATAGCTTCAAAGATAACTCTTAACCAACTTTCTTTTCTAAAAAACTTCCTAATAAATAAAAAAGAGACATCTCATTTTTCATCTTTGTTTTTGTCTTTGTAACAAGTGTGTGTGTGTGTGTGTGTCTGTGTACATGTGAGAGGAACCAAACCTGACACAGGTCCAGGGTTCTTCAAACTAACTTTTCCTTTTGTGAGGGGACTTCAACCAATAGTGCATCCAAGACTATCAAAAATGATGCCTTAAGATACTACTAACAGATCAGAATACTAATGAATGGAAAGCATATTCAAAATAGGGGGAAGTTATTGTTCTACTGAACAATGATAAATAAATTGCAAGTAGCATGATAGTCTGATCTTTAGACAGAAAAAAAAAAAAACGCTTTAGTCAAATCATGGTTGCTTTGGGAAGGTGGAGGGCAAACAGCCTCTGACCATTAGCCAAGTTGTCTGCCTGCACTCTGCTGCCTCAGTCTCACCTCCAGCCTGTGTAGAAGGCACCGTCCAGCACAGGCAACACTTGGGGCACAGCAGGGAGCAAGGTCACACAAAAAAGCAGCAGCTACCATCATGGAACAAGATATCCTGATCTTTCATTTTGATCATTTCCAATTCATTGATTAAAAAAGAAAAGAAAGGGCTTCCCTGGTGGCACAGTGGTTAAGCATCCACCTGCCAATGCAGGGGACACAGGGTCGAGCCCTGGTCCGGGAAGATCCCACATGCCACGGAGCAACTAAGCCCGTGCGCCACAACTACTGAGCCTGCGTTCTAGAGCCCACGAGCCACAACCACGGAGCCCGCACGCCTAGAGCCCGTGCTCTGCAACAAGAGAAGCCACCGCAATGAGAAGCCCACACACCGCAACAAAGAGCAGCCCCAGCTCTCAGCAATTAGAGAAAACCCGTGTGCATCAGTGAAGGCCCAATGCAACCAAAAATTAAATAAATGAATAAAATAAAAATAAATAAATAAATAAAAAGAAAAGAAAAAGTTATTTCAACCTGGAAATGCCATGTCATGAGTGTTCATACCCTACAGAAGGGCTCTTCTGACCTACACACCCACTGCCCCACCAGATGTAGAGAGTATCAATATTTGGTCAATCAAGCAGAAAATGAGCAAAAAAAAAAGTTCTTGAGGGAGTCTTGATATTGATTAAAGGGGCATTTTTTTAAACCACCATAACGTTGACATGAACCAAAATTTGAGAATCTTGCCAAAACACTATACGATACATATAGTGACCATGTCCAGATTAAAAATGCACACGTGCAATGTGATTATTATTTTCTCTTTTTTCCCTCTCCTGGCATGGAAAGTGTTAAAGAAAACAATAAAAGGACAAGTTAAGTGTACAGGGTAGGATTTACTGGCATTTACTTTTAATCTATGGCCCTTCACTCTGTAGCTTATAGGGCCTCTGTCAGTCCTTTTTCCTCCTTTATATCTCATGAGGAGCCCCCCCATGCTGCTACTGAGAGACAGAGCCCAAGTGTCTATAAGCTTTTTGTCAGGTAAAAAGAGAAGAAAAAGGAAAGGAACAAGAGGAAAAGCAAAGCTAAGAGGCATCTATTAGATGTCACTAGGCTTTTGTATTCATGTCAATGATTCAGGATTAGAGTATTTGAAATAATCTTATTGAGAGGAATCAAAAGGCCCACCGAGTGAGAGGCTGCTCTGTAGCATATGGCAAAGGCACGAACAATATCTTATTAAAGATGTGTTGGCTAACACTATTACTTTATATTATATTACAAAACTATCGTGCCTCAAACAGTTAGCAGGATGGTATAGTTACCGAGTGCCATTTTAGAGGTTATTGTGTGGGATCAAGCTATATAATTTGCCAGCTTGTCTAGTTACATCTTTCCAAGTAGGGTTTGGAGGCAAGTTTGGACCTGGAACCAAGCACTTCACCTTCAAAAATAAAAATCCCCAAAGCACACTGAGGATCACTCTGTTCCCACTGAAGGTGGAATATACATTACATGGATGAAACACCAGTGGCATTCTCTTCCCCAGAACCAGTTTCATTAAGTTTGCATCATTTACCATATGTGACCCCCTCTCCCCCCATGAAAAATATGCAGGGTTTTTTTTTGGCTTGATTCCCCTCCTCATGAAAAATACACACACACACAAACACACACACACACACACACACACACACACTCAGCTTCACACGTTAGTAGGGTTAAGGCAATTAAAATTCTATTACAATAAGTACTGTAACGTTAAAACCTTCATTTACCTCTGGACAAAGGCTTGTAACTGGAGAAAGAGTTTGCGAGGGAGATTTATCTCCATCTACACACACCTTTAAAGGCAGCAAGCAACCAAAGACAAACCTGTACTGTTCACCATATTTCACTGATTGCAATTGGAGTATTTAGGTCACTTTTATATTGTCCCGGATGGCATACAATTACACGGTTTGTAAAGGGAGGGATGAGATGGTGGGAGGAGAGAGAAGGAAAAATTAATGGTCTATTTCAGATAATACCTGATGCAAATTAAAAAGACCAAAATGCCATCTCTTTATATGCATGAGCCTCTAAACAGAGTTTTTAAAATCTGGTCAATTTTTATTAAAGAGTTTGGTCAGGTGCTTGAAGTAAGGAAAAACAAGTAAAATTTATCAATGGAGAGTTGCGTTTGGGGAGGGATTTGGGTTTTTTTCCCCATTCTAAGCAATTTATTTCAGAAAAGTAAAAGCATATTTAATATAATAATATATTCTCATCACAAACTGTGCAAAGTTGTTAGATGACACACAGAGGAGTTTGTAGTGCTTTTCTGTATTTTTCCAGAACTGTTACAAAAACAAAGTTATGATGACATGGGATTTTAAACCCACACCATGGGCTGACACCCAGGCCAGTTACACATATGCACTGTTGATTCTCTGAAGCTCCGTTAAATACATTTCTTGGAAGTTGCTGCCATTATTTCCTTTACAGGAAAACCACTGTTGTTCATTATACGGTGTCTGCAGTAGTATTATACCATGTAAAAGTACTTTGCATTATGATATATTGTCAGCATATTTGCAATCCATTTGAACGTATTCTGGTTGTGTATTTGGGAACAGCTGATAGCAAATGGAATATAGACTGCTATTAGCTGATTGTATTCATTATTTTCTTTTTTTTTTTGTATTCGTTATTTTCTTATCACAGTAGCAAACTGCACACAAGTGTACAGGCTAATCTCACATTCAGAACGGTATTATCTGATATGTGATAAAATTTAGAATGATAGTCTCTCACATAAGTCTCAACGCTAATAATCACATATGAATTCCCACTGAGAAAACAAATGTTTAAATACAGTAGGATTAATAAACAACCATAAATTCACGCTCAGTGTCAGCGCTGGCTTTTCACTTTCGGAAAAACATAAACCTCTCAAACCAACCAAGAGGACAGCAATTATCCTGCCTGCGGCAATTTTAAAGGGTGAATTCCTCCTCCTTTTATTTTAATGGAGCATTCAAAGTTAGGAAATCAGGCAATATAAAAGGCGTATCAGAAATCTGAGAAATGCATTGATACCTCTGGTTCCTTGAGCCCCAGATAGCTGTTTGTGTACCTTAGAGACTGATTATGTTTAGTGGTTGGTCCTTCTAAAAACTGGTGAAGACCAAAATAATGAGTTGAAGGGTCAATGAAATAAAGCCATGAAACTCTAAAAGCCTCATCTGCAACTTTAATAAAAGTATGTTTATGTTCATGTTAGTTGAGGACATTTTTTACAGAAAATAAAGGAAAAATTTTTAGTGAATTTTTGGATTTAAGTTTGATTATAAAGGACAGGGAAATCATTTACTGTCGAGGGAAACTGATGCCTTCACCATCTTAGGATTGTAGATCTAGGAATTAGAATATAGCCCACCCTGCTCAATGTTTAAAAAAAAACTCAATTATATTCTAATTCTAAAGTTTTACTATTGTTTTCCTATTATACAAATGAACATATATGTTACATAAACACATCAGGATCGATTTAATCAAGAAATTAGCTTGGTGATAAGACAACACTGCGCTTTTCTGAAAAGTCCTATTACAGCATTTAAACCTCTTAGATGAAGAATGGATCTTAAATAAAATTGTTTCTCTGAACAACCCTGACGTAAATCAACAGGTAAAATGGCCATTCCAATATTTTCACTCCTGAACATTCTATTTCAGACAACAATCATAAAGAAAACCCGTTTAGTGTCACCTAAGTGAAAGTGATCTAGTTGTGAAAGATCTTTAGAAAATCCTAGAAAAAAACAAATATACACTTCTTTTGTTCTTTTTAGGAGACCCTTGGGTAAGTGTGGCCTGAAGAGCTAATTCCGAACAGGCTATATTCTTCATGTTACAAAATTCATGTATTTTTTTAAAATGTTGCATGTCAGGGCTTACATCTCAAATGTAGATACAGAGATTCCTATAAATGGAAAAGAAAGACAAATCTGTTAAAGCTGCAATAAGCAAACCCAAAATCTTTAGAGGGATATTAGTTGGCAGGCTTTAAAAATCCATGTTTTTAATATTGGCCGTGAGGGACCCAAAACTCGCCAGTTACTCAGGCCACATTATATCCCGAAAGGACTATGTCTAAATTCACACAAGACAGGAGAAGATAATTTGAGGAGGAATTTCATCCTTTATTATTTCTATCTATTAAAAGAAAACAGTCTGCTTGTCAACTCTCATGATCCACAGACAAAGAAATGAAGAATTGGGCTCTTATGTTCTCCCTTTATTTAGTGATCCAACTATTTCATCAATCACACTGATCTTAAATTGAAAAAACAAACAAACAAACAAGTATTGAGCCATCCCCTATCCTGCCCTACTAGAAGTAAGTGACACAAATCTGGCCGGAAACTTTAGGGCTCTATGGGAAAGGAATCCTATAGCATACTTCGGAGAAAGAAATGTTTTTGTAAGACCATCTGTATTCATCCATGTCATTGCTCAAAGGAAAATAAAGAGTTTTGTGAAGCAAATCTAGAATGCACAGTAATCCTAACTAACTAGATAAGGAATAACAGTCTGTACACTTAATATATTCAGTTCAAGCATTTATAAATAAGTTTCCACATAGAAAATGGAAGTTTTTTTATGAATTCAGAAAAACTGGGTTCCCAATTCAGACTACCCTATGTGACTTTTGTCATTATCATCTTTTCTGATTCTTACAAAGTAAACCTAATTAAGAACCTCCCTCATTAGTCTTCCAGAAAAATTAACCCAGCTTATGCTAATTACTCCTGCAAAATTTAATAAACTCGTTGAAATGGGAATAGCCTAATGAGGTTTTATTTATTGAACTAAGATAACTCCAAGGAAAAAGGTTAGGACACAAGGATATCCAATGTTTTAATAAAACTACAATTTATTCAATTTCTAAACATGAATTTTATTGCAAACCTTTTAAATTCAAATATGAGTTGCTATATGAATATGCTAAATCAATCTCCACCTTAATCCAATAACTGCAAGTCATTTTTTGCTTTTTACTTTAACAATAATTACCACACATAGCCCTTTACCTCAACGATAATGAAATTTGCTGTTATTAGTTCCTGGTCATCAGCTATTAAACATAACACATTTGACTTTTCCCATGTCTACACAGCCCAGATATCTAGATCATTGGGCACAGCCTGGTTTTTTATAATTCTCAATCAAGCCATTTGGCATTAGGCAGAAATACAACCTGGCAGTCAACTCCAGATGCCCACTTTGTACATTTACAGAAATTTTCCTCCAAACTTGTTTGAAGTGACTTGACAAATTGTCACAATTGTAAAAAGAGTTGGGGTCGTATTTTTCTTACTTTGTCACACGTTATTATAAAAGAAGAAAGTAGAAACACATTTTCTAAATCACAGTATATAACTGCTGATTTTGTTAATTCCACTTTTTTGATACAGTATGCCGACCTGATGTCCCCAAATCACCGGCAGCAAAAAATACAGCCAAAATTTAACACAGAAATAGCTTACCCTGTACCATTGCCGTATGACCAGAAAGCCTCTTCTATCAATCCTATAAATAGTTTTCCTGAATAACCACTGCTAAAAGTCTTTTGACTGATAAAAATAGCACTGTTCTTCCAAAATCTGAAGGACAAGCAAAGGGAACTAAAAATTATTGGTGCCCAAAAGGTGACTGCGTGTTAAACCTATGCTAAATCCTAACACAAGGATTGCCTGTACCCTCAGCTCTATAATTGCACATTGTATGCATCTTGTAAAAACAGTTACTATTGCTACTGAATGCAGGCCCCATAACCTATTTTTACAAAATATGCAGGGATTCGCATCCATAAATCTGAAAGCAAATCAAACCCTAAGCACGTAACACAGATATTATGCAATCGGTAATACAGAATCAAATTGGAAACTATGAAATTCAAACACGGTTGTCATCATTTTTTTTTCCTTTGCAGCAATTTTATGGAATTGAAAAATCTTTTCTATTTTGCCCTTCCTTGTGTAAGTTCTTTTCCTGTTGTTATTCTCTTCGTTTGTTGTTAAAAATGGAAGTTTCACATATCAGCACAGACAGGACTGGAGCTTTTAAAACCTTTGGCAGACTGAAGGACAAATAAATTCTGAAAACTCAGATGCAAATAAAAATAGCTAAATGGGGTTGTGCATATCAGCTGGCATCACTGCTTGAAAAGACGGTTCATGGGAGACAGTGGCAACAGCCAGCAAATAAACATATGTTGGGACTCATGCAGATACCCTGGGTTTCAGCCGTTTTTCAAGTACTCCTCTCTTAAGAGACCAAGATTGGCTAAGACCGTTTTCTACTTTGTCAAACCAAAAAAGAAAAAATGAAAAGGATAAATGTCATGAATAATATCTCTAAAGCCACCGACAGTATAAAGTGCATACTTATTTTGCCTAAATTGTTTGAACTACCCCAGCCAAGGAAAGGTTTTAAGTACCCTACTGGGACAGATGCAAGGCGGCAACAATAGAAGCCACACTAATGCAATCCAGGTAACACAATCCTGTTTCAAAAACACGGGCCGGGCTAATTACAGCGCTGCTGAGTCAAGTTTCTTATGCCATCGCAACCCACAGAAACAGGTCAAAATCAAATGTTATTCAAACCACAGTCATATCAACCTTCTATATCAGAGTCACGGCTTAAAACCAAACGAAGAACTTAAAAGCTTAACCCATTCAAAAGCAAAAAAAAGTGTTTTCATTGCGGATGGCAAAGTAAGGTTCTTCTCATCATCTGAACCAAAAGAAACTGTGTGGCAGAACCGAATGTTGATAGTTTCAAAGTTTGGGGGAATATTTGGGCTGGTCCTTTGATCAGAACACTTTCTTTTTGATAGAAAAGTAAAATCTGCTTAAAATAACAAATGGCATTTTGAAGAGAGGTATTTAAGTGAAACAAACAACATAAAGGTTATATTTATTTTTTATCTTATTCATTTAAAGATTTATCTGCCATTGCAGAAAAAAGAAATTACATAATGGCATGTCTGCTTTTGTAGATAAACATGCTATGCTAATTCCATAGGCAGCACACAACTTCATTACACACTAAACCATTGATGTTTTTAACTTTGAATCAAAGATATTAATCCTCACGTATCAAGCAAAGATATATGTCTTTGGTGAGTATTAGTGAAAGATATTTAGTTAAAATATCTGATTGAAATGTAAGTTTTATAAAGCTACTTGGCAATCAAAATTGGGTTTAAGCCTGAAGAATCACATAAGTCAAAATCAACAACCAATGTTTTGTCACAAATTACAATAAAGCAAACACTTTTTCAGTCAACTGAAAAATGACAGAGCAAGCCTCCAAAAAGTAAAGAATTGCAAAGACAGATGGGTGGGTGGGGCAGGGGGGAGGTGTCAAAAATCATTATTACCAAACCCCCAAAGGGACTTTTGTTCAGCTGTTGATTTCCTCAATGAGGGATCAGTCAGTCTTACCTGTAAGACTCTTCCAGCTAACGGAGGGTGCTAGCTCTTGTCCTAGCTGACAACTGACAGTATCTATAAACCTTGAGGCCATTTAACTCCCAATGAGTAATGCTATGTAACAAATGGTTTATCATACATGTTTCCATACAATGAATTTCAATAATTAAAATGTAAAACGAATATTTGGAATGCAACTTT
Organism: Balaenoptera musculus; assembly: GCF_009873245.2. Classification (NCBI taxonomy): domain Eukaryota; kingdom Metazoa; phylum Chordata; class Mammalia; order Artiodactyla; family Balaenopteridae; genus Balaenoptera; species Balaenoptera musculus. Next base: position 133,651,830 of record NC_045787.1, read on the forward strand.
GCATAATCTGTGCACACACTGACTCAAAATTGCGCCGAACAACTAAAACAGATTTATTGTTCTACAGTGATTTACTTGGTCATGTCAGATTAGTAATATGGATCTGTTTAAAAACACAATAATTAAGACAAGCAGGATAAATTAATCAACTACAAGGCAGCATGAGCTACAATCAAACACGGGAAATTACTGTAGAAAATCCTGGTTCACAGATCTCTTTAAAACTGCTTTTATGCATAAATAAAACCTTAAAATGTAGATGGATTGCGTCCAACAGAACTACTGTAGCTAAAAGTGATAATGATTCAAACATTTTTCAAATAAAAGTTAAATATTTATAAGCACCCAACCACATTTCATAAATCACAAACTATTATTATTTTATTTCTGAAGCTTCCTGGCACAGCGCGAGGATTGAGCCACAGAAAGTCAAGAAAGAAGAAAATATGCCTTTAGGAGCGTGAATCAGACACAAAACTGGAGCAATCCAAGAAAACAGGCCTCCAAAGAACATTCCATATGGCTTTCCCAGGAATCGCAATAGCTCGGCGCAGCTGAAGTCATGACCAACAGGCAAATTTCGGCCACATGCCTTCCTAACCCTCACCCATGAGCCGCGCAAGGCAGGTGTTTCATTATAATGAGGAAAAAGAACTGAGAGAAAGTAGAGCGGTCCCTACCTGTCAATTATCACTGGATCTGAGGGAGTCTCATTTCGGTTGCCACAGCTTTTCTTGTCACAACAGCGGCTATGGAGCAAAAGCAAGAGGATTTAGTACAACCATTACCATGTAAAATCATCATTTAGGCAGACAGAAGGTTCAAATTGCTGGGTTGCAAATGCTAGAATTACCACAAAGCCATACCTGGCAATCAACGGATCCCTGAGACAGAACGTTCTATTTGGGTCACCTATGGGTTAATGGCCAGGATTAACCTCTCCCTGCACAAAGGAGGGAGGGAGAGGGACTCCCACGGAGCGAGGACTGACAGCCCTAAGATGGGGTCTTCCCATCACTGCCCGCAGGACTGGAAGAGTTCACTGTGAAATGCATTATTATTACATCTACCCAATGAGAATATTCAGGGTTGTGGGTGGCTTAAACACTCTTCCCTCAAGATCACACTAATTGTGTGGAACGCGTCAATAATGAGGTATGAGTGATTTCTCCCCCTCCAGTCATTTTGTATTAAATGGATTCCTTTTTCTTCTCCTTCCTCTTTTATGGGAGACGTTTCCTTCAACCACAACCTTCCCCAAATCCTAAAACTATAACTGTTTGCTTTTGAACCATGTTCAGAATGTAAGAATAAAAGTACAACACAATAATTAAGACAAAGAGGCAAGATAAAAGAAAACAGAGATCCACACATCCTCTGGCTTTTGTGCCCTGCTCTGGCCACTGTGCAAGTTTCCTGGAAGCATTTAGGACAGTTGCTCCAAAGCCTGGCAAAAGCCTGACAATGGACGCTCTTTATTAGGTCAGAGAAAAGGCAGACGTGGGCAAGAAAAGCACCTACTATCAAAATCCCACCCCACGTGTGACCTTAAAGTTGACAGTTTTTTCTTAAACTGAGATGCTTCTAAAAAGTGAAAAAATTAGGGTTTTTGAAAACTACCCATGGTCAATGGAAATCCGTCCATCTGAGACTTGTTTGCAAATAAGAAATGTGTCCACTGGCCAGTCTATACCCAAGGGCACACTATAAAAGCACGTATTTGATCAGTCAACGAGGTGAGGGAGTTATCCAAGCATTATACATCGCCTTGCACCACAAATAAAATATGCACTTTTCTCCCTCTCGCTTACACAAGCACGCACGCACACACACAAACATACACACAGACTCATTCGACTTAGTGAATCATAGAGCCTAAATTTAGAAGGCTGCTAGAGAGAAACAAACACTGAACTTCATTTTCAGGACCCAGAAATATTACGCCTGCACAGGGAGTCTTTCAGCAAAGTTAGGAAGTCTCTCTTTTGGCTGTAACTATATCTCTGAAAAGAGAATCAGCTTCCATATTTGGTGCTCATTCTATTTGCTTCTCGTATCTTCAGAAAACAACAGCAAGAATTGTATCTCCTTTGTCAAAACCCCAGCTAAAAAACCACGCCACTCCCTTAAGGGCCTTTCCTTTTCTGATTCAGAGGAAACTATTTCCTCCAGGCCTGAGTTCTGCTATACTAGTACCTTGAGGATAGAAAGCCCAAAGGATCCCAATACCTAAAATGAAGAAACAAGGGAATGAGAAGTATAGTCGTTGAAATGCATACAAAAAAATAATAATAATAATAATTTACAAACTAAACTCCATCCTCCCTGAACTCTACTCCCTTGCACCTACATCTCAAGGGCTTTGCCAGAAGAGCACAGTGGTTAAGCACACCGACTCTGGAATCCGAGCGGCTTGTGGCAGCTGGAGCAAGGTATTCCACCTCCTGGAGTCTTAGTTTCCTCAGGTGTAAAATGGGGCGATTGTGGTACCCACCCATAAGTGTGAGGGCTCAGGTCTCCAAAAGCAGCCCATGGACAGAGCCCAGGTCTTTACCCAGGGATAAAAGCAATGCATGGGAAGGCCTATTTCTCCTTTCTATTTTCCATTTGTTCCTTTCTTTTTCAAAACAGCGACTGGGCAAATCCCCATTGGTCAAACCCTCACCATTGTCCTGCCTGGACTGAATGCCTTCCAGGGACTCTTCCAACTCACCTGATGATAATTTCAGACTAGAATCTACATCTCAAGACAACCTGATTCTCTCCCTCCTCGCTGTCATCACCCTCATCCAAGTCACTTTCACTTCTCGCTTTAACTCCTGCAGTGGCCTCCCACCTGGTCTCTCTGTCTCTACTCTTCACCCCCCATGACAGCCAGAGTGATCTTTTCAAAATGTCAATTGGACTGTGTAACTTCACCGCCCAAGACCTTTTAATGGCTTCCCACCGCACTGAGAATACATCTATGGCCAGACCACCTCCCAGTCTCCTGTCACTCTCCTCCAACTTGCCAAGCTGCAGCCTCACTGGCCAATTTCAATCTCTCTAATGGGCCACGCTCAGTCTGACCTCAGGCCCAGGTCCGGGCAGGCCTCCGGGCCTGGACCGCTCCTCATCCAAGCCCTTCCTAGTTAGCCAGCCTCTACCCCCTCTTTGGGCCTCAGCCTCTAGGCTCCTTCCTTCCTCAGAGAAGCTGGCCCTGACACTTGATAGGTTCCTCTGGTTTTTCCTTTCAGGGCATGAAACACAAAGCAAATTATATACTTACATATATATTTGCATATTTTTTTGTCACTGTCTCCTCCCACCCCCTCCCCTACTAACTCATATGCTTCATAAAGGAACACACTGTCAATTTTATTTACCTAATGAGTAGCATAAGGCCTGGGACAGAATAGAGAAGCTCAAATATTGGTTGGTGGATTGGATGACTTCATGAATGAATGTCATGTACTGGGGAAAATACAATCCAAGAAAACAGGAAGGTAGCAGATAGAGGAAGCCAAGCTGACCCTCTGAGCAGACACTGCTGAGGAAAGGAACGTTCACCTCCACCCCACCCCATACGCCAGACCACCTCCCCAAGCAAGGGCCACACTAGGCCTGAGATTTGCCCTGTGCCTTAAGCACTCTCTTCATCCCCTTAAAATAAAAATGCCCTGGAGTGCAGCCAGCTGAATCGAAGCACAGCCTAAGTGAGAACAACCCCTCTCTGCTGTGCCCCCAAGGGACCCAGGGAAAAAAGCAGATGCGAAGCACAGAAGTGTAGAAGGACTAATAGAATAGGAATAAAATAGGGATAATGAAGAAAGGAAAACAGACTAAAGGGCTGGAGGTCATTTATCATTTACAAAACCTTATACAAAGTATGAAAAATAGCCCAACAGGTTCCCTGCCTCTCAAGTCATGTCACTGCATCACATAGTCATCACCCCCAAAACGGGATTCTTGGGCTCTGCTCTGCGTCTGGGGTGGCAACAAAACAGTGTCTACAGTTTAAGCCCACTTTTAAAATATATCCATATACACATATACATATATGTGTGTGTACATATATACATGTAAATATGGAACTGTGTGCAGCATTAAAAAGAACGAAGGTGGGTTTGTACACACCATCACGGAAAGAAGTCTACATCATATTATGACCTGAGAAAGCCAAGCTGCAGAATAGTATGTACGGTATGGTCCTACTTCTAGGAGAAAAAAAGGAAAGACTGAGAGAGAGGGAGGGAGTGAGGGGAAGAGACAAATAGTTTCACAAGCCAGTTCATACCCTCACTTCACTCAAATTTCTGCACAAAGTGACAGCCTGCATAAAGCCCTTCCCTGACTACCCCCAGAGCTCTCTAGCCCCTCATCCTGCTTCACTTTTCTTCCTAGCACTCATCACATTATATTTTATATTTGTCTTCTTATTTATTGTCTGTCTTTGAGTACAAGGGCCTTAGACTGTTCTGTTCATCCCTGAGTCCCCAGCAACTAGAACAGACTGCAGCACACAGTAGGCCCTCTGGAAGTATTTTTCGAATGAATGACTAGAAACTTCAAAGAAATAGCCTATAAGGAGTGGAATAAGTGGGGAAGTATAGAGGATATATATTTTGTTTCTGTACTCCTGCAGTCTTCTGCTTTGTATTGTAATATTATTTTCCTATTAAAAGACTAAAAATCAACTGCAAATTGGGGAAGGAAGGTCTTCCTTTAGGCTGAGCTGGCATCTAAGCCCCTGAAGCTCCCTAGTTCTAGCCCAGAGCCAAGCAGAGCAAGGACCTGTCTTCCTTCCCTGTGATGGTCTTTCTTGCCTTCTCTTTCCTCCCTTCTCCAAGCTGAACTGCTCCCTATGTCCCTCTACTGAACTCAGAAGGACTGAGAAAGGTGGGTACCAACCACCACTGTACACAAGGCAGGCATTAAGCAAGAGGACAGAATGAAGGGAGAACAGATTCACTTGTGTTTAAGGCAGGAGAGGTCTTGGGCTGAAACAATACAGTACATGGAACAACAGATGCAAAAGCACTTCAAGGGAAAAGTTACCAGGTTAACAGAAGAAATTACAGTGCTAATCATGTCCTCATTACTGTGTGACTGATGGATCTTCATCCCTTCAAATGCTGTTCTTTAGACTCCTACTGTGTTTGTCAGGCACTGCACCAGGCACAGACCTGGCATTTGCTTCCTAAAGCAGGAATCTGTCAGGGGGCTCGGAGTCTCCTCATTTGCTTTGTCACAGAGCTGGATTCCCACTACTTCACATCCCTTCGCAACCTGCAACCCAAGTGGCAGGAGAGCAATGTGGCCCATCACTGGAGTGGGGACCCAGCACCTGGTGTCCTACGTACACTGTGGACTCAAAACAGCAGCCCTTTCCCCAGCAAGATCGTGCATCCCTCAGACAAGCTAGTCCAGGGAAAAGCAAGCTTGTGAGTTTCTTCCTTAGCAGCATGACACAGGTGGCATCTCTCTAGTGCACTGACACATGGCTTCATAAATCATGGCAAGAAACATATACTTGTTTCCTGGTCATGAGGCCTGCAGATCCTCATCTTAGGGACATGGGACTTCTTCCCATAAGTAGAGGCTCTCTCAAGTGGAGGAAAGCAACAGCTCCATCTCTAAGCTTTACAACAAAAAGCAAGATTATCTTACCCATTTAGCCAAAGTGGCTAGAGAATGAGATATATGAGTTATCTGAATAGTCTGATTAATAGTAATAAGCTCATTCTTTCCCTCAGTTAACCAACATAAGTTTTTCCATTCTTTAAAAAAAGGCACACTCCTTCTTTTCTCTTGAGTTGGTTTCTTCACTGTCCAGCTGTCCCCTTGCCAGAGTTGCCGTCACTCCTTGCCACCTGAACCCCATAAAAGCTGGCTTCTGGGCCTCAGCGCCAACTTGAATGTCCTCTCTTGAAGTTCACCAGTGACTTTCTGGTGCTTTTCTCAGTATTCAGGTTTATCTGGATCTCCCTACACTTACTACATGGATGGCTCCCTGTCTTTGAAACACCCTCCTTTTATTTCTAGGCTCTGTATGCTCAAGGTTCTTTTTCCTAATTCTCGAACACACTAAATAAGATGGTTGCCCAAGAACGTATCCATGGCCTCTTCTCTTTCTATTCACCCATCCTTGTCAATCCCATGTAAGCCCATAGCTTTACCTTGCACCTTTGAGAAAAGACCTCAGAAGTTGGTTATCCTTCGCCCTGACTCTCTGCCCAGCTCCAGGCCAAAGGCCCACCATCTGCAGACCTCTCCCCAGAGAAATCCTGCCTGAACTGCCAACAAATGGACCAAAACGCTCCTTCATGCACCCTCTAAAATCCAGGTCCTGTCTCACCTTCCTCCCAATCCCTGCAGCTAAAACCCACCGGCAAGTATGTCCTCCTTTCTCTGAGCAGCTGTGGTCCTTGGCCTCACCTCTTATCCCTGTCTACCCTTTCTACAGTGCTGTCTAGTTATCTGTTTTATGGGTCTCATTCTCCCAGGCTAACCTGTCAGCTCTCCTACTATAGGGGCCAGTCCTCTTTGGCTCTTCATTCCACTGTGCTTTGCACATAGCTCGTGCTAAAATAATGAATGAAAATATACTTAACAGCACACCTAGAATGAACAAAGCATGTTAACATTTTAGTAGACACTTCCCTTCCTTTCAATATTCTCTTACCATCTTTCCCTTTGAGCAACTCTGTGCCAGGTACTTAACTAGGCACTGCAGATGTTGCTACTACTGCTCCCACTACTTCCACTGCTTCTATTAATATCAATACTGATACTACTGCTGCTACTATTAATAATGACAATAGACATTCGGCACTTACTATGTGTCAGGTACCATGATAAGCATTTATCGGGATTACAGCATTTAATCTTAACAACCACCCTATGAGAGAAGCAATAGTTTCTCCCCATTTCACACATGGGCAACTAAAGCAGAGAGGAAAACTGGGTGACTTCTTTGTCTTCAAGGAGCTCTTAGTCCAGCAAAGAAAGACAGGCCTTGGACACACAATTACAATGTGCTGCATGCTATGAAGGAAAAGCGCAGGATATCACAGGAATGCATAATAAGGGGACCTCGTTCAGGCCAACAGCCGGGGATGCTTAAGTGGGAATCTGAAGGAAAAAATGAGAATAAACCAGCCAAAGAGGAAGGAAGAACAAGCCATATCAAGGGACCAGGCTAGCCCTGGGAGCTCATGGTCCACAATGTTAGGCACTGACAGTGGGAAAAAAATGCCTTCCTAAATACGGCACCCATCCCCTGCAATTGTCCTGTTCACTGGAAAGGGAGAAAATCTGCTTTGCCCTGCCTGGGGGGGCTGGGAACTAGACTCACCTACCAAGCAGAGTTCCTATTTTCCATTCACATTTTAAACACAGGATGTGGAGATGCATTTATAAACAAATGCTTTGTGGAATGAATCCTGCTTTTAAAAATCCTTCATGGGGCCATACTTTTTAAGAGCTTAATCACCAAGTATTAGCAAAATGTAATAATGATGATTGGTATAATAAATTCCAGTTTACAAAAATGCAGAACCTCTCCCAGAATTCCATGGAAAGAGTTCTATGCCATCAAGTCAAAGGGGTTTTGTCTCAAAGAGAGACAATAATAACAATCTCATGGCAGTAAGTCCTTGAGACAGCTCATGCAATAGGGTTACCCTCTCAACAGAACAAAACTGATTTTTTTAAAATTTGTAGCCACCTAATACACAATTGCCTGGTGTTTATTTTTTTATTTTTCTTTTTTCTTTGATGACAACAAAACAGAATCATCCCAAGCCCTTTCCTGTCGATCTAAATTCTCTGTGTCTCCTTCATCTGTAGCTCCAACATACTATAAATATACCTCTCTTGTGACATAAACACAAAGTTTTATTGTGCCGTTAGCCTTGATAGAAAGCACTGCAGAAAGTTGTTTAGAAATTAAATATCTAAAACAACCTATTTTAAAATCCAGGGCCCTCACTATTTCATGTCTGCAGTGAAGAAATTTCATCTTGGGGAGAGCAAGCTGTCTTTCACACCATATGGTTAATGGTGGTGCATAGCAATTAGCCAGGCTGATTAATGGTGAACAGACTCTAATTTTATGCTTATAATTGAGCCTGCATTTGCACCCCTGGTGCAAATTCAGCACATCCCAACTTCCACTTACAACCGGCAAGAAATCAAGAGAAATAGGATGGTGTGGAAAGTGAGAATTTTTTTCCTAAAGCCCCCTAAAGAGCATCAGATTTGCAATTTAAAAGACTGTTAGCCACACAATAGATGACAGGCTTGTGTAATAGGGTCATGGCGGCCTGGTAAACAAACAGTACCCCTTACACATCTATAGGCAGCCAGGAAAACCATCATCTGTAACATTAGTAGGATGACATTTTGAATATGGCTCTTCCCTCTTAGCCATGCAGTACAAACATCATTTGCCTTCAGTGGCTTGAGAATTTTATTTTTTGCTATTTTTATGTTTCTAAAAAATAGAAAGAACATCAGCAGTAAAGCACATCAACCAGCATCATAACGTACTTTGGACCAATGAATTTTAAGAACAAGAAAAATATAAATTGCATTAACAGAGTGTAGGCTTGTGTGTGAAAGGCATAATATAGCTTAAGTATTTTAAGAATAATTTCTAGCATAGTCCAAACAAGTACAGATATGAGATACAAATCTATGATTTATAGATAATAGTTGGCCTATTGGTTGAGATCCATCTTCCTGTCTCCTGTTTGCTGGAATCACATGGAACAGAATACGGAAAATTCATTCTAACAACATGCTAATTGTGGGAAGATAAAATAGAGATATGGCTGGAAAAATAGTAATACGAAGGAGGTCATTTTTTTAATGCTTTTCAAAATGATTTTACTCATTTTATTCTGAAGAGTGCAGCTCAGCTTTAGCTGTGCAATTGTTGTATACAGTATAACACTAATTGTGCCTAATAATATCTTCTAAGAAATCCATGACCATAGTTTTGGATTTTGTTGCTGCTTTAGAGTTAGAGAAAAGCAACCTGTTTTCGGAACAATTAACAAGTTTTACAAATCACTAAAGTGAAAACTTGTGAAACTCCTGTATATTTTAGAATAATATATTAGTATGTTTTTTAAAAAGGAGAAAAAGAAATTTTTACATACATACATATTATAGATACAGAAGAAGTTACTACTTGGGACTTCACTAAGGAAACACATTAATCTCTTTTCTATTTTATTTCCACCTGTAGAGTTTTCAGATTGCTTTCCCCACAAGCCCGTGGGCAGCAAATAAACCCACCCATGCCGAAGAAGCAGGTGAAAGTCCTAAATGGTTTGGTCAGTAAGAGTCAGGAGACAAGCATGCTTTGTGCCAGGAGAGCCTGCGTGGCTAACAAAGCAATTAGTAGCCCTTCCCTGATGCAGAGTGTCATCGTCATGCTTTATCCAATTACTCAGAATATATCAGAAGCAAAGTGCCAGTGTTATTTTATGAAGAATTAGAATCCTAAACTGCAAGTTAAAAGGCTGTTCTCTGGTTTACTCTCTCCCATGTGGAGGGCTGGCTGAGGCCATGGAAGTGAATGTGGTCTGCTTGCCTGGTTTCAAACGTAGCTTCAGACAAAAATAAAGATACTCATTTGTGGACCACATGAATGTTTATACCTTTCAGTGAGTCATCTTTGCCATCCTTCCAAAAGCTCGCTACATTTAAGAAATGTTAGCTACATTGTCATAGTTATATAAAAGGTAACTAAGATTAAGAGATCAGATGTGGGGTTGGTGTGGGGAGGAATGATGCCTATGTACGGATGGTCACATTTTTAAGTGGAAGAATTAAAAAGCAGAACTATAACTTTCAAGTCTTATCCAAACAGAGGTTTCTGCTGATATCAATAGAACTCTTATTTTACTAGCAATGCAGTTGAGCACATATATTAACACTAAAAGGGTTATATTGTATTTTACTCGATTGAAAGGAAAACGGGGCAGGCACTGCTTTGTGCCCATTAACAATGTGATATCAAAATGGAAACGTATGTCTTTTAGGATGAAATCTAATAAATAATTGAGAACCACTGTGATGCCTGACACTTTACTACCAAATACTCACATCTAACACTTTTTAGATTGTCTAACAGAAGATAAACATATACCCAAAAATAGACCTGAATTCACCTAGATTTGAGATACAAATTCATCTTCTCTTTTCTAATTAAAGGGAAAGAACAAGGTATTTCTTACCTGCACATGATTTCGTGTGTAAGCAAGACTCGGCACATTTCTGGGTTCTTGTCTTGGCCTTCATACACTATGGCCTGTAAACAAAGGCACGATTTGAGCTAAGAATGGAACCAAGTAGCAGAGGACAAACTACCACAGTCGAGTTCTTGACCATTCACCACCGCGGCAAGGCCAATTAGCTTTCAGAGCCAAAGGCCTCACTGGGCTGATTGTTTTAAGACAGCTGTTAAGGATCAACCCAAATTGAGTGGAAGGGGATATGTTCCTCTTTGTCCCATCAACCACCTTATTATAACACACATCTTTGGATCCTTGTATGAGATGGGCTTCTGTCGTCAAGACAACCACAATTCTCTCTTCAATTCAGAATAAAAATAAATCTAATCAATGGGGAAGGAAAAACCCAGAAGGCTTAGCAGATTGAGATACTAGTGATTTAAAATATAGAAAAGCACATGGATTTTATTTTTAAATGATTCGTATTTGTCGCCTCATTTTACTACTTCCAACTCCAACATGTAATATTCTAGAGGTAAGTAGTAGAAAACAAGTGAGGGTATGGTTAATGAGTCCACTCACTGTCTTGAGATGATTCATCAATCAGGGGAAATCCTTCCTGCCTACAGGTTGAAAACATGTGCTCTCTGGGGTGTATAACCACCCAAACAGTAATACTCGCCCGCATATGCTGGGGGAAGGGCAGGGTTGGGGCGGGGGGAGTTAAGCCATAGTTATCTCCCTCAACTAAGAAGAATTACATCTGACTCTTAAAATTTGTTGGAGTCCCAAACCACCTCACCAGCCAAGATGTTTTTGTCTGTTTTTAGTAATATGTGTACAAACATTTTCCTTAAGGTCACCAGGAAGTTTCCTTGAGACCTCTGTTTACTGGAAGATCTACATGTTAACACCTGGGCCAAAGAAAAGCTCACAGCTATGGGTAGAGCAGTGCTCTGCATGGGGATACATTTTAACTAACTTAACAATGTAGCACTGCATAGTACTAATATAACACAGCTTCAAATTGTTAACAAAATTACTTTCACACATTCAGATAACTCTCAATTTCTTGGTGATGAAACTACTTAAATTAACCAGAGACTTTTTAGGATACACAGAAACTGCAGTAACTAACTTATAGTTGGCTGGAATGTGCTTGTTTATGAACCTGAGACTTTTAGAACTGTAAATGATGGAGGACAGCTTATGACACTATGCGTGCAGACCTTCAGAGCAGGCTCTGACTTTGTTACCTAACTCCATTACAAAACAAAAATTGCAACAAATTAAAAAATGACAAAAAGTACCTGCATAAGGAGAAAACATTTCTCTACCATTGGCCCATCAAAAGCATTTTTATGGTTAGCCTGTTATAACCCTATATTTTTTAATGTTTTATTTTGCCATAATTTTAGATGTACAGAAAAATAGTAAGGATATATAAAGAATTCCAAGATACTCTTTACCCAGATGCCTCAAGTGTTTACATTTTAGTAAATTTGTTTTATTCTTCTTTCTTTCTCTATTTTCTTTTCCTGAACCATTTATTAGTTAACTGCAGACGTGCCCTAAATACTTCAATATGTATTTCCTTAAAACAAGGAATTATCTTACATAACCATAGCACAATTATCTGAATCACAAAATTAACATTGATACAATACAATAATCTAATGTAAACATCTGAGACTCACCAAATACTCAATAATGTCTTTTATAGCAAACAACAACAAAACCAATACCAATCACTGCATTCAGTTGTCATATCTCCTTCAATAAGGAATATTCCTGAGTCTTTGTATTTCATGACATTGACATTTTTGAAGAATATAGGCCAGTTATTTTTTAGAACATCCTCAATTTGGGTTTGTCTAATGTTTCCTCAGACTTAGACTAAAGTTATGTAATTCAGGGCCGGAATACCACAGACATGACGCTGAGTTCTTCTCCCTGTATCACATCACACTGTCAACTAGTTCCACTAATGCCAGTGAACTCTGACCATTTGGTTAAGGGGGTGCCTGCCACCCATCAGAGAGCACAGCCAGATTTGTGTACTGTAAAGTTACTACTTCACTTTAAGTAATTCATAACTATCCTCTGGGGAAATCATCTAGATTATGTTAACATCATATTATGACTTAAATTTTCACCCATTAGTTTTAGCATGCACTGATGATGCGTTCCTGCAATCTTAAAAGACCTTTTAAATACCCAGGAAGTTGCTTTACTCGAGAAAATGCATTAAGTAAATTGAAAATGTTTTAAAAACCAAAACTTATATCTGCCTGCTTTATTTACTGCAATCACTGCTTTAAAAAATCAAAGAAACACTGTAAATAACTGATTAGATCTCATACATGGTGCTAAAAAATTCTATTATGCATTTCTGAGAAATCCTATTACCACTACATGTTTTGTGTGTTCTCTTAATACCCCTGAAAACCTGTTTCAACTTTAGTTTTCTGTCATGCTAAACTAATACAAATAACTTGGTGAATAAAATTCACAGGTATTAATGGGGTTTTCCTTCCTGTTTAAAAAAAAATTGGTTTTGGGAGGAGAAAGGAGTATCAATTACATCAGACCTTCTCATTTTGACTCTTTCTAGATAATACCAATATTATTTTTTACTGAGGCTGCTGGTTCCACTGAAATCAGTGGGCCCATGATGATACTCAATTAAAGATATGCTGCAGTGAAAATATGTTGATGCCCCCCCTCAAACAGTAGATGACCCATGGTCTCCCAGGTATTCCATGTTTTTGTCTTTGGTGACTGAACATTATTTGTCGAAGGCCCAGGGCCTCCATAATACATCTCTACCAAATGTCAACCTGCCACTTCGCTTCTGGCAGCAGAGTCAAAATGGAGAATCTTCTCTACATCAAGCATAGGAAAATGAAAGCATGAGTTTGGATTTGCTCAGAAATAGTTAAACTCTGGGGACAGAAAGAAGCATGAAGTTTCTTCTGTCCCTTTCCTTGGGGCCTCAGCAGAACAATACTTCTCAGCACATAAACACAGATAAAGAAGTGCTTGCTGCTTCTGTGACTTCTGAAATAAAAACAAGTGAAACAGAGAGTCTTCTCCCTCTCCTAAGGAGTAGAACTAAAATCCTGGAAATAGTGTAATCTAGAACCTCAGTGTAATAGAGTTAGCTACACAGTGAAACTCTGTCAAAGGCAGCTCCACCTCCAGCCTCGCCTAAGCAGTTTTTGTTACTGAAAAAGCTTGTTAAAACACACACACACACACCACACACACGCACCACACACACACACCACACACACGCACCACACACACACACACACACACACACACACACACACCACACTATTATATAAAAGTATGGTCCAAGAAATCGACATTCTGATGAGATCCAACATAGGAAAACAGGATAAATCTATTTTGATGAATGTCTCCGATGTAGAGTGTCAACAATAAAACAGACATTTAAAAAATGCCTACAAGTTCTCCCTCCAGCTTTCACACATACCACATCTCTACCCTGTACATTTAGCACACACGTCAAGACTGGTTCACAGTTCAGCAAACCCAGACTTCGAGCCTAAAAGGAAAGGGGTTCTCTAACACCAGCTTAGGGAGAAGTTTCTGCTTGTTTTCCCAATTTAAATATGTGCCTCTTTGGGGTATGAGTGAAGCTCACTGAGGCCAGATCAGTTGGGAGATCACAGAAGCATATAAACAGCACTGACTACTTTAAGTGAAACCATTTTAATAGACAGCTGGTTTAGGACCTAGACAATGGAACACCAAGAAGAAGGCTTATCTTCATCCTCCATAGTAAGTCATGTGTCTGCTTACTGGGAGGAAGGTAGTCTGCTGTGAGAGTGACAAAAACAACAGCGGTTTAAAGAAATCAGTGTGTTCATCAGGAGTAAGGATGGGAGGCCTGTTACAGAGATGGGCAGGAGGGGGAGAGAAAGCATATCAAATATATTATTTAAATAAATGAATTGATGGTGAAGCAAGTTGAGGTTTTAACCTAAGAAACAACAAAAACAACAACAAAATACAATATCAAATAGAAAACGATGTTTACAGTAATCCTGCCAATGCAAATAAATCCCTTAAGGTGGCAGGAATGCTTGTACAGGAAAAAAAGTAAAAGAATAAACAGCACGAACTTCATCTCAACTTTAAAAACCTAGTGAAATTGATAAACAAGTTGTCAAAACTTGACATATTTGGAGCAAATTTATTCTTCTGATATACTAGCCTCCCTTTTCTTAATGTTCTCCTCTAATGAGCATAATGAAAATATCACAATTATTTTTAATACTCTGTTGACTTTCTGATTGAGGGTTTTTTCAAGAATAATTTTTTATAATAACAAAAATGAAGGAAAAAATAGGAATTGTTAAACTTTCACATCCTTACACAACAACAGTGCCAGAAGGTTTGCTGTGAGAGGATTAAATGCCATCAGTTTCAAATGCCCAATTACACATTAACCTATACCATCTTTGAAAAGAAATCAATCAATAGAAAATATCTGCCTTTGTTGCCACTGTTTTAGAAGGCATCTTGTGAATTGTGGTTCATCTCCACTTTTCTAAAATATCACTGGGTCTTAAAAGTTAATTGAAACTTACTATGGATAAAGACCACACAGTAAAACAAAAAATAGACAATGAACTTACACAGGGATCACACTTCAATGGGATGCCAAAAGAAATACAGAGAATTGAGCAGTTTTCTTTGTTTACTTTTCTAATAATTTTAACTCTTTGCGTTCCATGCAAATATAAAATGGGCAAAGAGAATACTTTTGACTTTGGTTCATTAAAATCTGAAAGGTTTTTAGGAACAAAATGTTTTCATTAGGAGTCTTTCTTGGTTTACAAACCAACAATCAGAGCCTTGTCATCATTAATTTAGAAAGACAGAAAAAGAGAATGAAAGGAAAGAAAGAAAGGAAGGAAGAAAGAAAGAAAGAAAAAGGAAGGAAGGAAGGGAGGAAGGAAGAAAGGGAGGGAGGAAGGGAGGGAGGGAGGAAGGAAGGGAGGAAGGAAGGAAAGGAGGAAGGAAGGGAGGAAGGAAGGGAGGAAGGAAGACAGGTAGATAGGTTACCTATAACTAACAAAAACTCCTAATTTTCCATTTAAGTCAAAATAGTAACCTTGAAAATACATCACTCTTTTTTCCAAATACAAAATAAAAGGCCAAACCTAATTTGTCACCTTAAAGAATACATTCATGAATGTACAAAGTATCTCCTTCAACCAGAAGTAAAGTGTCCTATAAATACAGACTGTCAACACGACTTTGGCAGCAAATTACCAAGAATCAAAACTAATAAAAAAAATATGAACACCTACATTATCAACATTCTGTAATATTAATCATTACTTTCGACCACCAAGTTCCACTTCTTGCCATTTAAAAAGAAAGTGTTAGCTAATGCGGTTCGAGAAATTTCCAGTAGGTGAGAGAGCCTTAGTTAAAAATTAATCTGTGCCAAAGAAAACACTACAAATTTGACGTTTCATAAACAATTGTGTCAAACAGCAATCCAAAATTAATAGTGAAATAAAATAAAAAATTATTTTGCTTCAATTAGCAGCTTAGCTACTGGTGAACAAATTACAAATATGTAATTTAAGCTCAGCAGCTAAGCAGGCCTGTTTGCAGAACTGAATTAGGAAAGTTGCAAAGGAATGATATCATATTCAGTATGCTGTTCAGTTACATCACAGCACTGAATAAAAAGAGAATGTGTACCAAAAGCAGTTAGCTTCAGAATGCATCTTTTGTGTCTCAAAGAAATAAAATCTCTCATATTATTCAAACACCAAGATAAAAACTGAATCATTCTAACAATATCATGCAATATTTCTTTTTCTAGCAGTAATAAAAGATATTTCACTCATATGATAACTACATTTACATCTATATTAGTAGATACAACTGGCTTTGTCAACTCAATGCGGTAATAATAGTAATAATAGTAAAATAATAAAAGCAGCTAATTTATTAAGCACTTAATGTATGCTAGTCACTGTTCTAAGCACTTTCCATGTATGAATTCATTTAATTTTCACAACTGAGCTTCCAGGTAGGTGCTACCATTACTTCAATTAGTTTCCAAATGCTTACATATTCTAATAACTAAGACCAACTCATTCTTGCTCAACAACTATATAAACAATTCACCAACATCCAGACCCTCCTTCATTCCTCTCAGCAATATAAGTAAAGACACAAGAACAGACTATCCGTGTAGTCATACAAGTTCGATAAATGCATCACTACTAATACGTTCATTTTTAATGCTGTTCAAACATTCACATGGAAACAGCTCTAGCGTAAATATCCCCGAACAAATGGCTGTATATTATCCAGGAGGGAGCAGTTGGACCGCCAGACTGGGAAAGTACTAGGCCATCTGGCTCCGGCAATCTCTCCAAAACCATCAGCTTTGTTTTCACCCCCAGACTCCAAACAACACATTTTCCACTGTGATGAGTTTACATTTTCCCAAACACAGGTCCTGATCATGCATAAAAATCCCAAACTTCTTCATTCCTCTATGTGCAAGGAAATTCAAATCACCTGCATTTTTGACATGTTACCAAAGAAGAGAGAAAGCTGCTAAAATATGGCTCCTAACTATAAACTTGCCCTGTCATTTTTTGTTTGTTTCCCCAAATATATGAAAGAACCTCTCTGCTGGCCTAGTTGAATTCCTTAGGAACTTATTGATACACTAAGAATGTGTTTATCTACCAATGAAGAACCATGAACAGAAAGGGTTGTTAATCAAATCTACGTAGCTGTGGCAGGATATGATGAAACAATCAATCGGAAAAAGTGCACTTGCATCAATAACTTAAAGTACCGGGAACATCAAAACGAATATATAAAGGTTAGCTGGAAAGAGAACTATGACAGCAGTTCTGATTATTGTACCTTAGACTTCCCACTGTGCTGGGACTTTTTAGGGGTCCCCTCACCATATCACCTACCTTCAAATCCATACACACAAGGATTATGTGACTATTATTTTTCCCTTTCCAAAAAAGAGCTTTGGTTTGGGGGCAGGGAATGTTTTGTTTTTGATAACTTTATGGAATTTGGTACTCTTTCTTTGAATTACAAAAATGTCCCTTTTTTCAAAGCAAGATGGTAAGAGGGCAGGTAAGTTAAAGGTTTTTTTTTTTTTTTTAAAAAAAAAAACTATTTAAAGATAACTCACTGAAGCAATCACAGAATGTAATTATATCTCAAATACTACAGGAAATTCTGAACTGAGGCACATTAAAACTCAGACCTCTCGCACTGAGTTCATTTGAGTTTCTGCAGTAGATACCATTTCTGGATGCAACAGCCATAAACTTCTGGATCCTACAGGCCTTTTTGCATGCTCACTAATGGAATACCAAAAACAGCAATGACAAAAAAAAATAAAAACCTATTTTTAGTCCAGCTAAACTTGGTTTTGCAAAACCCTTCCCAAAAGCAAGCTTCTTATTTTCTAGTTGGTGGACAAATATTTTAAATATAATTATATCCTTAGTGTTTTATAAGAAAAGCATAGGGATAAGAGGGCTCAGATCCTTACACATTCACTTCTAATAAAGCTTTCCCTTTCCTGGTAGAGTCCAAAATTAAGAGTCATTACCCCAAATAGTGTAATGAGACACTTTGTAAAGGTGTGAAATACTGTGTCATACCAATACATCTTGGTTGATTGAGTACATTTCTGTTTGATCTCAATGCTGCTAACTCCACCCAAGATTACGAACATTCTATGAAAATATAAAGTGCACAGCTAGTTTTGAATTTTGCTTGCCAAAGATTCCCTTCAAGTTTTAACCCCAACTTCTGAGTCAAAGATATGACATCACATACATAAAGCTGCATCTCTGATGTGAAAATGTTACGATAAATAAGTACCTAAGAGAAGACACTTGAACTCTGCTTAGATATTCCCACTGAAATTTATGATGTTATTAGAACTCATCACATCACTGAAATTATTCCATTCAGCACTCTAAATATCAAAATCCTGAGTCTATCTACTTCGAAGAATTTCACAGGGGAAAAAAAAGTAACCGTTTAATCGGTCACCTTATGTCAAGACTTACTTCTGATTGAAGGGGTCACTGCACACTTAACTAAAATAAAAAATTTAAGAAACTTAAAAATCAGACTTGGCATTTAATTATCACAGAATAATTTCAAGCTAGATGAGAATCCACTGTTTTACTCATCAAAGCTAAAACGTAATAATTATGTCACAGCTAAGGAAAGTCATGCTCTTCACGCTGATCTGCTTTTTGAAGACTATTGTATTAGCTGTGTACACAAGAAGCTAACCTACTTCCCAAACTCTTACAGCACATAATCAAGGAAAAAGCAACCGGATAACGGGCAGGGATTGCCTTTCAAAGTAAAAGCTACAGAGAAGGCATTAGACAACTATTATGAAAGCAAACAGGTATGCCTGGAAAAATCTTTTTTCTTGATATTTTTAGACTAAGTTCAGATAATTATTACGCCTTTTTTCAGGTCACTCCCCACCAAAATATATAATTGCCTACATTTATAATTTTAACTTTCAGTGAGATGTCACAGTATGGCAAGTAACTCTCTTATACCTGCTATTACTACACTATATCTTATTCTGGTCCCACTCCCACCCCCACCACCAATAGAATTTATGAAACCAAGCAGTCAAAGAATGCCTTAAGCTATAGCTTTTCTTAAGCTCTATGACCTTGTTAGTAAAATGATATTAGATGTATTGCTTTATAAAAATCAAGATTATTCTTCCACCTTAGAAGAGTGTGTAAAGTCAGTTCATCTCACAATGGGAAGATCAATTCTTGTGGCACTTTTGGTTTAAGGGGCCTAAAATAAAGTTTTGAGAGAAGTTATCACGTCAAACATGTCCTAATTTTGTGCTCCTTACAACTGTTCACTTCATAGAGTTGCTGATAATTTAATATTTAAGTGGCCAATGTTTCACAAGCAGACAGGTCTTACATACTGGTTTGTGGGGAGTTTTTATTCTTTAAAAAATAAACTCTAATAAGTACATAAGAAATATGTATTAGAATCATACTTTCCCTCTCCCCCTCCCATCTTTTTTTTCCTCTGATGGGAATGGCAGGAAAAGATACCCAGGGTATCAAAGACAATTTTTTAAAAACAAAACTCCACTTAAGACATTTTTGTTTTGATATCATTTTTTTAAAAAGTTACTGAAATAAGGCTTTTGCATTTTTTGCTTGGCAGGAAAAAAATTTAACAAAATACAGAGCGTCCAAATCAAAGGGAATTATCCTATGTAATGATCAAAACCAGTATAGTAATAATAATAAAAAACAATAATAATACCAAGAGTAAAAGCATAAATGTGTGTTTACTCTGAACAATCAACTAAGAAATAAAACAGATCTTTAAGAAAGTCAAATATTTTAGGCTAATAACTTGAAATAGTTTTCAAGAGATATGTATTTATCATTTTTAAAAATACATGTCATACCCTCATGTTTTTTACTTGGTTCACAATGAAATATGAAGGTAATAATTACAATTAGCTGTTATTAAATTGGTTCTTGCTGAGTAGATTTTAAAACTCTCAACAGCTTATTAACGTGCATTTTGTACAACATATTTAAGCCATGGGTATCTAAAAACAATTTTTAAGTATGCATGTATACTCTAATTTGAAACCTTCCAAGCCAGTATCTATGAAAACTACATCCCTTATTTTAAAGGGAATATTTTAAAATCGCAATCAAGCAAACCAGTTTTAACCCTCTCACTAAATTGGTGGTTAGTACACAATGGGTAACTTTTCTCTTTGTTCTGATTTCTTTTCCCCCACCCAATAAAACTGTCTTCTTTTTTGTCACGAAATCCTCCAACTACCTAACCAGATATTTAATTCCTAAACTTTTCTTAAAATTAAAAAGAAAAATGTTCCTGCCCCTCGTAAAAACGTCAGACCTCTTTTCTGACTCGGCTCATAATTGTATCTTTTAAACCATAACTCAACCTTAATGTATACTGCTTGGCACCCGCGTGTTGGGAGCTTAGAAAATGCCGTCTATGTACCTTTAAGACCACAAGCTCACTCATGCTGCCTGGCTTCTTGCCAAACTTGGAGGCAAAAGCAGGAGGATTTTTACAAAATATCTTCTAACAATTGTAGCTCCGTCTTCCAACACTACCACCACCACCATCTCTCTTTTTTAAAATGTGTAGAGTGGGTCAAGTGCGCTCTCAGACCATCTCACCATTTCTGGGGAAGCTGCCTTTGCCCCTCACCCGCTTCCTCTACCTCTGCCTCCCGGGGGAGGCCCTGATGGTTTGGGTTTCACAAGTTCAGCCCGATCTGCACGAGGGTCTCTGGGCACCTTTGCGCCCCCTGGGCTACCCGGCCGGGTCAAAGGAAGTTCAGTCAATATTCTCCCCACGCAGCACCCCGTAGTCCTTAAATCACAAGGTCTGAATTTCCCTTACAAGAAGGAACCGTCGAGCCATCTCCTCCACGCGGCGAGTCAACGTGCTTTGGGCATTTGGAAGGCTGCGCTGAGAGCGCGGTCCGCCCTGGCATTGAGAGTTCGAGTCCCAGCCCTCCCGCTAAGGAGTAGCCAGCTTCTTGGACTCTCCCAAATTTCGCGGCCGTAGAGTCACCCCGGCGGCGCGAATTTAAGAAACTTACTTGTTTTGTCATGGAGTCAATGAGGCGAACGTAGAAATCCTGCTCCGTCCTTATTCCTGGGGGAGGGGCGGGGGACAGGAGAATTAAGTGAGAGAGGAATCTGCAGGAAACAAAGAATGGGGCTCCAAGGCTGATGGAACTCCGACTGTCCCGGAGAAGCACAGCCAGGACCCCGTTCCCCAGTTCCCGGAGAAGGGCCTCTGGCCCAGCCCGAGCGCATTTGGAAGGCAGCCCCACCCCCAAGCACAGCAGCTGGGAATAAGGCGGACCCCCACCTGGAATCTCTCCCTTCCCATGGCTGGAGTCCCTCTGCGTGCTCTCCGGGAGCCACCAAGGCCCTGATCGCTCTAGCCCCGTGAACTCAAGGGACTTGGGCATGAAGTCTATGCTAAGCGGAGGAACCCGGCCTTAGGAAGGGGAAGAAGAAAGAAAGCAGCCCAGCGGGGGCCAAGGCGCCACACCTGGACCCAGGTACGCGTCCGCTAATGCGGCCGCCCTCGAGCCACTCAGGGCCTCCTCAGGTGAAACCTCTTCAGGCGAAACTTAGGAGAGGCTGGTTGACCCCGAGGATGGCGGACGACTGAGCTTTGCTCCGGGTTCTCGTCCACCTGAAGCTCCCCGAGCCCCTTACCCTCACCCGGAGTCCCGGGGTGCCGGCGCAGACCCGACGGGAGCCTCACCATTGCTGTAGAGGAGCTGGAGCCGGTAGTGAATCCCGTTATTGGTCTTTTCGCTGTTGGCTTCCTGGGTTGCAGCAGGACGCAAAGACACAAGAGACGCAGGAGAGAGGTCGGCGTGAGCTAGTGGACCGACTTCGAGGCAACTTTCCCCAAGCAGGGACCCCCTGGCCTGGGAGACGGACAGGCCCGGGAGCAGCAGAAATTGCGGCCAACTGTGATCCCTCTGCCGCCCTCCCGACCCTTACTGCTCCCTCTAACTTTCTAAAAAATTCCGTGGGGCTCGCACAGGCGATCCCCGTTCGTAGGGCCTGGGGCTCGAGCTTGGGCCAGCAGAGACAGGAGCCACGCGTGGTCGCGCGGTCGAGGGCGGGCTCATCCCCAGCGCCCTTGACTCTGGAGTGCGAAGCCGGGCTCGCCTCTCTCCATCTTTGGGGACTCAGCACGAACTTTTTTGGAGCAGAACCTCAGGAACTAGGAGTCCGGGTTCGCCCAGAACGGGAAGTGGCTTGGGGGACCCCGCGCGGGAGTGTGTTATGGATGCTTTGCACTCGCGAGGAGCTCGCCTCCCGAAGCGCCTGAGCCTGCTCCCCGGCTGGGGGCGAGGGGCAGCCGCGCTGCGCCCACTTACTTTTTCCTTCTCCACGAACCCCACAAGGCTGTCCCTCGATCTCCACGGGCTGGCCCTGTCTGTCGTAGAGGACCAGGACGAAGCGGAAGAAGTTGGATTTCCGCAGATTGGAAGCGGCTGCTTCTCAAAGTGAGCCCGGGCCAGACCCACCCCGCTGCGGCCAAAGACGCACAGTTAGACGGCTCAGCGGGAACAACCGCGACGCTTGTCACCCCTTACACACGCGCGAACCCTCACCCTTCTCTCCCCCAAAACGCCCCTGTGGGCCCCCTACACGCCCCCTCAGGCGCCCCGGGCCCAGCCGGCGACGGGACATGCGCGCTCTCGCCTGGCCATTCCTCCCCGCCGAGGACCTGCGCGCCCCCGAGCCCGACGAGAGGTGTGAAAGTTTTGCTTGGGTTTTGTGCAAGAGACAAAACGCTGTACGCGTTACTCCGACCTGAAGCGCGGTGCGTGGGGAGGAAGAAAAGTAGCGGTGGATGAGGTGACGCGCGATCGTGGGAACAAAGCCGGTTTACAACGTAAAGGGAGGGTGGGCATGGGAGTTGGTTCTCGCCACCCCTTGGCATGTCCCGTGGGCAGGTGAGAATGGATGGGAACACGCTCAGCTCCTCGCTGCAGCAGCCGTCCTCGGGAAACCTCATGTGCCGCCCCCCCCCGCCCCCGGCCAGCCGCGGGTGCCCGGCCTCGGGGAAGCCTCTGTCCCCCCCCCAAATAAAGCATGTGGAGAAAAGGATCTGCGGGTGGAACTCAGAGCAGTCAGGAGTGGTCGCTGGGGGAAAGGGAATTGGGTTTTTTAAAAGACCTGTCCTGACAAAGTTTCGGGGTTCCACAGAAATCCTCACACCTTTCCAGAAATCCTATGGATAAGGGCTGACGGCTGAGCGCGCCCTCCCGGGGGCTGGAGCCTGGGGCGCCAGGGGCGCAGGGCGGCCACTGACAGCCCGACCTCCCGACACATGGGCACGCGCACACACACACACACACACACACACACACGCACGCCCCCCACACACACTTTCGCTTCTAGCCCAGTTACCCAACTCACTCTCACTACCAACCACCCCCATCCTTATTATCATCGGGGATGGGAACAGTGTTGTGGACACTTGTCCCCAGTCCGGAGAAGATGAGATGATGTAATTAGTCATCTTCATTCTTCCCCTTCCGCCCTCTCTGGGCCGGAGAGAGCATGGAGCCACCAGATCTCCCATTCCCCCAAGCCCAGCTGGTGGAAAAAGGGGGGGGGACCATTTCTCACTTGGGAACCAGGAGTCCCCAGAAAGGGTACCGAGGGTGCCCAGGAAAGTTCCCCCAGGTCATCTCCAAAGGCAGTGCCTCTAGGCCATACAGCCTAGCATGCAGGAGCTGAGAGTGGCAGAGGGGCTAGAAGGGGCCATGGTCATAATGGTGGGGAAGACTTTTAGGAGACATCAGAATTAAAGTTAGGAGTTGCTGTTCTTCGGATGGACCAGAAAAACTGAAGCTAAAGGGAGAGGGAGGGAGAACCAGAGAGGAGAAATAAGAGATGATTCTAGGGGGAAATGGAAAGAGAAAA
Source organism: Balaenoptera musculus (assembly GCF_009873245.2). Lineage (NCBI taxonomy): Eukaryota > Metazoa > Chordata > Mammalia > Artiodactyla > Balaenopteridae > Balaenoptera > Balaenoptera musculus. The sequence goes on from NC_045787.1 coordinate 133,675,627, forward strand.
GGGGAGAGAGAAGGAGTTAAGAGAAGGAAAAAGAGGAAAGAGGAAGAAAGGTGAAGAAAGAAGAGGAAGGAAAGAAGGAAGAGGAAGGAAAAGAAAGGGGGAAGAAGAAGGAGGAAAGAAAGGAGGAAGAAAGGAACGAAGAAAGGAAGGAAAGGAAAAGGAGGAAGGAAGGAAGAAAAAGAGAAGGAAGAAAAAGGAAGAAGAAGAAAGGAGAAAGGAAGGAGAAGGAAAGTTTTTTAAAGGGGGGAAGAAAAGAAAGAAGAAGAAAAAAGGAGGAAGGAAAGGAAGAACGAAGGAGAGAAAGGAAGGAGGAAGAAAGAAATAGAGAAGAAAGCAAAGAAAAGAAAGAAGAAGAAAGAAAGAAAAGAAAAAAAAATAGGAAAGGAAAAGGAAGGAAAGAAAGAAAAGACAGGCGGCCTGAAAAGAAACAGCAATCACAGAAAAACACAGATCCAACATCATACTGGTGAGACGCCTCTTCAGGCTTAAAACAAAATGAAAACAGTCACAGACCAGGCAGGGAAAAGTGCCGGTAAAGCGCGGGCTCCTCGCAGGCAGTCCTGGCTCTGCGGCCGCAGGCAACCAAGACAGAGCGGCCGGGGAGCGCGGAGCCCGGAGACGAGCAGAGCCGAGCGGCAGACGCACGAGCGCGGCCCGGCCCCGGGCGGCGGCTTCCGCTACCACCTCCGGCTCTGCTGCTCGCGGCTTGCCTCCCCGGCCGCGGTCCCGAGCGGTACTCACCTCTGCGTCGCCGTGTTGGCGTCCAGCACCCCGGCGCCCTGCATCCACGTCCGCACCGCGTTCCTGCCGCTGCCCAGCGGCTCTTCCTTCATGCTGCTTCCACTCCGTTGGATGCTTTCCTGAATCCCAAACATGAAAACAACCTTTTCTTGTGGAAAATCTCCTCCCCCTTGAAAATTTGAAAAAAAAAAAAAAAAAAAAAAGGAAAGAAAAACGCCAGTCAGAGATTTTTTTTTTTTTTTTGAGTCGTTGAACTCGCGCTAGAAGATCAAGGCGGGCTGGAAAGCAAATTTTTAAAAATGTAAACCTTCGCTCAAAACTGAGCGATAACCCGAAGGAAAAAAAAAAGGAGAGAAAAAAGGAAGGGAAAATCCAACAAAAAGACCAAAATTTAAAAAACAGAGATGTATGCTTGGCTGTTGGGGGTTGTTTGGTTGGTTAATTTTTGGTTTGGGTGCTCTTTTTTTTTCTTTTTTTTTTGTAATGATCACAGGCCGGTGGAGGACAGGAGGGGCTGGAGTTTCCTTTTGTAGAGGTACCGTTCACTTGAAGAAGCAGGAAGAAAAAAAAAAAACCCTGATGGCAATTTAAGAAACAATAGACTCAACTCGCCTGCCGGCTTTGCTACTTCAAGTGTCATTTTCCACTACCAGGCAAGTTTTTCCTCTCTCTCTCTCTCTCTTTTTTTTTTTCCTCCTTCTCTCCCAACCAAAGATGTTTCTTTCCCTTCAGTGCGTATAGATGAGGAGGACGCTGGTTGCCCTAGACAGATACACCAGAGAGGGAGAGTGGGGTGGGGGGAAGGGGGAGGGGGGTAGGGAAAACAGAGAGGAAAGGAGAGAGAGGAGAGGGAGAGAGAGAGGTGGACCCTGCTGAATGGAGATTCTGTTTTCTCCTTGCTAAAACAGAAGTGATTTGCAGGCTTTCCCTATGGAATCCAGTTTGACTCTCCCCAAAGCTAAACACAAGCACACTAACCCCAAAGGGAGGAGGCGGGGCCCGCGCGCAAGGGCCCGCCCCTTCATTTGCATAACGCCATCCTTCCGCCTCGCCGCAGCCAATCGCGGCGCAGGAGCCTGGGGCTCTCAGCGCAGGGCCACGCCCCCTCATTAACATCCCTCTCCGGCTGGCGCAGGGGAGCTGGCCAAAGTTCCTCGCAAAGTGGCGCGCGAAGGATCGCTTAGTGCCCGTGTCCGAGCTGGAGAGGAGCGGGGCTGAGCTGGGCAGAGCCGGGCAGGAGAAGGGAGGCAGAAGGAAGGGGAGGAGGATATTCTTCTCAGGGATTTGAGCTGGGGTCTGCATCCCGGCCACTGCAGTCCGTTAAGCATCCTCGCCGAGCCCTGAGCGCGCTCGAGGCGCACAGGCTGCGCCCTCCCGGGGTCGTGTCCTGCTCCGCTGTTCTGGGACGTCGGGGGCAAAAGTGGAGGAGACGGGAGAGCCCGGGCAGAAGCAGCAGGACGCGCATGCCAGGCGCCCACCTCTTCGCTTGAGGAGGGGTGGTGGGTTGGAAAAATGGGTGTGTGAGATCGGCGCTGGGAGCTCGCGGACGGCACTGCCTCCACGCTGGGAGGGAGGGGTGGACCCTGGGCCCCGGCAAGCAAGGCGCCGTGGATCCCCAGGGAGTGGGGGACCCGGGCTCTGCCCCTAGTCAAGCCACTGAAACACCTCTCGTTCCGCCGCTAGCCTGGAGACCGCCGGCGTTAGGCACCGTCCTCACATGCTCACTTCTCTGGAGCATCCCGCGGGATAGGTAAACCACCGTTTACCTAACGAATGCTCGCACTGGAGCTGTGCCAGGCTGCGTTTTAAAATTTGCTCGGATTCAATCCCCACCCCCTCATCCCCCCCCCAAATTTTTTTCCTTAGAGTAACTACCAAAGCAAAAACAACGTCTCTGATTAGTTATCTGGTGTAGAGTTTCTCTCTTCCTCATTCTTTCTGTTATGGGGGCTTAAAATGGGGGGCTTGAACAAACCTTCCCCCAACTTCGGCCTCTGCCACCTGTCAAGAAAGAGAGAGATTGGGGGGAAGGGAATGAAGGGAGGGAGAGAGGAAGAAGGGAGGAAGGAAGGGAAGACGAAATGATCTCCTTCCTCAGACCTTTCAACATAACGCTTGTGGCTGGCAAAGGAAATAGCTAGATGTTTCTGGGTAACGTGCCCATCATTTTTTAGCAGGCTGTAACCTCTAATAAGCACATGGTGAACTTCTGTTTCATTGCCCTCAAAGGAACTCCCTGACTGCAGCCAAGTCTGCTAAGGGCTCCTTCGGGGAAATTGTCTGCCAGAAATCCAGGTCCCCTTTCTGCCGGCCTTTCTTGGCCCTTTGATTTAGGGAGCTCGTGGGGTCAGTGATGGAAAAGTACACATGCCCATGTTGAATGGAATGGAGACAGGCAGAAGTTAAACTTAGTACTCTTGGCAGAGCAGGAAAGTGGGAGCCACTTCCAGATTCGTAACCTAGTTGAAAGACTGTGTTTCAGGCCTGAGGATACATGGCCACTGTCTTCAACACTGCTTTATCTCTTGTGCACAAAGCCTGCCCAGTCTCATACCATTTAATTTGGACCACTTCATGTGCTGAGCTCTTCCTCCCTGGTACCAGAATTAATGCCATTTCCTCCAAGATGCTCTCGAAGAGATCTGTTTGATCCATCAGGATCCCCACACCACCCACCAGAGTTCCTGGCACACAGTAGATGTTCATGAGGGACGTTGGTGGAAACACTGGAAGGACTATAGGTTTGTGAAGAGGGGAAGGGGAAGCCGGACATCTCCATCTCTATAGAACTTAAGTGCACATTGAATCTTGGCCTGCTGAAATTTCCCAAAGCTCCAAGTTTAACCTCCAAGGCCCAAAGGGTCCCCAGAGCCAATCCCTTCCCCTTCCTGGACCATCCCCTGCCTTCTCTGAGGGGCTCCTTCAGAGAAGGGGGACCAGGAAGCAGAGGCCACCCTCCTATCAAAGAGTCCCAGGGAGCACGGCGTAAGACCGAGATCTCCCTCTCTTTAATTGCCTGAGCCTCCATTTCACTCTCCAGTAAACAGTGTTAGGACTCCCAAGTTGAGTCTGGTGAGGTACATACCCCAGTGATGGGGATGATGGGGCATCAGTCACTGCCAAAGGTGACAGAGAAAGGAGAGACACAGCCACTCTGAGGACCAGCATCAGTGGAGTAACACAACAGCTGGATTTCTAGGGGGTCAAGCAAATCTAGAAGCACTCTGCAAATGACGTGTTTGTGGAGGGGCCTGAAGCTGCGTGATCCAAAGAAACTGGCCCAGAGAAAGAAGCTTCAGCAGCCCGTTCCCGCCCCAGAGCCAGTATCTCCAGGAACTAAATAAGAGGAAGGCAGCCTCCACATCCACCAGGCCATGGGGAAAAAAAAGGGGGCAGGTATCTTTTGCTACGACCAAGTCCATTTGGCTATGCAGAGGCAGCAGATGCTTCACCTGGGATGGTGAGTGTACTTTATTTTAATCAAGCAGAGTGTACTCGTAGTTTTTCTTCTGGGCATCCTTGTGCTTTCAACCTTGCTCTTACCAGTAAGAAATGTTTAATAAGAGAGAAGGTGGAAAAGAGACGAAGAGGGTGATAGAAAACTGGGAACAACACCCAGGCCAGCAGAATGGTACCTTTTTGTGGATTTCCTCTGGTGATAATGAACTAGCACTGGCAGTTTTAAACTTTGAAAAATCCCTTAAACGCTTTTCAGTCTTCCCTCATGTAAGGTTTGCACCACCTGCAGAAAGCAAAACATGTGTGTACAGGGGTGACTATAAAGTATGTACTGAGACTGTCTTCATCCTTTTTACATTATAGTCACATCCTCTGTGGAGAGACAAACTTGTATGTATAGCATTGCCCAGGCTTTATAGCATATCTGTGATATGACTTTAGGGTAACTTATAACGGGAATCACTTATAAGGTAAACCCTGCTTATCGGCTTAATCAAATGGGGGAAGGAGGAATTTTGTTAGAAATGCAGATTTCCAGGCCTTGTCCAGACCTGCAGAATTAGGGAGGAAGAAGTAGGGAGTAGGGGTAAAGAACACGTGCATGAGGAAAATATACAGCAGAATGATTTATAGTGGAAGGAGCAATTGGAAAGGCTTGATATTTCCCCTGGAGTGAAGACTCCCTCGGGGCTTCTCAGAGTTTCTTCCCTGCTGGTGGGCGCGGTTTAGCGTCCACCCACTTCCTCTCAGTTGCTCGCAACAGTAGACAAGGCTGCCCAGCCCTCGGGGTCTCCCCGCGCTGGGGGCAACTCAGGCCCTGTGAGCAGCCCTTCTCCCCACCCCGGCCTTTGAAACCCTCTCACTCTTGGCTATCCCGACCCTCTTAAGGCACAAAGAGATCAATTCCGCTCCTGACGAGCGTCAGTCGCCGCGGTGACTTCCGGGGAGAGCAAATGGAAACACACCCGCCCCCAAAAGAGCGGAGACAAGACAACACTGCCCAGCTAAGACTAGGGGGACGTCCCAGGGAAAGAGGGCATCTTCTCCGCTAGTCCGCCCCCAGGAGGCCAGACTTGGGACCCGTCATTTAGAAAATTCCCTCGTTTCGGTCCCCCTTGTGAAGACACGCCCCGAAGGGCCGCCTGTCTGGGAAATGCCCCCTGCCTTTTGCCGCTAGCCAGGACCACCAGAGTGAAACCGGAGGAAGACGCCTCCTCCAAAGCTGGAGAAGAAGGGAAGGGGAAGATGGGGCGATGAAGGCCAAAGGCGCAAAGTCCTGCCGCACGCGGCCGGCTCCGAAGGCGTCCCTCCACGGCCTGGAGTCACGGGCAAGGTTGGACAGAGCCAAGGCACTGCCCCAAGAGGAGAGGGATGGGTGGGTGGAGGGTGGTGGCCCGGGGCCCTGGGAAAGAGAGGACCTGAGCGGGGCGCAGCTCCGCAGCGGCCCCTGAGCAGCACCCAGACGCCGGCGGGGGTGGTCAAACAACGGATCCCGGTCGCCCGCGGCAAAACCCTGCCCCTGCCCTCCTAATACCTCTACCCGTTGCGCTCAGGAATGCGCAGGAGCAGGAGGCCACGGTTCCACCGGAATCCATCTGTCCTCCCTCCTTGCTCTCAGTCCTCTGGCAAGCGGCAAAGGGAAGGGGGCATTTCCCTGGACCATGAACCCTGATTCCGACCCCAGCGCTGCAGAGAAGCCCCGGTTTGCCCAGTCTGGCTGATACTTCCAGACCCTGGGAGCGTGCCTCTTCCCACAGCACGACAGGGAAACTGAGGCCTAGAGAGGGACAAAGTCACCCACAGAGAGCTAGGAGGTAGAAATCAGGCAAATAACACCGCTGGGGCTCTGGCTTGGGAGCGCTTAGTCTGCCTGGGACGAGGGCTTGAGGCCAGGGGTTCGAAAAACCTTTCCCAGATCGAGCCTGCAGACTCTCGGGTTTCCTCTGGGGGGTCCCCAGATAAGAATAGATCCCATTTGTTGAAGGTTTTATGGGCATAAACTCACTGAATTCCCACAACAGACAAACAAGGCAGGTAAGATCACCCCTATTTTACAGGTGAGAAAACTGACGCTCTGTGATTAAAATGAAACTTGTCCACAGCCGCACTGCTAATAAACTCGCCGAGCCGAAATTTCTCCAGAGCCTATGTGTGCTCTGAACCTTGGATCCAAACCACTCACCCAGCTTCGGCGCTTATCTCCCCATTCGCCTTGGTGCTTGCCCCCCATGGCTCGAAGATCCCTTTAGCTCTCGGCCTGTAGGTATCCTGGATGACAAAGGAGCGTGGGCGCAAGTTGTCCCCCGAAGGCAGGCAGCAGAGAGGAGGGTAAACGGTTCTGAAAAGCCTAATACGCGGACTGTATGCGCATTCCAGCGTCAGATACAGATGCCCCGTCTCTCGGGGCCGCCAGCGGCAGGGCGCGCTAGGGTCTGCCAGCTCCAGCCCTGGCTCTGCCACATTTGTTATGTGACCTCCAGTCAGCCGCTTCTCCCCAGCCCTAGCTGAAGTTTTAGAGCTCCAGGCGCAAGCAACGTCGCCTAATTGAAATAGGCTAAATAAAAGACTGGGGATGCCAGGGACGCCCATCAGAGGGCAGAAATCTGGACACCTGTGGATGCTGTATGGAGGAAGGCCACATGGCCTTGGAATGACCATAGCTAAACGCTGAAGTTACTCTGTGCAGAGAGAACACAGTTACGGGCACTGCCAGAAAGGTCCCAGTCCGAGGCTGCCCCAGGGCGCGACCTTCCCCTCCCCTGACCCTTCCCCACAGTCCTCCAGCCCGCGGGATTGGAGTCTGACCAGGCTGATTGATTCTGGAGCCTGAATGGCCCTCGCCCCGCTAAGGAGACTCCAGGGGGGGGAGAACAGGGTTGCCGGGCTGTTTGGAAATTAGCATCCCTTCAGAAGTGCAATCCGAAAGAAGGAAGTTGAGGCCTCGAGGATTGGAGCGGGAGGGAAGGAGAAGGCCTGTTTGCTTAGAGGAAAGTAGAAGGAGGAGGAGTTAGCAGACAAGCTCGAGGTGCCCAGTCACAAGTTCTCGAGTGTGTTTTCTTTAAGGTGCAATTCACTGGGTTTTACGCACCGCTCCGCGCTTGGAGGTCTTTGCTGGATGTGTGTGATGTGAGTGTGCAAATGTTTGTACAAACGAAGAGTGGTTGCATATTGTGGGTCTGTGAATACGAGTGTGTGGCAGTGAGTGACATCGCGCACTTGGGTGCATGTGTGCGCGTGTGCTTGAGGGATTGTTGCACACAAATGTGAGTACACGAGTGCATGTGTATAGTGTGTGCATGTGTCACGTGTAGACATTCCTCGTTTAGGTGAGTGGGTGTGCATGTGTGTGCAAAAGCATGGTACACGTGTCTGAGCCTGAGCTCCTATGTGATTCGTGTGTCCATAAGTGCATGTGAAACCCAGCGAAGTAGTCCCCAAGATCTCAGGTCCATCGAGGAAAGGTGCAGGCAGGCTGCGGACTGAGCGCCCCACGGCAGGCGTGGAAACTGTGGCTCCTTTGGCCTGCAGGTAGCAGGAGGTCGCCCACGGGGCGCAGGACCGCCCAGAGGCTACAGGTTAGCGCCCAGCTCGGCTCCAGGCGGGCGAGGCAGGTTCCGCCGGGGTCCACAAAGTATCCGGAATGCGCGCGCACTGATCCCTGCTGGACAGTTCCGCGTCTTAATTGTTCTCGCGGACACTTTTGATTATTGATGCCGTGTGTCCTAGAAGAGACTGCTTCGTTATCTGCGTATTTTATCTTTATCACCGTCATTATTTGGTGGCTGTATGAAGATGGTGCCAAGCCCACCAAGACCGCCGTGCCCCGCCTCCCGAGGCTGCCCTGGGCGCGCAGTGACCCGCGGGTGCCCGAATCTTCCCTTTACGTGGAGCCACAGCGCCACCTCGCGACCACCCTGCCTCCCTCCCGTCACTGCCGCCCAAGGCAGAGCCTTTCCTGGTCCAGACCCCCAAGTTCCCACTACTGGTTTCCTTTCGCTTTTCATTCCTCTTGCCCTCACTAGAACGTTCCACTTCGCCAGAGCCTAGAGTTCCTCCAAACACACCTTTGCCGCCGCACCTTTGTACAGGAGCGGAACGCCTACACCCTTCTCCACTGGAGAAGCTCTCTCCCTTGCCATCAGCGGCTCAAGCTCACCTCCTCCGAGAAACTTTCCAAACCCATATAGGCAGTCACTCGCCTTTTCCTGATTCGCCTAATGCTCATATCATATTGGACAGGAAATATCCTTTAAATGTCTCCCCGTCCTCCGTAATCAGGGAGCTCCTCGACAATGTCTTGGTTGCTTATACCAACGACAATGACAAAAATGACAGTAAAAGCTAGTTTACTGAGCGCATACCATGGAGCGTCTTATGCATGTACTGTTCTAACACTTGACTTTCATTATCTCATTTAATTTACCAGGAAAACCATGAAGTAAGCATCACATAATTTCCCAGTTTTCAGTGAAGCTAGAGTTCCTGTCCAAGGCGCACTGAAGATCCCAAACCAAGTTTGCTGGTCTGATGCCAGAACCCACTTTTCTTAACCTCTGTGCCTTGCAATTTATTCAGCTCTATATCCACAGGCTTTAAGACAGGACCAGGCACAGAGTGGGCATTCATATATTTATGAATAAAAGAACCACTGCCAATTTAAATTCTTTCCTCTCCAGGACAGTTGGATTAGAAAAACACTGCAATTATCAGATACCTTGTTGAAATGTTACCACGATGATTTATCCCAAAAGGATTCCACTGTTAACTAGATAGGTGACCTTGGTCAAGTCATTTCATCCTTTCCTTGTTTGTAAAAGTAGGTTTGCTGTGAGGAATAAGTGAGGGGAAAATAAAGTATTTGGTATAGCCCCTGGTACTGTAGTCATATTCAATAAAAGTTTGCTATTTATATAATCAGAATGATAGTTTAGAAACTAAGCACAAAACACAAAATCGACTTACCCTATTCACAGAGAATTCATGGTACTCTGTATAAAAATCTCACTATTATCTTCATTTTCATCTTGAACATAAAATACGTAATAAAATATGTTTGGTTTATTGTGGTTGGGTGTTAACGTTAACCCTGCACTGTTATAGATTTTAAGGGGTGGGGGGAAGATATAACTAAACAGCAATCAGCAGACTTGACTCTCACCCTTTCCTTTTGCTTTGTAGGTTTTTACCAAGAAGGATTTAAAGAAAGACTATAAAGTGCTTATTATTCTGGAAAGTACAAAACTCTTTTTTTAATTTTGGGGACGTTCTGGGCTAGTTTTTCCCCCCACTTGAAACACTTTGTTGCTAGTAATACACTAAAAGTTTAAAAATATGTATCTAAGCAAATAATTGTACCCAAATAAAAGAAACAAATGAAGCTTGTTTAAACATATTCCAGACCTTCAGACATTTCCCAAAAGGCTAAGTTTTAAAGGCTCAGGGTGCCCTTTGTAGCGGACCCATTAAACAATTACTCTTATTAGCAATTTAAGTGAATATGAACGTTTCTGTCTGATCAGGCTCTAACTTTTTACTGTCAAATTATTTTAGAAAGACTCTATTGATTGGTATAATATGTCAAAGAATGATTTCTCCTAAAGAAATGAGTCTAATAAAATCCACAAAAGGCATAAATGTGTCTCCCCATTAGCTGGCCCACAATGAATTTCTAGAAACTTCATCCCAGCCCCACATTTAGTTTAGTTTATTTGTACCTGCTTCCTATCTATGCAATACTAACGTATGAAGATGAGAAATGGATTCAGGAAATTTTACCTGCCTAAAATTAATGTGTTAAGAGATTTTGTTATATAGCTGACAGTATTTTATTACCCCTGATGGGGATTTGATTCATGCTGATGGTGTGAGATGCTGGCTTTTGACATTTGGGTCACGTGCTGGGGGCGGTGGGTCCTGTTCTGTTTATTTTCTTTTTTTTATTCCTAGTATGGTAGCCGTTAGAGATGCTCACCAAATTATGTTTTTCTTCTTCCAGGTGCAGAGTAAGATAAAGCATTCTGATCCTTCTGCATTTAGCTGTGACCTTGTAATTGCTTTGACAAATGAGGAATTAGCAGTATGTGTTATTTATAGGCAGAAGCTTAAGAACCAGTGTGCAATTCACCAAATCCCCTTCCCTGTCACAGCTGCTGGCCACCCCCAGATGGAGTTTCGCTCCACCTGCCACTCTTTGCAAAAAGTGAAGAGCCTCCAACCCACAGTGGACTTTTAACATGAATGGGAAATAATCTTTTGTTACTGTGTGTCCCAGAGATTTTTTACTGCAGCAAATCCGAGCCTCTCCTGACTAATATGCCTAGGAAGGTAGCTTACCTTTCTTTCTTTTGCGGACAATGTGAAAATTCCCCTAGGATGAAAAGTACACTTCCACTTCTAATTAAAGAATAATCAGATAATGAAATTATTCAATGAGAAATTGGTATCTTATTTTCTTACTCAACTCATACATTTCCTGTGGATAAAACATCATTTTGAAAATTCTGAAATGGGGAAACAATTGATTTTAGATATGCAGAAAAGGAATCTCAAAATCATTGCTAGACCTTCACAAGAATTTCCAGTGGGCCCTTTGTCCACTTGCAGGTACACAATGTAGGGAATTTCATAGGTTCTGATTAGAAGAGTTTTATTAGCAATTGTATGAGGGAACAGAGAAACATTTCTTCCTCCATTGGGTTCATCTCTATAATTTCAGGTTGGGGAAAGGGAAAAAATACTTGACTTATCAACTTGTGTTAAGGAACATGATCTAGGGCAAATCAATTAACTTTTCCAGACCTTACTTTCTTCATCTGGAAAATAAGAGTGTTGGACAAGACCATCTTAGGATGCCATCCAGTTCTACTAAATTAGAACTCCAAGATACTTGGGTGATTTCAGTTTTAGGAATCAATGCTACAGTAGTACAGAATCCTGTTTCTATCTCAGCACTATTTTGTGAGACATTTGTATTTTTTTCATACTGAACCCCAACTTAAAGCTACTGCTTTAAAAAGATAGATAGTGCTTCTTTTCTTAACCTCACATTTTTTAAATGTAGGAATCTGCTAGAAAATTGGACCATATAGATTTGGGGCCATGTAAAATGCTTTTCATCTTCTAGCCAAGAGGAACATTCTGCTTTTTACTGGAGAGCTCTTCTCTTCAGGTTTCATGAGCAGATCACCGAAGGAAATTTCTCGTGAATTTTCAGGAAATTTTTGTGAGAAAATACTGATCGTAACAAGTGCTGTAGGGTGAAATCATTACTATCTGTTCTTTATCCTCTGTGGTATGACTTATTACCAGAAGCAATACTATTACCTTCCTTTGGGTAATAGTTTACAACTGAGAAGGAGGTTTCACATGAGTTATTGTCTTGACTCCTCTCAACAAACCATGCAAGTGACATTTCTCCCCCATTTCACAAGGGAGGAGCTGGGTTGAGATTGCCCTTGCCCCGTGGCTAGTAAGCGGCCAGGCCTGGCTGTAACCCAAGAGCCACAGCTGCCCATGAAATTAAGAAACTGTCTGCAACTCTACCAGGGAATAGAAAGTGTTGAAACCAGGGCACAGGGTACTACTTACAGAAAGATGAAGGATGCTTTCTGTTACACACATTATTGCTGTGAGCTGATTCCTGGTTTCTGTCTCCTCTGGTACCCCCCAAATTACAGTCCTCTGCTTGTAGTTAGGTGTGGTCATCTGACCTACTTGAGCCAGAGCATTTATTTAGAAGTGAGAGGACCCAGAGTAGTCACTCCCCTCAACCAGAGGTATTACCAAGGGTAGATCCCAGTTGGGGTCCTGCTGTCCATGATCACAATGAGCAGAGGTCTTTGCCAATACCCAATAGATTTCATGTAAGCAAGTGATTTAAGCCACGGGGATTTGGGGTTCGCTTATTGCAGCTTAGCTTAGCCTGTCCTGACTGGTACAGTTTCCTAATTCAAATATAACTTTTTGTAAAAGAAAACTATCTCTGTGGGGTGGTCTTTGTAAACTTGAGTCATATACAGTCAGCCCTCCGTATCCCTGCTCTGGATCCAAGGTTGGTTGAATCCACTGGATATGGAACCCTGTGGATACGGAGGGCTGACTGGACTACACCATTTTACATAAGGGACTTGAACGTCCTTGGATTCTTCTATTTGTGGAGTCCTGGAACCCATCCCCCTCGGATACCAAGGACGACTGTACACATACCTTAAAAAGAAAATATTCTCCTGGATCCCTCATGTTTTTATTTAAATTAATTTTACTATCTTACTTAAATATGCACAAGCATAAAACTAGGGATAAATTCTTTATGCATATGGCACAAACAACTGTGAAAACAAATTATAAAAATAATGAAAAACACCACAAAAGCAAAGATTTATAAATGAACAATAATAAAATGCTGGAAAACATTGTTTTGTGGAAACTAAATTGCCACTCAAATGTCAAGATGGTTCTGAGTTCAAAAAAGTAGGTTCTTTGAGGCTGGTATGTCTGTATAATTATGTCTGGCGTAATGTCTCAATTCTTCTACCATTTTTCTCTTTTTTTTGAACCACCATAAAGCATTCCTTAATACATGTGGTATAGGAAAAGCTTAAAGGAGTTATTTCAGTAGCAAATCCACCTCTGTCCCTTTCTTGCCAGCTTATGGCAATAAAGAATCACTGTTGGCACCAATAAACACAAACTTAAATGTGAGATTAAAAATTTTATGTCAGTACTTGGTTTTATGGAAATTACCCAGATAAGTCTGACTATGCTTAACTTTTTTTTTTTTTTAAAGATATTAGCCATGTATTTCTTCTTTTCAGGTCTTTAAAAAAATTTTTTTTTTTATATTTATTTTTGGCTGTGTTGGATCTTCGTTTCTGTGCGAGGGCTTTCTCTAGTTGCGGCAAGCGGGGGCCACTCTTCATCACGGTGCGCGGGCCTCTCACTATCGCGGCCTCTCCTGTTGCGGAGCACAGGCTCCAGACGCGCAGGCTCAGTAGTTGTGGCTCAAGGGCCCAGTTGCTCCGCGGCATGTGGGATCTTCCCAGACCAGGGCCTGAACCCATGTCCCCTGCATTGGCAGGCAGACTCTCAACCACTGCGCCACCAGGGAAGAAGCCCTATACTTAACTTTTTAATAGTATCATTGAAATGAAAGCCCTGAGCTTTTAAATTCCTGTCAAAATCTAAGAAACTTCCCACTCTCCAAAATATTTGTATATGCCACTGAACTCTACACTTAAAAATGGCTGAAGTGGTACATGTTATGTGTATTTTACCACAATTTTAAAAAAGTTTTTTTCAGAGAGACTAGTGCAAGATTCAGAGCAAGATATCCTGACTATCAAATCCCCACTCCCACTTTTGATGCTGAGCAACCTTGAGGCAAGTTGCTTAACCTCTCTGAACCTCAGGTACCTCATCCAAAGTAGTACTGTACTCATTAAACAGTTGTTTGAGGAACAACGAAGATAGAGTAAATGGAAGAGTCTAGCACAGTACCAGTCTGTGGCGAACTGCTATGTGTTTCCTCCTGGGCCATTGCCAAGACTGCATTTCTCAGCTTCCCTAGCAGCTAGTATGGTTCCAACTGAGCTCTGGCCAATAAAATGTAGGTGGAATTGATGGAAGCCATTTCCAAATATAGTTTATAAAAACCTCCCACAGAATCTTCCACCCTTCTTCCCCTTCTGTGAGCTGAATCAGAGAATCCAAGAGAAGATTCCAATGCTATAAGGCAGGGCTTAACAAACTTTTTCTGTAAAGTGCTGAGAGTCAATATTTAGGGTTCATGGGCTATATACTCCCTCTGTCACAAGTACTCACTCTGCCGTCGTAGTGTGACAGCAGCTACAAAACAGGTGATACATACAAATGGATGTGGCTGTGTTCCAATAAAATTTTATTCACAAAAAAAGTATTCAAATTGACCCACGAGCCAAGTTTGCTGACCCCGGCTCTGGGATGTTAGAATCACAGGGTCAAAGGCATCTGGGTCCCTAAAACTGCGTGAGGAAATGCACTTTAATACAAGCAAGAAATAAACTTATGTTAACTCATAAGAGATTTTAGAGTTTGTCAGTGTTAGCCTACTCTGACATTTGGAGGAGGTCATGGAGAAGCGTGACCTCCTGTTGACCCTCGAGCTGATAAGGGCAATGTGAGGCTCCTAGCCCCCCTCACCTGTCCCTGGAATGTACATTCTGCCCACCGTTCCCACAGTGGGAGGTGTTTCAAGGACGCAGTCTTGAGAAAACATGTGTTGTTGGGACCATCTGGACAGGATACGTGACTGAATCCCATTATCCCAAATCTACCTAAACTTTTAAGATTCAGACGGGCACGTGCAGAGATCTACTCATCTTGCAGCTACCCAAGACAAGCCTCGTATGTAAGTTCTCTGCTTATCAAACCTGCCACCTACAAATCTGGAGTGGTCTGCCTCTTTCTTCGGCTCTCCTTGCCCTCCGTGTACAGGGGCCAGATTTCACCCGGGAAACTCCTGAGGTTTTAAACCAACTGATATCATACCCAACCACATAAGTCCCTCTTCTGCCCTATGTTCCTTTGAAGACAGGGACTGTGGGTTATTCATCTGTCACAAAGCCTTCCCATACATATTAGTGAAATAAAAAACACCATCAAATAGATAATCATGTGCATGGGGAAATTAAGATGCAACAGCTATGACATTCAAAGTCATCTGTCCCCTCTCTCTCCCATCACCCTATTCCTGGACACATATTAGTGTTGTTTGTGCCCCATCCCAGAAAACCAGAGACACATTTGGGAGACAGTTTGCTTGGGTAAAGTGAACAGAGCTTGGTTAATTGGTTCATTTTATGTGAACAGTTGCTCCCTCTTACAATAAGTAAGCCCCTGGAACACAGTGCAAGTCAGCTTCCGTTGTGGCTTGGCTATGATGTAATAGCATGTGATAGCCTGTCACCTACAAACCTGCCGATACCACACATTGTAGTTTGGTACTTTTACCCCTAATTATGGTGAGGGAGCCTGAGACTGCAGGAGATTAAAAAAACATTTCCAAAATCCTATGCTGGCCACACCAGAAACCCAGGCCTGTGTGAATCCCAAGCATCATGCTACCCACAGTTGGATTCTGAAACCTCTGGAATCATCCACCTTCCCTACTGGAAATGTATTTGTTGGGGAACAATTAACCCTCGGGATGAGTAATTTGTCACCACTATGTGTGAGTATCAAATTTTCCCATTAAAAGAGGAAAATGAGAAAAATATGTCCTAGATAACACAGAGAAAAATGCTTCATTGTCTTAATTGCCTTTCTATTTCAATCAAGGAAGGCATTTAATTATTTCTGAACTAGATTCAAAACTCTCTCTCAAGAATATTACTCTCCCCAGGTGAGTTAACCAAATCTGTGCAAAACATTTCTCGTGTCTGAATATTAAAATCAAACATTTATTGAGCACTTTTTATATGCCAATGACTAAATTCCTTCCACTTATGACCTCATTTTTTCCTCAGAGCACGCCCATGAGGTGGAAACAGTCCTTATTCTTCTCTGACAAGTGAGGAAACTGAGGCAGAGAAAGAAGAGAGCGTTTGTGTAAGTTCCAAAGGCCGTAAGTGGTGAATCAACATTCAGTCCCAGTCCCCCCTCCAGACCACACTGCCCCTCCCCAACTCTGCCCTGCTGACTCTAAAGAGAGAGATGTGCTTTCCCCTTTGAGATTCCAATTTCTGAGTAAATGTGCAAAAACCAATGTGGAAGAAATCACCCACGATGACTCGAGTCAGCTACTCAGGGGTCATTGAGAACCTCAGCCCTCCGGAACTTGAGGTGGGTCATCTAGAGGCTATGGAGTCAGGAAGGGCTGAGTTGGCCTGGCTTCTTGCACAAGGAAAGAACCCCGTGCTGCTCCACACCACTGCCCTGGGCCCTGGAAAGGCCCCCACGACCTTCACTCAGGGCACTACGTTGACTTCAACATCGCTGCTGGAACCCACAGGGAAAGGAAATAACTTTTCTATGATAGGTACTTTAAGGCGATTACTAACTCACTTTACTTTTTAAAGAATGAAGAACAATCAACTCACTCTAAAACTGAATGGCATGAACACATGTGTTGCATAACTAAGAAAAACAAATATTTTCTTCTGTGATGGATTGTGCCCTTCAAAAAGCATGTACTATAAAACAGAATAAAGACTGGATTTTGAAATCTGTGTACTGCATCAGTAGGAAAGTTGACACTTGCAATTTTCACAAGGATTTTAAACTTTACAATATAGTAAGCATAGGACAATTAAGAGTACACTTATGTCTTCAGAACAAAATGCTTTATAATTTGGGGTAAATTTTTTATAGTCTTCACAGTAGTCCTAATTTCAGTAACATAGCTATTTGAAAATATTTTAATGAAAATATTCTATTTCATTAACTTTGCATAAGAGCATGAATGAGAAAACTGACATTTTTAAAACATACAATACAGCCTGTATTCCTAATAAATAAGAGCAATTGTCGATTCCTTAACTGTGTGTCTTTGAAGGCTTCATTTCTCAAGCCTGATCATTTGTACAGATGAATCTATTTTCTCTCCAGTAAGTATGTTAACAATTAGAAAGACTGCTCAGCTTCTTGTATTAAGACTTGTGGAAATCATACAGCCTTAAGACATGAAAGCAGTTGTCTAGTAAAGACGTGAAACACATTCTTAAACAGCTGGAAATAA
The DNA here is from genome assembly GCF_009873245.2 of Balaenoptera musculus. Classification (NCBI taxonomy): domain Eukaryota; kingdom Metazoa; phylum Chordata; class Mammalia; order Artiodactyla; family Balaenopteridae; genus Balaenoptera; species Balaenoptera musculus. The sequence continues at coordinate 133,692,539 of NC_045787.1, forward strand.
GTAAGAAGTCTAAACAAAGTGCATTTTCTCTTGTGCTTGTCCATGGCCATGTGTATAGCACTTCACAAGGATTTAAGCACCCAAATTCCATTATGTTCTGGGGATCCCATGCCAACTTGAACACATTTAAGGATATGAGAGACTAAAAACAACCATCATTCAGATCACTCCCCCCTGCACACAAACACACCCTGCACACACTGGTTTCAATACTTTCAACATCTCCTGAAATGGACTGAGGACCCCAAACAGCAGTAGGTTGTTCCCAGGCCAATTTTTGGAGAAAGACACATAACCAGAGAGAAAAGTGGAATATAGGAAGGACTTATGCCTGCAAGCATTTCCGGTTCTTGTTGTTTGGGCTTCTGCTCAGGGACTGCATGTAGGAGGGGCAGCAAAAGTCAGAGCACAAAGCCTATGAAAGGTGAAAATTTTTAGGAAACCTGCTCACTTTAAGCTGGGGTTTCAAAAAGCTGAATTTTCAACATCAGGGCAAAGTTAGTGGAAACCTATCCCTCTTTCCCCAAAACTGGGGGACTTTTGGGTCCAGACTGTACCTCAAGAGAACTGACACCCAGGGACTCACAACCTGAGTTGGCTAAGGAATCTCAAATGGTGAAAATGGTTTAAGTTGATACCCAAGTGGGAGTGACCCAAGTCCCTGACAGAGCGAACCCAAAGCTTCTTGGGGGGAGGAACACCTGTGTCAGGCCTTGCTTACCCTACCAGTAACTTTACAAAGGCAAAGAAGGCCAGCAGTCAAAGGTCAGCAGGAACAGAAAGAAGCACCCCTCCATTCTGAGATCCAGAAGAACCAAAAGGAAGCAGAAAAGCAGAAACACAGCTGCACTCTCCTTCGACATGGAGACTATCAAACAGACTAAAACATCACCTTCATTACCAAGCTTAAAGAATTAAGTGACAAACTTGAAAATACCTGCAGAAAACAGGTATATCATAGGAAACAGATTACATTATAGGAAACTATCAAATTTGTCATAGCAAATTTGAAAAAGAAACAAACAGAGCTGTTATAAACAAATATTAAAATAACCAATGTTAAAAATGCAGTGAATGGACACAGGCACATTGCTGCTCTAGTGCATTTGCACTGGAGGTCCTCCCTGCCTGGAAAGAACATCCCCCAGACATCCTCTTGGAAAATTCAGGTCCTTCCCTTTTCTCAAAGGTCAGCTTCTCAATGAGGCCCACACTGACCACAACAGACATCTTCCCTCTCCCCACACACTTGTACTCTGAATCACCTTCTTTAAAGCATTTAGCAACTTCTAATATAAACACTTCCCTCATTTACTGTGCTTAGTATACAGTCTGCCCCTTACCAATAGAACATATGCTCCATGAAGCCAGCAATGTTTGCTTGTTTTTTACTTCACTGAGGTTTCCTAGATGCAAAAATACTGTGTAATATATCTGACACACAACAAATATCAGTTGAATGAATGATCAGTGTAGAGTACCTCCCTATTCTAGAGATAATATCTTTATTAATGTAACCTTAGGCCAAATGCTGTTGTGTGGCAGCTACAGCACGACAGCCACTCACGTTGACATCAATGCCACCTGTTCTTGATGTGCCTGCCTTTCCCTCCCTCCACTCAGCTCCCCACTCCCACACTAACTCTCCCTCACATTACAGCACACAATATATATTTCTCTCTTCAGAAAAGATGAGTCTAGGCTTATGGGTCCTATTTTCTAACCAACTGTGAGTCTAAATTAGACTCTATAAATCCATGAGTTTGCACTGGAGCCAGCACTCAGATTACTAGAGCTAAGGGCAGAAAGAGGTGGCAGGTTGCAGAGAAGATAAAACAAATACAGTGAATGAGGGGCTTCCCTGGTAGTGCAGTGGTTAAGAATCTGCCTGCCAATGTAGGGGACATGGGTTTGAGGCCTGGTCCGGGAAGATCCCACATGCGGCTGAGCAATTTAACCCGTGCACCACAACTACTGAGCCTGAGAGCCACAACTACTGAGCCCGCATGCCGCAACTACTGAAGCCCGCGTGCTGGAGCCCATGCTCTGCAACAAGAGAAGCCACCGCAATGAGAAGCCCACACACTGCAATGAAGAGTAGCCCCCGCTCACTGCAACTAGAGAAAGCCCGCTACCAGCAACAAAGCCCCAACGCAGCCTAAATAACTAACTAACTAACTAAATAAATAAAATTTTAAAAATACAATGAATGAGATAAACAGCAGATTGTATAAAATACAGGAATTAATGAACTCATTAATTAGACATATTTTAGATATGAAGCTATCTAATTTTATATGTTAATTATATTATATAAATATATGTTAAACATAAATTAGAATAAACTATCCAGCATGAAACATGGAATAGAAACAAATTTAAAAGAGAGTAAGACACAAGGAGGGTACAGTGATAGATCTAACGTGCATCTGATCAAGTCCTAGAAGGAGAGAATGAGGTAGAAGAAATGTTTGAAGAGAAAATGGCTGAGAATTTTCCAGAACTGAAGAAACACATTCATCTATGGATCAAAGAGATCCAAGGAACCCCATGCAAATAAATTTGAATAAATCTGCTAAGAAAGCAGATCCTGAAAGCTATCACAAGGTGAAAAAAAATTGTAACTGTATGAGGTGATGGACTAAACATTATGGTAATCATTTTGCATCATATACGAATGTCAAGTCATTATTCTGTATGTCAATTAGATCTCAATAAAACTGGAAGGAATAAATAAAACAAAAATCTGCAATAAGATGCATGATAGTAAAATGGCAAAAAACAAAGGTAAAGAGAAAAATCCTGAGAGTAAAAAAAGACAATTACCTTTAAAGGCATGGCAGTTAGACTGACTTCTAACCAATAGTCAACTATTTTCTCAATAGTAATGATGGAAGGCATTTTTCTGTTTTTCTCTGCCTGCCATTTCACTAAGCATAATACTCCCTAGGTCCATCCACATCTTGTTGCAAATGGCAGAATTTCATTGTTTTTATGGCTGAGTAATATTCCATTGTATTGATGTATATATACCACATCTTCTTTATCCATTCTTCTGCTGATGGACACTTAGGTTACTTCCATATCTTGACTATTGTAAATAATGCTGGTATGAACATTGAGGTGCATGTATCTTTTCGAATTAGTGTTTTCGTTTGCTTTGGATATACACCCAGCAGTGGAATTGCTGGGTCACATGGTAGTTCTATTTTGAGTTTTTTGAGGAACCTCCATACTGTTTTCCATAGTGGCTGCACCAATTTAGAATCCCACCAACAGTGCACTAGGGTTCCCTTTGCTCCACATCCTCGCCAACATGTGGAATCTAAAAAATAAAACAAATCAATGTATATAACAAAACAGAAGCAGAATCACACATATAGAGAACAAACTAGTGGTTACCAGTGGGAAGAGGGAAGTAGGGAGGGGAGAGATAAGGGTATAGGATTAAGACAAACTACCATATATAAAATAAATATACAACAAGGATACATTTTAGAGCACAAGGGAATATAGCCATTATTTTAATAACTTTAAATGGAGTATAATCTATAAAAATATTGAATCACTATGTGGTTGGTGGGCACCCAGCAGGCCTGGAAGGCCTATACTTGTCCAGCTCTGAGACCGAAAAGAGCCAGGAGATAGCAACAGAGACATCAATGATTTATTGGATAGAGGATCCTACTCTTGCAAGGCAAAAAGGTGCTGGAGCAACAGCGCACCACTTAATGGCAAATGGCAGGTAGGACATGGGAGCCACCTTCGCTACTCAGAGGAGGAGGAGGCCACTGTTTATATGGGGAAGTGACGACAGGTTGGTTCATCAGTTACCAAAGTAACCAGCAGTTGCGTTACATCCCTCATAGCCCCTCAGATTAAAAATCTGAGGTGACGATGTTTCACTTTAATAAACAAGCAGGTGGAACCGTTCTGGCTTAAGGACCATAAAAACTTATGGAAAAAACTGAACGCCCCTTTTTTCGGGAAACCAAATATTCGGGAAATGCAAATCAACACTACAAAGAAGTATCGGGGGACTTCTCTGGTGGTGCAGTAGTTAAGAATCAGCCTGCCAAACCAGGGGACCCAGGTTCCTGCCCTGATCCAGGAAGATCCCACATGCCACAGAGCAACTAAGCCCATGTGCCACAGCTAATGAGCCTGCGCTCTAGAGTCTGCGAGCCACAACTACTGAACCCACGTGCCACAACTACTGAAGCCTGCAGTCCTAGAGCCCGTGCTACGCAACAAGAGAAGCCACCACAATGAGAACCCCGTGCACCACAACGAAGAGTAGCTCCCGCTCACCACAACTAGAGAAAGACCGCACGCAGCAATGAAGACCCAGTGCAATGAAAAATAAAATAGATAAATAAATAAATTATATATTAAAAAAAGAATTATCAGCTCACAACAGTCAGAATGGCCATCATCACAAAGTCTACAAACAAGAAATGCTGGAGAGTGCGTGGAGAAAAGAGAACCCTGCTGCACTGATGGTGGGAATGTAAGTTGCTAACAGCCACTCTGGGTAACAGAATGGAGTTTCCTTAAAAATCTAAAAAATGGAGCTACAGAGGATACTGCAATTCCACCGGTGGGCGTATATCTTGGGAAAAACCAAACAACCACAAGACAGAAGCACCCCAAAATTTATGCAGCCCTGTTTACAAGAGCCTCTACTTGGAAGCTACCTAAAAGTCCTTGGAAGGAAGAATGGATAAAGAAATTATGGTAGATATGTACAATGGAATATTACTCAGCCATGAAGTGAATGAAATAAGGCCAGTTGCAGCAACTCGAATGGACCTAGATACAATCATACTAAGTGACATAAGTCAAGGAAAGAGAAATATTATATGATATCACTTATAGGCGGATTCTAAAAATTGATACAAATGAACTTACAACCCAGAAACAAAGTCACAGATTTAGAAAACAAACTTATGACTACCAAAGGGGAAAAGCAGGGGTGGAGGTATAAACAAGGAGGTTTAAATCAGTATACATACCCTTACATAGAGAAAATAGGTAATCAATCAAGACCTACTGTATAGCACATAGAACTTGACTTAACACACTGTAATAGCCGAAAAAAATTATGACTGGTAAGAATCTGAAGAACAATATATAGATACCTCTGCATAAGTGAATCAGGTTGCTGTACAACAGAAAGAAATACAATATTGTAAGTCTGCTATAGTCCATTATAAAAATAAAGTTAAAGTACAAAAAAAGAAAAAAGAGACAGAGAGAGAGAAATTTTTACTGAATTCGATGAGGGGTGGTGACCAAACATGGTGTCACATCATCTGGAGCCAGAACTGGCTTGGGTCCCAAGGCTGGGCTGTCATGGGGCTGAGGATGCTGATGATGAGGTGCCAGTAACTGCAGCCCCACTGGAGTTATACTGCCTAATCCCCAAGACATGGGTCCAATATCTCCAGGTACAGGGGAGCCAAGCTAAGCTAAACATGCCTGGGACACCCAAAGAATGGTGAACCCACCTGGAGAAGAAGAGATTTGAAAAGTCACCTTATCTCCACATCTCCTGGTGGTGGGGTTCCCAACTCCAGGCTCTTTCCTTAGAGTCTCGCCAGCTAGGGAAGACAGCACCCTCAAGAGCCGGTTTTGCAGGGCTTGGAAATTGTCCAGGGGATGAGCGGTAAGGGGAGGTAAGGAATGAGACACAAGCCCTAGGGTGTTTGAACAGGCACAAGGCACTCTAATTTCCAATCAGGAAGAGGTCTTTCCCAAAGGCTCAGGTTACCCCGGTAACACAAGTGGGGCTTGAAGAAATCCTGCCGCCTTGTGGCCGTTTCCCAAAACAACAACTTGAAAACCAGTGCTCAGGGGCAGCAATTCACAAGGCATGCAGGGCTATAAGGGACACCAGCCCTCGAAAAATGTCTTGGGGTAAATAATCGAAAAGGACTTGAAAAAAAGGCAGAATTCCGGAATTGGATTTCAAGAGCTACATTCCACTCGCCATTAAAGCATTTGAAAAGCTGCTCAACATCGCCAAAGATTGGGTTTGCCAAAAAGGGCATTTAACATATTAAAGGAAAAACCCATATGCCCTTTGTGACCAACCAAATATTTGGGAAATACAAATCAACAATACAAAGAGGTATCACTTTGCACCAGTCATAATGGCCATCCTCAAAAAGTCTAAAAACAAGAAATGCTGGGGAGGGTGTGGAGAAAAGGGAACCCTGCTTCTATGAAGGTGGGAATGTAAATTGTTAACAGCCACCCTGGAGAAGTGTATGGTTTTTTCCTAAAAAATCTAAAAACTAGAGCTACAAAGCATATGGCACTAACACCCCTGGGCTTATATCTTGGGAAAATCATAAATCGATAGGATGCAGGCACCACAATGTTTTATGCAGCCCTGTTTACAAGAGCCTCTACTTGGAAGCTACCTAAAAGTCCTTGGAAGGAAGAATGGATAAAGAAATTATGGTGCATATGGACAATGGAATATTACACAGCCATGAAATGAATGAAATAAGGCCATTTGCAGCCACTTGGAAGGACCTAGATACATTCATACTAAGTGTCATAAATCAGACAGAGAAAGATTTATCATAAGATATCACTTATAGGTGGAACCTAAGTCTGGATACATATGAACTAACTTACAAAACAGAAACAGAGTCACATATAGAAAACAAAATTATGGCTGCCAAAGGGGAAAGGTGGGAGGGGGGAGGCATAAAAGAAGACGTTGAAATTAGAATGCATACCCTTCCACAGACAAAAGCGGTAATTGATAAGGAGTGACTGTATAGCATACAGAACTCGACTCAACACACTGTAATCACAGGAAAAGAATATACAAGACTGGTAAGAATCTGAAAAGGAATTGATTGATGTCTCTCTGTAAGTGAATCAAGTGGATGTACAGAAGGAAGAAACACAGCACTGACATTCAGCTATACCCCATTATAAACATAAAGATAAATTACAAAAAACAAATAAAGACACAGAGAGAGAGAAATTCTTATGTAATTCGTTCAGGTGCATGACCCACCTGGAGTCACATCATCTAGACCCACAGCTGGCTAGGGTCCTAAGGCTGGACACACGTGGGGCTGAGAGGCTTGAAGAGGATTTGCCAGCAAATGCAGTCCAATTGGAGTTGTACTGCTGGGTCCCCACTCCATGGGTTGTAAAACTCCAGGCGCAGGGAGCCAACCTACAGCCAAAACATGCCTGGGACACCCAGAGGGTGGTGGACCATCTGGGTTGGAAGAGTTTGGAAAAGTCACCTCATCTCCACATCTCCTACGGGTGGGGTTTCCCCCTCCATCCTCTTTCCTAACAGTCTCCCCACTTGGGGAAGAAGCACCCTGAACAGCTGGTTTTGCAGGCTGGGATGAAGGGGATGGGGGGTGGGGATGGAATGAGACACAAACCCTAGGTGTTTAGACAGGCACATGTCACTCTAATATCCATCAGGAAGTGGAATTTCCCAAAGAATCAGGTTGTCCCAGTAACCAGATTGGGGCTTGAAGCAATCTTGCCGCTTTGGCTTGTTCCCAAAACAAGTTGAAAACGGGTGCTCAGGGTCACTGCAATTCACAAAGCCTGCAGCGATGTAAGTGACACCTATCGCAAAAAAAGTGTCTTAGGGTAAGTAAAGGAAAAGGACTTGAAAACAAGGCAGAGTTGCAGCAGCCAGTTTTAAAGAGGTAGATTGGACTTCGCATTAAAGCACGTGAAAAGCTACTCAATATCGCAAATGATTGGGTTGGCCAAAAAGGGCATACGGGTTTTTCCTTAACATATTAGCGAAAAAGCCATATGCCCTTTTTGGCCAACCAAACGTGTGAAATGCAAATCAACTACAAAGAGGTATCACTTCTCACCAGTCAGATTGGCCATCCTCACTTGTCTAAAAACAAGAAATGCTGGAGAGGGCGTGGAAGCCTGGAAGCCTGCTAGGCTGATAAGGGGAATGTATATTGCTAACAGCCACTATGGAGAAGTGTATGGTGTTTCCTAAAAAATCTTAAAAACAGAGATACAGAGCATACAGCACTTCCATTCATGGAAGTATATCTTGGGAAAACCATAAATAGACAGGACACAGGCACCCCAACGTTTAGTGCAGCCCTGTTGCCAAGAATTTCAACCTGGAAGCAACCTAAATGTCCTTGGAAGGAAAAAATGGATAAAAAAGATGCGGTATCTGGGTAAAATGGAATATTACTCAGCCATGAAATGAATGAAATAATGGCAGTTGCAGCAACTCGGATGGACCTAGATATGATCATACTAAGTGACATAAGTCAGACAGAAAAAGATACTTATCATATGATATCACTTATAGGTGAAATCTAAAAATGGATACAAATGAACTAAATTACAAAACAGAAACAGAGTCACAGATATAGAAAACAAACTTATGGGTGCCAAGGGGAAAGGTGGGAGTGGGGGGGGGAATAACCCAGGAAGTTGAAATTAGCATGCATACCATTCCATAGACAAAAGTGGTAATTGTTAAGGACTTACTGAATAGCATGCAGACCTTGACTCAACACATTGTAATCAGAGGAAAAGAATATACAAGACTGCTAAGAATCTGAAACATAATATATAAATGTCTCTCTGTAGTGAAATAAGTTGTGTATTCCAGAAAGAAATAAAGCATTGTAAATTAGGTATACTACAGTATAAAATAAAGATAAATTGCAAAAAGAGAGAGAGAGACACTTACTAAATTCGTTCAGGGAGGTGACACAACCTTGTGTCACATCAGCTAGACCCAAAGCTGGCTAGGTACCTAAGGGTGGACACTCGTGGGGATGACCGAGCTAGTGAGGATGTGCAAACAAATGCAGCGCCATTGGAGTTGTACTGCCTTGTCACCACACCATGGGTCCCAAATCTCCAGGTGCAGCAGAGCCAAACTAGCAAAAACATGCCTGGGACATCAAGAGTATGGTGGACCGTCTGGGTGGAAGAGTTTGGAAAAGTCACCCCATCTCCACATTACCTGGTGGTGGTTCCCCCTCCAGCCACTTTCCTTAGAGCCTCCCCACTTAGAGAAGAGAGCATCCTCAAAAGCCGGTTTTGCACGGCTTGGAATTTGTCTGGCACATGAATGGGGAGGGGGGTAAGAAATGAGACACAAGCCCAAGGGTGTTTGGACAGGCACATGCCACTCTTTTTTTTTTTTTAATCAGTCATCAGTTTTATACACATCACTTTATACATGTCAATCCCAATCGCCCAATTCAGCACACCACTATCCCCACCCCACCGCAGTTTTTCCCCCCTTGGTGTCCATACATTTGTTCTCTACATCTGTGTCTCAACTTCTGCCCTGCAACCCAGTTCATCTGTACCATTTTTCTAGGTTCCACATACATGCGTTAATATACGATATTTGTTTTTCTCTTTCTGACTTACTTCACTCTGTATGACAGTCTCTAGATCCATCCACGTCTCAACAAATGACTCAATTTCGTTCCTTTTTATGGCTGAGTAATATTCCATTGTATATATGTACCACAACTTCTTTATCCATTCGTCTGTTGATGGGCATTTAGGTTGCTTCCATGACCTGGCTATTGTAAATAGTGCTGCAATGAACATTCGGGTGCATGTGTCCTTTTGAATTACGGTTTTCTCTGGGTATGTGCCCAGTAGTGGGATTGCTGGGTCATACGGTAATTCTATTTTTAGTTTTTTAAGGAACCTCTATATTGTTCTCCATAGTGGCTGTATCAGTTTACATTCCCACCAACAGTGCAAGAGGGTTCCCTTTTCTCCACACTCTCTCCAGCATTTCTTGTTTCTAGATTTTCTGATGATGCCCATTCTAACTGGTGTGAGGTGATACCTCATTGTAGTTTTGATTTGCATTTCTCTAATAAGTAGTGATGTTGAGCATCTTTTCATGTGCTTCGTGGCCGTCTGTATGTCTTCTTTGGAGAAATGTCTATTTAGGTCTTCTGCCCATTTTTGGATTGGGGTGTTTGTTTCTTTAATATTGAGCTGAATGAGCTGTTTATATATTTTGGAGATTAATCCTTTGTCCGTTAATTCGTTTGCAAATCTATTTTCTCCCATTCTGAGGCTTATCTTTTCGTCTTGTTTACAGTTTCCTTTGCTGTGCAAAAGCTTTGAAGTTTCATTAGGTCCCATTTGTTTATTTTTGTTTTTATTTCCATTACTCTAGGAGGTGGATCAAAAAAGATCTTGCTGTGATTTATGTCAAAGAGTGTTCTTCCTATGTTTTCCTCTAAGAGTTTTATAGTGTCCGGTCTTACATTTAGGTCTCGAATCCATTTAGAGTTTATTTTTCTGTATGCTATTAGGGAGTGTTCTAATCTCATTCTTTGCATGTAGCTGTCCAGTTTTCCCAGCACCACTTATTGAAGAGAATGTCTTTTATCCATTGTATATCTTTGCCCACTTTGTCATAGATTAGTTGACCATAGGTGTGTGGGTTTATCTCTGGGATTTCTATCTTGTTCCATTGATGTATGTTTCTGTTTTTGTGCCAGTACCATATTGTCTTGATTACTGTAGCTTTGTAGTATAGTCTGAAGTCAGGGAGTCTGATTCCTCCAGCTCCGTTTTTTTCCCTCAAGACTGCTTTGGCTATTCGGGGTCTTTTGTGTCTCCATACAGATTTTAAGATGATTTGTTCTAGTTCCGTAAAAAAGCCATTGGTAATTTGATAGGGATTGCATTGAATCTGTAGATTGCTTTGGGTAGTATAGTCATTTTCACAATGTTGATTCTTCCAATCCAAGAATATGGTGTATCTCTCCATCTGTTGGTATCATCTTTAATTTCTTTCATCAGTGTCTTATAGTTTTCTGCATACAGGTCTTTTGTCTCCCTAGGTAGGTTTATTCATAGGTATTTTATTCTTTTTGTTGCAATGGTAAATGGGAGTGTTTCCATAATTTCTCTTTCAGATTTTTCATCATTAGTGTATAGGAATGCAAGAGATTTCTGTGCATTAATTTTGTATCCTGCAACTTTACCAAATTCATTAATTAGCTCTAGCAGTTTTCTGGTGGCAGTTTTAGGATTCTCTATGTATAGTATCATGTCATCCGCAAACAGTGACAGTTTTACTTCTTCTTTTCCAATTTGTATTCCTTTTATTTCTTTTTCTTCTCTGATTGCCGTGGCTAGGACTTCCAGAACTACGTTGAATAATAGTGGTGAGAGTGGCCATCCTTGTCTCATTCTTGATCTTAGAGGAAATGCTTTCAGTTTTTCACCATTGAGAATGATGTTTGCTGTGGGTTTGTCATATATGGTCTTTATTATGTTGAGGTAGGTTCCCTCTATGTCCACTTTCTGGATAGTTTTTATCATAAATGGGTGTTGAATTTTGTCAAAAGCTTTTTCTGCATCTATTGAGATGATCACATGGTTTTTATTCTTCAATTTGTTAATATGGTGTATCACATTGATTGATTTGCGTATATTGAAGAATACTTGCATGCCTGGGATAAATCCCACTTGATCGTGGTGTATGATCCTTTTAATGTGTTGTTGGATTCTGTTTGCTAGTATTTTGTTGAGGATTTTTGCATCTATATTCATCAATGATATTGGTCTGTAATTTTCTTTTTTGTAGTGTCTTTGTCTGGTTTTGGTATCAGGGTGATGGTGGCCTCATAGAATGAGTTTGGGAGTGTTCCTTCCTCTGCAATTTTTTGGAAGAGTTTGAGAAGGATGGGTGTTAGCTCTTCTCTAAATGTTTGATAGAATTCACCTGTGAAGCCATCTGGTCCTGGACTTTTGTTTGTTGGAAGATTTTTAATCACAGTTTCAATTTCATTACTTGTGATTGGTCTGTTCATATTTTCTGTTTCTTCCTGGTTCAGTCTTAGAAGGTTATACCTTTCTAAGAATTTGTCCATTTCTTCCAGGTTGTCCATTTTATTGGCATAGAGTTGATTGTAGTAGTTTCTTAGGATGCTTTGTATTTCTTCAGTGTCTGTTGTAACTTCTCCTTTTTCATTTTTGATTTTATTGATTTGAGTCCTATCCCTCTTTTTCTTGATGAGTCTGGCTAATAATTTATCAATTTTGTTTATCTTCTCAAAGAACCAGCTTTTAGTTTTATTGATCTTTGCTATTGTTTTCTTTGTTTCTATTTCATTTATTTCCACTCTGATCTTTATGTTTTCTTTCCTTCTGCTAACTTTGGGTTTTGTTTGTTCTTCTTTCTCTAGTTGCTTTAGGAGTAAGGTTAGATTGTTCACTTGAGATTTTCTTGTTTCTTTAGGTGGGCTAGTATAGCTATAAACTTCCCTCTTAGAACTGCTTTTGCTGCATCTCATAGGTTTTGGGTCGTCGTGTTTTCATTGTCATTTGTCTCTAGGTATTTTTTGATTTCCTCTTTGATTTCTTCAGTGATCTCTTGGTTATTTAGTAACGTATTGTTTAGCTTCCATGTGTTTGTGTTTTTTAGGTTTTTTTCCCTGTAATTCATTTCTAATCTCATAGCATTGTGGTCAGAAAAGATGCTTGATATGATTTCCATTTTCTTAAATTTACTGAGGCTTGATTTGTGACCCAAGATGTGATCTATCCTGGAGAATGTTCCATGTGCACTTGAGAAGAACTTGTAATCTGCTGTTTTTGGATGGAATGTCCTATAAATATCAATTAAATCTATCTGGTCTATTGTGTCATTCTAAGCTTCTGTTTCCTTATTTATTTTCATTTTGGATGATCTGTCCATTGGTGTAAGTGAGGTGTTAAAGTTCCCCAGTATTATTGTGTTACTGTCGATTTCCTCTTTTATAGCTGTTAGCAGTTGCCTTATGTATTGAGGTGCTCCTATGTTGGGTGCATATATATTTATAATTGTTATATCTTCTTCTTGGATTGATCCCTTGATCATTATGTAGTGTCCTTCCTTGTCTCTTGTAACATTCTTTATTTTAAAGTCTATTTTATCTGATATGAGTATAGCTACTACTCCAGCTTTCTTTTGACTTCCATTTGCAGCACATGTCAGTTTTATCTCCAATCAGGAAGAGGGAGTTCCCTAAGGCTCAGGTTGCCCCAGTAACCACAATGGGGCTTGAAGCAATCCTGCCACTTTGAGGCCATATCCCTAAACAAGTTGAAAACCTGTGCTAAGGGTCACTGCAATTCACAAAGCCTGCAGGTTTGTAAATGAATCCTATCATGGAGAAATGTCTTGGGGTAAGTAATGGAAAAGGACTTCAAATCAAGGCAGAAATGCAGGAATGGGATTTCAAGAGGTAAATGGACTCGTCATTAAAGCACATGAAAAGCTGCTCAACATCACAAATGATTTGGTTGGCCAAAAAATGCAAATGGATTTTTCTTTAATATGTTGAAGAAAAAACTGTATGCACTTTTTGGCCAACCAATTAGGCGGGAAATGCAAATCAACACTACAAAGAGGTATCACTTCGCACCAGTCAGAATGGCCATCCTCACAAAGTGTAAAAACCAGAAATCCAGGAGAGGGCATGGAGAAAAGGGACCCCTGCTACACCGATGGTGGGAATGTAAATTGCTAACAGCCACTCTGGAGAAAGGTATAGAGTTTCCAAAAAACGCCACAAAATAGAGCTACAGAGCATACAGCACTACCAATCCTGGGAGTATATCTAGGGAAAATCATAAATCGACAGGAAACAGGCACCCCAACGTTTAGTGCAGCCTTATGTACAAGAGCTTCGACTTGGAAGCAACCTAAATGTCCTTGAAAGGAAAAAATGGATAAAAAGTATTTGGTACTTATGTACAATGGAATATTACTCAGCCATGAAATGAAGGAAATAAGGTCAGTTGCAGCAAATTGCATGGACCTATATACAATCATACTAAGTGACATAAGTCAGACAAAGAAGGAGATTTATCATATGATATCACTTATAGGGGGAATCTAAAAACGGGTAAAAATGAACTAACTTACAAACCAGAAGCAGAGTCACAGATTTAGAAAACACACTTATGGCTACTAAAGGGGAAGTGGAGTCGGGGGAGGCATAAACCAGAAGATTGAAATGAGCACACATACTCTTCCATAGACAAAAAAGGTAATCGACAAGGACCTACAGTATAGCACATAGAATACGACTCAACACACTGTAATCACTGGAAAAGAATACATAAGACTGGTAAAAATCGGAAAAATAATACATAGATGTCTCTCTGCAAGGGAATCAGGTGGATGTACACAAGAATGCAACGTAGTATTGTAAATCAGCTATTCTCCACTATAAAAATGAAGATAATGCAGCTCAATATCAAAAAAAACAAAAAACCCAATCCAAAAATGGGCAGAAGACCTAAATAGACATTTCTCCAAAGAAGATATACAGATTGCCAACAAACACATGAAAGGATGCTCAATATCACTAATCATTGGAGAAATGCAAATCAAAACCTACAATGAGGTATCATCTCACACCAGTCAGAACGGCCATCATCAAAAAATCTACAAACAATAAATGCTGGAGAGGGTGTGGAGAAAAGGGTACCCTCTTGCAGTGTTGGTGGGAATGTAAATTGATACAGCCACTATGGAGAACACTATGGAGGTTCCTTAAAAAACTAAACACAGAACTACCATACGACCCAGCAATCCCACTACTGGGCATATACCCTGAGAAAATCATAATTCAAAAAGAGTCATGTACCACAATGTTCATTGCAGCTCTGTTTACAATAGCCAGGACATGGAAGCAACCTAAGTTTCCAGCGACAGATGAATGGATAAAGAAGATGTGGCACATATATACAATGGAATATTACTCAGCCATAAAAAGAAACAAAACTGAGCTATTTGCAGTGAGGTGGATGGATCCAGAGTCTGTCCTACAGAGTGAAGTAAGTCAGAAAGAGAAAAACAAATACTGTATTCTAACACATATATATGGAATCTAAAAAAAGAAAATCTTGTGAAGAACCTAGGGGCAGGACAGGAATAAAGACACAGACGAGAATGGACTTGAGGACACGGGGAGGGGGAAGGGTAAGCTGGGACGAAGTGAGAGAGTGGCATGGACATATATACACTACCAAATCTAAAGTAAATAGCTAGTGGGAAGCAGTTGCATATAGCACAGGGAGATCAGCTCGGTGCTTTGTGTCCCCCTAGAGGGGTGGGATAGGGAGGGTGGGAGGGAGACGCAAGAGGGAGGGGATATGGGGATATATGTATACGTATAGCTGATTCACTTTGTTATAGAGCAGAAACTATCACAAAATTGTAAAGCAATTATAGTCCAATAAAGATGTTTAAAAAAATGAAGATAAATTTTAAAAAGAGAGAGAGCAAATTTCTAAGGAAATTCTTTCAAGTGGCGTTGAGCCACCTGGTGTCACATGATGTAGACCCAGAGCTGACTGGGGTCCTAAGGCTGGACACTCATGGGGCTGAACAACCTGAACTGGATGTGCCAGCAAATGAAGCCCCATTGGAGTTGTACTGCCTGGTCCCCACTCAATGGGTTCCAAATCTACAGATGCAGGGGAGCCAACCTACAGCAAAAAGTTGCCTGGGACACCCAGAAGATGGTGGACAGTCTGGATGGGAGACTTTGGATAAGTCACCTCATCTCCACATTACCTGGTGGTGGGGTTCCCCCCTCCAGCCTCCTTACTTAGAGACTCCCCACCTGGGGAAGGCAGCACCCTCAACGGCCAGTTTTGCACGGCTTGGAATTTTTCAGGGGATGAAGGGGAAGTGGGGGTAAGAATGAGACACAGCCTAAGGTGTTTGGACAGGCCCATGCAACTCTAATTTCCAAACAGGAAGTAGAAATTCCCGAAGGCTCAGGTTGCCCCAGGAACCAGAACGGGGCTTGAACAAATTCTGACACTTTTTGACCGGTTTCTGAAACAAAGAGTTGAAAACCTGTGCTGAGGGGCACTGCAATTCACAAAGCCTTCAGGTTTGTAAATGAAACCTATCATCAAAAAGTGTCTTGGGGGGCTTCCCTGGTGGCGCAGTGGTTGAGAGTCTGCCTGCCAATGCAGGGGACACGGGTTCGAGCCCTGGTCTGGGAGGATCCCACATGCCGCGGAGCAACTGGGCCCGTGAGCCACAATTACTGAGCCTGCGCGTCTGGAGCCTGTGCTCCGCAACAGGAGATGCCGCGATAGTGAAGAGGCCCGCGCACCGCGATGAAGAGTGGTCCCCACTTGCCGCAACTGGAGAAAGCCCTCGCACAGAAACGAAGACCCAACACAACCATAAATAAATAAATAAATAAATTAAAAAAAAAAAAAAAAAAAAAAAGTGTCTTGGGGTAAGTAATTGAAAATGACCTGTAAACAAGGCAGAATTGCAAGAACCGGATTTCAAGAGGTGGATTGGACTCGCCTTTAAGGCACATGAAAAGCTGCTCAACATCGCAAGTGATTCGGTTGGCCAAAAATGGGCATATGCGTTTCTCCTTAATATACAAAGGAAAACCCGTGCTCCCATTTTGGGCAACCAGACAAGAGGGAAAAGCAAATCAACACTACAAAGAGCTATCACTTCGCACCACTCAAAATGGCCATCCTCACAAAGTGTAAAAACAAGAAATGCAAGACAGGGCGTGGAGAAAAGGGAGCCCTGTTACACTGATAGTGGGAATGTAAATTACCAACGGCCACTCTGGAGAAGTGTATGGTGTTTCCTAAAACATCTAAAAAACAGAGCTACAGAGCATACAGCACTTCCCCTCATGGGCGTATATCTTGGGAAAACCAAAAAATCGACAGGACACAAGCACCCCAAAGTTTGTGCAGCCTTGTTTACAAGAGCATCGACTTGGAAGCAACCTAAATGTCCTTCGAAGCATAAAATGAAGAAAGAAGAGTGGTATTTATGTACAATGGAATATTACTCAGCCATGAAATGAAAGAAACAGTGCCAGTGGCAGCAACATGGATGGACCTAGATTTGATCATACTAAGTGACATAAGTCATTCAGGGAAAGAGACTTATCCTATTATGTCACTTATAAGTGGATTCTAAACATGGATACAAATGAACTAACATACAAAACAAACAGAGTCACAGATTTAGAAAACACACTTATGGCTACTAAAGGGGAAAGGTGGGGTGGAGGGAGGCATAAACCAGGAGGTTGAAATTAGCATAGATACCCTTCCACAGGCAAAATAGGTCATCGACAAGGACCTACTGTATAGCACATAGAACTCGACTCAACACACTGTAATCACCAGAATAGAATCTACAAGACTAGTAAGAAGATGAAAAATAATTTATTGATATCTCTCTGTAAGCGAATCAAGTGGTAGTGCAGCAGAAAGAAACACAGCATTGAATATCAGCTATACCTCTTTACAAAAATAAAGATAAATTACAAAACAAACCCCCAAAAGATATGAGAGACAGAGTAATTCTTACAAAATTCGTTCAGGGTCAGTGACCCAATCTGGAGTCATACCATCTAGACCCACAGCTGGATGGGACCTAAGGCTGGACACACATGGGGCTGAGAGGATTGGTGGGGATGGGCCAGCAAATGCAGCCCCTTTGGAGTTATACTGTCTGGTCCCCACTCCATGGGTCCCAAATCACCAGGTGCAGGGGAGCCAACCTACAGCTAAAACATGCCTGGCACACTCAGAGGATTGTGGACCATCTGGTCGGGCAGAGTTTGGAAAAGTCACCTCGTCTCCACATTTATGGTGGTCAGGTTCACCCCTCCAGCTTCTTTCCTTAGAGTCTCTCCACTTGGGGAAAGTAGCACCCTGAACAGCCTGTTTTGCATGGCTTGGAATTTGTCCGGGGGATGAAGGGGAAGGGAGGGAAGGAATGAGATACAAGCCTTAGGTGTTTGGACAGGCACATGCCACTCTAATTTCCAATCAGGAAGAGGAATTTCCTTAAGGTTCAGTTTGGCCCAGTAATCACCACTGGGCTTGAAGCAATTCTGCCCCTTTGTGTCAGGTATCCGAAACAACAAGTTGAAAACCTGTGCTGAGGGGCACAGCAATTCACAAAGCCTGCAGGGCTGTAAATGACACTTATCATTAAAAAATGTCTTGGGGGTAAGTAATCATAAAGGACTTGAAAGTAAGGCAGAATTGCAGGAATGGGTTTTCAAGGGGTGGATTGGACTCGTCATTAAGGCACAAGAAAAGCTGCTCGACATCACAAATGATTCAGTTGGCCAAAAAGGGCTTATGTGTTTTTCCTTAATTTAAGAAATTAAGGAAAAATAGGCGGGAAATGCAAATCAACACTACAAAGAGGTATCACTTTGCACCAGTCAAAGTGGCCAC